>NC_089863.1:11561856-11881856 GCF_036373705.1 Amia ocellicauda
CTTCTGTTGTTGTCTTCCATGTTTATAAAGTGTTTTATTTGTATAGGAAGCATATTTTTAAGTTTAATACGTTTTCTTTTGTTTTATTGAGAATTAGTTAGCCCAGGGATTTATTATTTTAGCTAGGGATTTTAGGATTCTGAATAGTTTTCTCTGCATTTTTGCCTCTTATCTTTTAAATGTGATTGATTGACTCAAATGGTTCCATTGCGCTTTCTGGGAGACTGGTCAGGGTCTAACCTGTGTGGGGGATAGTATTGGGGGATGTGAGGATCTCCCTCCATAACCATGAACAAAAAGGGGAGTGGCATAGTCAAGGGAAGAGAAGAGATTGGATCTTTGTGAGAGGTGCTTCAGCAAGTGCATGTGGCTGGGGGGGGACTCACGCTTTCACAATATATATATATATATTACACACACAGGTCTACTAAGTTACCTATAAGAATGTTTTCTTCCAAACATGTCTTTCACTGCATTTGGCCATCTTGAAAATCTGCATTGCACTTCGTGTTCTGTGCTTCATCCTATTCTTTGTCTTGCCAAATAATCTCTTATCTATATTTTCTACATAAACACATGAGCTGTCATTGATGAAGGTTGTGCTTTATGAAGAGAACTGTGTGTTGGGTTTAGCATAAACGGTTTAAAGAATTTGACATTTGTGTGAAAATGTCAAATGGTGACGAATGGTTTTAGTTTAATTATTGGGTTTTTGTTGGATTATTTGCTTGTTTTTGTGCATGTTTTATTATTGATTGCTGGAGAGTGCTTTGTGTTTCACATTCCTTAGTTCCACGTGTGCACACTCATTATTTAATTAATTTCTTTCTTTGTATCTCACTAAGCACTTACCCCTGCACCAGATTGGGGTATACCCGTGACTGGCCAGCGGTACTACCTAGCATCAACTCCACCCCCCTTGGACAATGGCCGTGGGGATTTAGAACTGAGTCGGGGCAGGAGGAGGGAGGCAGAGCAGCAGGAGAGAAAGCACAGTGTAAGGAGAAGGTGGTGCATGGAGAAGTGCAGGGGAGCTGGGTCTTATCTACAACTATATCTTTGAGTGAATTTCACTGAGTGGTGTAATTACTTGTCAGACGTGAAGCTCTCCACGAGTCACAACACGTGCGACAGCTGCACCTTGTCACCTGCACTTGAGCAGGTTTCCAAGGAAGAACACACCACCCCATCCAGTTAGTTATAGTTGCGAAATTCACCAATGCTGACAGATAAAAACATGTTTAGATCATTGCATCCTTTCCATGGGAATTATTATAGATATATAAAAGAGGTAATCATAAAGAAAAACAACTATGGCAACAGTGGTGTGTTCATATGATGAACCCCATGTGTCATGAGACAGAGCTTACTGACCTAATTGTATCTGTTTGCACAATCTAAAAGACTTAAAACAATTAATGTCTTAAATATACAGTACATTTATAAACAAATATAATACAATAAGGGACACACAGGTGTACAATTGTTTCTGAACAAACAGAATAGTTTACAGAGACATTTTCTATCAAGGCCTCATACAGTATGTATTCTGTTAGTTTCCACAAAGCTTCTGTTTTTAGGAATCAGCAGTGCAAGTGCTAGCCGCTTCACCAAAAAATATAATGTCAACCAAAACATGCAATAGCAACAGGAATAACAGCTTCCCTTATCAATAATATATCAACCCTTCCACCTATGTTTAATCGTTAGTACACATTTAATCCCTTGAAATTAATGTGTTGACCGGTCACCTGTTCTGTGAACCAGGTTTGAATTCCTTTATAGCGCTTAATGCACATGACCTAATTTAAAACTATGGTAGCCAGGTGGGGTGCAGATGCACAAAGGGAATTGCATGGAAGAGATGCAGCAGGAGACTTCTTGAATCTACACATATCACTATTTTTTTTAAAGTTTAAATTTTTGCTATTTGCACATTCTCTCTACATATACGTATATGAGCGCTGGATACTAGCGGTTTTAATATTGTTGTATTGAAAGCTAGATTGTGTGAGCTGTCTCAGTAACAGGTTGGACGGAGCTGAAGTAATTCACTTGAAGTCACAGTTGAGCTGGGATAGCTGTCTCTGGGGAGTGTAGTCTATTGATCTTCTTTTCATAATGTTTGCATGTTGCTGTATTCATTTTTCTGTTTAACCTTTCTTTATTTCCTTATTGTCAATAGTTCCTTAGTAACATGTTTGTGTTGATTATCTTGTTGTCACATGTATTACAATTGTTAGTTTAATTTTGCATTGTAGTAGTTGCTCCTTCTCAGCTTTGAAGAGACATCTGAGAACCGGAAAGTTCACCTTTTAATGACCAGACTAAACTGGAGTTTAACTGGTATTTTACGCTAAGAAATAACTATAATTTTTATTGTATGTTTTTAACTTTTTAGTTTCTGTCCAAAATAAATATACGTGTATAGATACCATTTTACAGTGCGCAGACTCTCTTTTTCATACTTGTTGTGGAGAATCTTGGGGTATTAATCTTCAAAATCTTCCACAATTGGTGTAGCTGGCAGGATTACCTGTTGGCACATTTTAAATTATATTTATGGTCAAACAGCGATATATGTATAGGTGTATAATTTTTTTTTTCAATGCAGCGTGTGCATGTATGTGATTTGGTCAACAATGGGAAGGTACAAATGACACTCCACAGGGCAGATCGTCTCCATCCCCTTACTGGCAGTCCGCTCAGACCATGGTGAATCAGCAACCGTACCAGATTACTTCACCCATGATGCAGCAGTGCAAATATATTTTAGCTAATAATAATTTAATTGAGGAAAGAAGAGACTTCACTAAAACCCAGTTAATGATACCAGTATTGTACCTGCACAATTTTAGCACCAACAGCAGGCTGATGCTCAACCCTAGCCAACATGAAAATGTCGAAACCTGATTCCGATAACTCAGTGAATCTCTCTTGGCACCGTGAAACATTTCTGGATGGTCATCTTTGTCTCAAACTGACATGTGACATCAGCTACACTGATACAGAGGGCAGACGTTGCTCCCATTTAAAAATAATTACAGCTTCTGTTTTAATGTGAAACAATGATAAAAACTGCACACACTTCTTGGCAGCACAGCACACATTTCGAAAAAACAGAAGTGACAAAATAATTAAATGAAAAAAACAAATCCCCAAAAAACAAAGCAATTCCATAGAAATGAGAAGGGTGGAGGAAGTAAGGGGGCCTATGAGATATTAGTCATCAGAGTTGGTTGTGGGAGAGAGGGGAGGGGAGGGGAGGGGAGGGGTTAGAGATCGTTATCCAGGAATCCTTTAAAAAGGCACCAGGACAGAGAACAGACAACACACAAGACACTCACAGCTTTCAGCACCGAGCAGAGTGAGCCAGAGAGACAATGACACAAATGATGAGAGGCACCCAGCAAAGAGAGTTCAAAGTGTTTGTCTACTACACCGGGGGCACGGTGGGCATGGTGCCTGGGGAAGAAGGTAAGAGACGGGACGGGAGAGGATGGGAGACCTGGAGGGGGGACAAAATGAACTAAACCATGCGTTCCAGTCTATCTCTATATCTCTGTATCTATCTCTCTCTTTCTCTCTGCAAGAATTGAAATTTGGCATGTCACTGTGCCAGGGAGTGAGTGCACGGTGAGTGTGTCAGTGTGCCAGTGTGCGTGTGAGTGTGGTATTGAGTGACAGCCTCTGGGGGCTCTGTGTGTTTCAGGAGAACATCCGGGGAAACCAGGAGAATTCACAGAGGAGTTGCAACGCCACCCTGAGCTCTACAGCAACATGGCTGATAATTGGTTCTACTTGCCGTAAGTCTGTCTGCCTGTCTGCGTCTCTGCCCGTCTGTATCTCTCTCTTTTTGTCTGTATTTCTGTCTGTTTGTCTGTAGCCCTGCCTGTATCTGTCTGTCTGTCTATCTGTATCTCTTGTACTTTCATTACTCTAGTCACCATTTTGATATCTTTCTTTTTCTTGACAGTATCTGTACAGTAGTGGTAGTACTATTGTTTCCAGATTCAATTGAGTATAATGATAATGATTAGTTTTATTAGCTGCATTAATAATGTTAATACATATGTTATTACTGATACATTTGCTACTGTTTATCTAGCAGTAGCAACATGGGTATTAACATTAGTTGCATTACCATTAATTATTGAAGTCAACAGCAACATACTATTGTGCTGCTGCTCACGAGGATGATCATGTGACTCCAGGCCGAAGGCGGTGGACGACTGTGAAGACCACACCCCAGTGAAGTACCAGGTGGAGGAGGTGCCCAAGCCCATCGACTCCTCCAAGATGACTCCAGCAGACTGGGAAAACATTGCCCACAAGATCCTGGTAGCACACCCCCACCCTGCACAAACTACTGACCTCTCCCCTTACCCCTTACCCCTGCCCCTGCATCTCTCTCCCTCTCACATACACACACACACTCTCTCTCTCTCTCTGTATCTACACAGTATCAGAATAGCAAAACAAGTTGAATTAACCCCCTTCCCCATTTAGAAATAAATAAATAAACTATGATGATGATAGAAGCAGGAGTGTGATATCAGTGACCTGCACCCTTTGACCTCTGACCCTTCTAGGCCAATAAGAAAGGCTTCGATGGCTTTGTCATCCTTCAAGGGACCGACACCCTGGCCTACACCTCCTCAGCTCTGTCCTTCCTGCTGCAGGGACTGAACAAGCCTGTGGTGGTGACTGGGGCGCAGGTAGGCTCTCCACCAAGCAATGGGCAGGCAGATCTCAGACAGGGCTCTGTCACTGCATAATTACTATCAGTATATAAGCATTATTATTGTGTAAATTTTGTTGCTATATTTTGTGGAATTGTTATTTCAGACAGTTCAGTTTTACACTGTGTTTCTAATGACCTTCTCCCATTTCTTCCTCTCTCTCTCTCTCTCTCTCTCTCTCTCTCTCTCTCTCTCGTCTCACTGTGGTGGGTGTGATTCCTGTCTCTCTTTTGTGGGTGTGTCTCCACTGTTGCCTCTTCTGTGGCTGTCTATTTGGTGGGCATGTCTCTCTCTAATGTGCATGTCGGGGCTGACAGAGGTCTCTGTTTGAGCCGCGCTCCGATGCCGTCAGCAACATCCTGGGCTCTCTGCTGATCGCCGGCTGCTACAGCAAGAAGCCCGCGCTGCAGCAGGTGAGCGGCGCCCCGCCCCTCCAACCCCAGACCCAATCGATACTTTGCCCTCCCTGCCAATCGCAGACCTACTAAACCCTGTATATACAGTGAGGGAAAAAAGTATTTGATCCCCTGCTGATTTTGTACGTTTGCCCACTGAAAAAGAAATGATCAGTCTATAATTTTAATGGTAGGTGTATTTTAACAGCGAGAGACAGAATAACAACAAAAAAATCCAGAAAAACGCATTTCAAAAAAGTTATAAATTGATTTGCATGGTAATGAGGGAAATAAGTATTTGATCCCCTATCAATCAGCAAGATTTCTGGCTCCCAGGTGTCTTTTATACAGGTAACGAGCTGAGATTAGGAGCACTCTCTTAAGATTGTAGACCTACACAATGCTGGAATGGGCTACAAGACCATCGCCAAGCAGCTTGGTGAGAAGGTGACAACAGTTGGTGCGATTATTCGCAAATGGAAGAAACACAAAATAACTGTCAGTCTCCCTCGGTCTGGGGCTCCATGCAAGATCTCACCTCATGGAGTTTCAATGATCATGAGAACGGTGAGGAATCAGCCCAGAACTACATGGGAGGATCTTGTTAATGATCTCAAGGCAGCTGGGACCATAGTCACCAAGAAAACAATTGGTAACACACTACACCGTGAAGGACTGGAATCCTGCAGCGCTCGCAAGGTCCCCCTGCTCAAGAAAGCACATGTACAGGCCCATCTGAAGTTTGCCAATGAACATCTGAATGATTCAGAGGAGAACTGGGTGAAAGTGTTGTGGTCAGATGAGACCAAAATCGAGCTCTTTGGCATCAACTCAACTCGCCGTGTTTGGAGGAGGAGGAATGACGCCAAGAACACCATCCCCACCGTCAAACATGGAGGAGGAAACATTATGCTTTGGGGGTGTTTTTTTGCTAAGGGGACAGGACAACTGCACCTCATCAAAGGGATGATGGACGGGGCCATGTACCGTCAAACCTTGGGTGAGAACCTCCTTCCCTCAGCCAGGGCATTGAAAATGGGTCATGGATGGGTATTCCAGCATGACAATGACCCAAGACACACAGCCAAGGCAACAAAGGAGTGGCTCAAGAAGAAGCACATTAAGGTCCTGGAGTGGCCTAGCCAGTCTCCAGACCTTAATCCCATAGAAAATCTGTGGAGGGAGCTGAAGGTTCGAGTTGCCAAATGTCAGCCTCGAAACCTTAATGACTTGGAGAGGATCTCCAAAGAGGAGTGGGACAAAATCCCTCCTGAGATGTGTGCAAACCTGGTAGACAACTACAAGAAACGTCTGACCTCTGTGATTGCCAACAAGGGTTTTGCCACCAAGTACTAAGTCGAAGGGGTCAAATACTTATTTCCCTCATTAACATGCAAATCAATTTGAAATGCGTTTTTCTGGATTTTTTTGTTGTTATTCTGTCTCTCACTGTTAAAATACACCCACCATTAAAATTATAGACTGATCACTTCTTTGTCAGTGAATAAACATACAAAATCAGCAGGGGATCAAATACTTTTTTCCCCCACTGTACCCCATCCCTGTTTACTTTACTGTCAGAAACCACTCTCTTCTTCTTTTAGATTTAAGTATGTAAAAGAAAAACTAAAACATGATAGGTTACTGGTTGTCCTGATTTGCTATTTCAGGTAGGTGAAAGTTTATTTTCATTTTTCCTAGGCCCTGCTCACACACTCTTTACCTCACATGATCTTTCTATCTAATTATCCCATATTCATCCATCCATCTCTCTATATACCAATAAGTATGTATGTTGTACAGTATTATAAAATGCGTAACAGGCTTGGTTCAGTGATCGTGTCTCTCTCTTTGTCTCTCTCTCTCTCTCTCTCTCTCTCTCTCTCTCTCTTTCTCTCTCTCACTCAGGTGTCCGTGTTCTTTGGCAACAAGCTCTTCCAGGGGAACCGAGTCCAAAAGTGTGACTGTGACGCCTTTGACGCCTTCGACTCCCCCAACATGGAGCCTCTGGTGGAGTTTGGGCCGGAGATAAAGGGTAACCCAGCGCTTCTTGATCCTTAACTCCCAAAATGTGTCTCTCACCCCAGCATGCTGTCACACCCCCTTCTGTCTGTGTTGCAGTGAACGCCTGCCAGCATGAGATTCCCATTCTGCTGGTCTCAAAAAAGACCAAGGCTGAGCCTGACATCAGAGTCCTCCGCATCTTCCCAGGCATCCACCCGTCCTACGTGAGTGAGGGATACTGATTGCACACGTCGCCCCATTTCTGTGTTTCTGTCTCTCTCTCTCTCTTTCAGCTCACACTAGGAGACATGCCAGTGCTTTCAAGAACTGGTCTGTGTATAACCACGGCTTGAGACACTTCTTGACTATTCAGGTGCTGAAATCAGACAAGAAGAAGCTCCTCCTGCTGAGCCCTCTCCTGCTGCTCTCCTGTTCTCTCTCTCTCTCTTTCAATCTCACTGTCTCTCTCTCTCTCCCTTCTCCCTCCTCACTCCTGTCTCTGTAGCCTCCCAGGAGTGCATGTGTTAAAGTGACACAGCTGGAGTGTTATTCAGAGACATGTCCTGGGTGAGGTGTTTGATGTGTAGTAGTCCAGGCAGTGACGCAGTCAGCGCGTTGTACAGTGACACAGTTTCGATGCCCCTTGCTTGGTTGTGCAGGTGGACTGCTTGCTGGCCCAGGCAGACGGGATTGTCCTGCAGACGTACGGAAATGGCAACGCCCCCGAGGAGGACTGGTTCTCTGATGCCCTGAAGCGCGCGACTGACCACGGCACTATCATCCTCAATTGCACGCAGGTCCACCGGGGCTCCGTCAGGCCCATCTATGAGGCCGGAGATGTAAGACAGCTCCCACCCGTCTCACTCACTGTGTGTGTGTGTCAGTGTGGATTACAGACTGCATCCACCGTCTCTCTGTCTGCCTGTTTCTCTCTGAGTGGATATGTGCTGCATTAACTCTACTGCCTCTCTCTGTATGGGCTGTTTTAACCCCTGCACACACACTCCTCTCTCCCTCCCTCTCTCAGTGGCTGATGAAGGCCGGGGTCCTGTCTGGGTATGACATCACCACTGAAGCGGCTCTGACCAAGATGCTGTGGGTCCATAAGTACATCAAGGACAAGGAAACGCGCATACAGGTCAGCACCAGCTCC
This sequence comes from Amia ocellicauda, assembly GCF_036373705.1. NCBI lineage: Eukaryota > Metazoa > Chordata > Actinopteri > Amiiformes > Amiidae > Amia > Amia ocellicauda. The sequence continues at coordinate 11,570,151 of NC_089863.1, forward strand.
CCTAACCCCACCCCCATGACACACACACACACACACATATTGTACACACACACAAATAGAGACACAGACACACACTCTCTCTTTAACATACACCCACACTCACTCTCTCGCTCTCGCTCTCTCTCACACACACACTCACTGCTTTCTGTCTGTCTGTCTGTTTCTCTGTGTGGTCTGTGGTGCAGTTACACAGTGCCCATGTAAATACCCCATCCAACTCTCTCTCTCTCTCTCTCTCTCTCTCTCTCTCTCTCTCTCACTCCCTCCCTCTCCCTGCAGATGATGAAGAAGAGTCTCTGTGGAGAGATGACCATCATAGCAGAGCCCAAGGTGAGAGAGAAAGACTGCTGGTCTCCAGAGGAAGGGCAGATGTTTTCACTGTCCTGTTGCCAATGCTTTGAAAATCATGGCTCCTTTGCCCCCGCCCCACAGTTTATGTTGTCAGGAGATTAAAATTGACAGCAGGAAGTTTGAGATCCCAACTCGTTCACTCTGTCTCTGTCTCTCTCCCTTTCCACAGCAGTAAAAGTACCACCATGGAGCAAAATGCTGATCCTGTCTGCAGCCCAAACCCCATCCCACTGTGTCCCTTCCACTCCCACTGAAATCACTCCTTCATACCCCCCCCCACACCAATGTGTAACAAAGAAATAAAACCTGACTGTATGTGTACCTCTCTCTCTCTCTCTCTCTGTGTGTGTTATATTATCAAACTGTTTGTCACTAGGTAGAGGGGTTAACGCCATCACAGTACTGAAGTGGCAGTCTGGTGTAGTAGTAGTAGTAGTAGTAGTAGTAGTAGTAGTAATATTTGTTGAGCACCTTTCATACAGATAAGTTTCAATGCACTTCACAAAATAATAAAAGGATAGAAATACAATTTAACAAATCAAATAATAAAAACACGGGGGTGAGAGATATGAAACACGACACACAAGAATGGAATTGACGTTGAATCCAATCAATTTTCAATGTATATTCAATGTTGAAATATGACGTTGAAACAACGTTGTTTCTAATGTAATCTAATGTATAAAACATTGAAATTTAGTTGCAAATTGGTTGGATTTGCAAATGGAATCAATGTCAATTCCTTCAACATCAATTTAATCAGCAAATGCAAACAACCACAGAAAGAGAGAGAGTGAGTGATGACAGAGAGTTCTGGGGGGAGAAGAAAAGAAAACAACTAAAATACACTTTCTTGATGTTAACTATACACAAACAGTAGAGGAAAAAACAGTGTACAACTTCAGGATGAACAATGAAAACTCCAAACATCGTTTTTTGGCTGAAATTACTTTATTGTCATGTAAAGACAGAACCCTGCACATATTGTGTAGAAAATGACACAAAATGTGTCATAGTACTATTAACACATTATTTGTGTAGAATTTCTACACTGTATATTAAACCTGAAAAACAGATTTTAAAAATGCTATAAATCTTTTTAAAACTAGTTCCATGCAAGTTATGGTTAGAGAGCACTTTTATACACACCCACAGTTTTTACAATATGTTTTATACAGGTCTCCAGTTCAATTAAAGTTGAAGTAAAAATATATATATATGCACCGACATTTTTCACATTTCAAATATCATCAACGGTCACTGATAACATATTTTAATTGTAGTTACTATTTTGATAATACATTTGATTAATGCACACATAATACAGTTTTGTTATCCTGCACTGAAATATTTTGCTAGTTAATTACTCTGATTCGTCATTTGTAATTTCATAGAGTACCATTATACACACACACACATACATATTTATGTATGTATATTAACGGATATACACTCACCTAAAGGATTATTAGGAACACCATACTAATACTGTGTTTGACCCCCTTTCGCCTTCAGAACTGCCTTAATTCTACATGGCATTGATTCAACAAGGTGCTGAAAGCATTCTTTAGAAATGTTGGCCCATATTGATAGGATAGCATCTTGCAGTTGATGGAGATTTGTGGGATGCACATCCAGGGCACGAAGCTCCTGTTCCACCACATCCCAAAGATGCTCTATTGGGTTGAGATCTGGTGACTGTGGGGGCCAGTTTAGTACAGTGAACTCATTGTCATGTTCAAGAAACCAATTTGAAATGATTCGACCTTTGTGACATGGTGCATTATCCTGCTGGAAGTAGCCATCAGAGGATGGGTACATGGTGGTCATAAAGGGATGGACATGGTCAGAAACAATGCTCAGGTAGGCCGTGGCATTTAAACGATGCCCAATTGGCACTAAGGGGCCTAAAGTGTGCCAAGAAAACATCCCCCACACCATTACACCATCACCACCAGCCTGCACAGTGGTAACAAGGCATGATGGATCCATGTTCTCATTCTGTTTACGCCAAATTCTGACTCTACCATCTGAATGTCTCAACAGAAATCGAGACTCATCAGACCAGGCAACATTTTTCAAGTCTTCAACTGTCTAATTTTGGTGAGCTTGTGCAAATTGTAGCCTCTTTTTCCTATTTGTAGTGGAGATGAGTGGTACCCGGTGGGGTCTTCTGCTGTTGTAGCCCATCCGCCTCAAGGTTGTACGTGTTGTGGCTTCACAAATGCTTGGCTGCATACCTCAGTTGTAACGAGTGGTTATTTCAGTCAAAGTTGCTCTTCTATCGGCTTGAATCAGTCGGCCCATTCTCCTCTGACCTCTAGCATCAACAAGGCATTTTCGCCCACAGGACTGCCGCATACTGGATGTTTTTCCCTTTTCACACCATTCTTTGTAAACCCTAGAAATGGTTGTGCGTGAAAATCCCAGTAACTGAGCAGATTGTGAAATACTCAGACCGGCCCGTCTGGCACCAACAACCATGCCACGCTCAAAATTGCTTAAATCACCTTTCTTTCCCATTCAGACATTCAGTTTGGAGTTCAGGAGATTGTCTTGACCAGGACCACACCCCTAAATGCATTGAATCAACTACCATGTGATTGGTTGTTTAGATAATTGCATTAATGAGAAATTGAACAGGTGTTCCTAATAATCCTTTAGGTGAGTGTATATGTATGCTGTATATATGTATATATATATATATATATATATATATATATATATATATATATATATATATATATATATATATATATTTTATTAAGGGGAATTTTGCGCATTTGTTACCATGTCACTCAAAATACACCCATGAAAAAAGTACGGTCTGGGGAAATACATTTATTTGAGAGGATATTGTGTTTGTTATCTGGGGTGTGTTTGGTTGTTTTGACTGTCGCGACGTCTATTCACCCTGAAAGCAACGTATATTTCTTCTTTGATGAATCGTTGCCAAATCCACGTTGAATAGCAGCTGTATTCTTGCTGATCCACGTCGCAACTAGATGTCAGCCACGACGTCGAGTGCTGCCGGGATGCTTGCGTTCACACAGAAACTGCTGCGCCAGCGGCGGAAACACCGCACACAGAGGCTGAGCAGCACAACCGTTTGCTGCATGTCGGTTGATCTGGGATTGTTCGCTGGTGATGTGTGGTTGTGAAGCAAATATATGTTTGAGTCCAAATCTGCCTGATTTCATGGAGATGTTGAGCTGTTTTTCGACTCCTAATCGCGCATTTCACGTCTCCAGCTGTCAAACTCTTCTGGGGGACCCCCAGACCCCCAGCCCTGAATTACTCAATCGTCTTCGCCCTCATTTTTCAACACTAATTTTGTGCAGTGCACAGTGGGACAGAGGGGAAAATGCTAAAGACTTCAATCTAATAAGACACTAAAAAGAGTGGCTTGAAAGTGTCTATCATGTTTATCTATATGCCTACAATAATCTTTAACAAATTAAAATTAAAAGTGGTCTGAACCCGTTTTAATACTAATATGTACATTCATTTCAACGTTTTTATTTTTGTACTTTGTCAATACTAAATATAAGCAATTGGGTATATTACTAATTCACAGAATTGTGTGTGTGTGTTGGAGAGGGGCATTAAGGTGTGACCCCCGATGTCTGGACCTTGATTATACCTTGACCAAGTAATTTGGACCCTGACACAAAATAATTGACTACCCCTGGTATAGTGCATTGTGTTGCACACTTTTTACACGCAGCAGGCTTTCAAGAAAAAAAACCGATATGAGCCCCCCCACACTTTTCAAACAAAAGTTAAATACTGATTGCAAAGCTTTTCCTATAAATGGGTCGAATAATTAAGAAGCTTAAAAGAATAGGAAAGTAAAAGAGAAACGTAAGGCAATGACACCACGTGTTCAGCCCATACACTATAAAAATAATACACAAATAGATGGGCAGCTCATTGGAACAGCACCCAGCTGCCACAGTGCCCAGCAGTGACACAGACGGAGGGCAGGGAGACGATGGCACAGCGGAATACAGGGCTCTCCTCACCCACAGTGTTCATGTACTACACCGGGGGCACCGTGGGCATGGTCCATGGGCAAGACGGTAATTATTATTATTATTATTATTATTATTATTATTATTATTATTATTATTATTATTATTATTATTATCCCCCCACTGCTGAGAATGACCTGTTATGAAGCTGTCAGTGTCGCTCTGTGACATCAGTCCACTCATCTCTTGGGTTGATCCATATCGCAATATCCAAGGGGGGAGGAGTGGCCGCTCGCGGGTTGGACTTGTTATTCAAGCACAGTAAAAATATATTGATGTGTCGCATGATTCAGTGTTTTTTAATAGTGATATAGATTGCAATAGTTTGTTTAAAAACGTGGTTTGTGAATTGAAACCCAGTGTCTGAAAACCGGCTGTTCGCTGTGGCTGCAGTTTGACGCGCTTTGACCTGACGATGCGCAGCCGCAGCTGAAGCGCGATGTGAGCAGGGCGGACAAGGCGCTGTCCCGGGGACGGTGCTGAAAAGATCACTAAGTCATCAATTTGTTCCATCTATTCCCCGGGTAATAGATTCATATATTTAATTCATTCTATAAATATTTTATCATTCTATAAATCTCTGTCAACCAAAGTTTCGGCATGTTTGATTTATTCTCACTCCGATTATATGATATATCATGACGCGATCTACCGTATCATGACGCGTACCGTTCTACCGGGTGCAGAAAATAATACGGGAGAGCAATATCTCGGAAATAGCAGCCAAGATAAATGCCTTCCTATTCTTAATCTGATCAGTCTACATTTCGTGGAGAATGTAGGTAGAATATTTATTTAGCCAATTATATTATTAGGAATTAAATGTTAAATACGTAGGCTATACAATATTTTTCATTATTTATTATTAGCTTATATATACTGTAATTACTATAATAATTAATATTAATGAGCAAATAAACGTGTTAATGAACTAATCTGAAAATAGGAATATGTTTAAATGTGTTTTGTTCCATGTTTTCTACAGTAACATCATTAAACAATTTAGGCAATTGTTTGGAAACATTTATGTAATAGAAATGCTTGCTTTTTCTTGTGCTGTTTAAAATTAAATGCCAATACAAATACAAGCTTCACGATCAATTTGTCCAATCAGTGTCAGCTCAACATAATAATGAAATTATCCCCAAATAAATTTAGCAAGAATATTGAATCGGGTCATTCAATGAAGTACTGTCAAACTAATTCCGCAGGAGACAACGTGTCAAGTTAAAATAAGGGAGAGCTTTTAAAACTGATTAACGGGCCTCTACTACTTTTAAGTACAAATACATATATCCACCCTGAAACAAATCCACGAGGAGTGTCCTTGTCCTGACAGTGTCCCACACCAGTTCCATCTTATTTGTTTCCGCCATTTTCATTCATATTTATTAATCTAGCGGCGAACCAGGTATAGTCACATTAGATTCTGTTGTCTAATTTTGCTCTACCAAACGAAAACTCATTTGATAATGCTGCAAGCAACAGTTTCACGAAATGTTACAATCCACCTAATTTCTACATTAAAAAACGCTATATATTTTCCTAGCAACATGTAGACTGGTGTCCCTCCCTCTTACTCTCACTCACACACACTGCCAGTGCCCTTGTTTGTGCTGTGAGTATAGATGCCTGGTTCAGCACAGGAGCTGTGTTTGTGCATAAACACTACACTATTACACTGCATAAACTGTGTAAATTAAGACTGGAAATCAATTAACTATAACTCATGTGTTTTATTTATAACTAAAGCCTGACCATGGAGAGGGGGTGGAAATCAGCTTAACTAGAAACCCTCTATGCCACTGTTTCCCAAACCGGTCCTGGGGGACCCCCTACCCTGCTGGTTTTTGTTCCAACCGAGCTCGCAATTACTTAATTGAACCTTAATTGAAGTAACAATCTGCTTAGATTTTGCTTTTTAAATTGTGTAAGAAAATAGTTGTTTCTTCAATACATTTTTTAATATAATTCTATACTTAACTTAAAACCCCTACTGTTTAAAATAATTAAAAGTCTCTGATTTAGGAAATTATTAGTGAATAATTCATTATTAAATGAAGGTTCAATTAAGTAATTGAGAGCTCAGTTGGAACAAAAACCAGCAGGGTAGGGGGTCCCCCAGGACTGGTTTGGGAACTCTATGCAGTGCATTTGTTCTGTGTTTTTAACCAGGAAAAATGTATGTGTAATGTTTTGGAGACTAACAGAGGTGGATTCAAATGCAAAGGCAGAAGTACAAAGGGGATATCCAAAAGGCGTAGCCAAGAAAAGTCCAGAGGTAAATAGATTGGGCAGACAAAAAATGTTAATTGGATGATTGCTTATTGAGACTGGCTAGTATTCTGGTGATGAGGATGACCTCATGTGGTGAACAGGGGAAGTGTGGAGAGCAGGCCTGACAGTATATTGCTTTGTCCATGATCAAATAAATAAGTCAGTGTGAGTGTGGGCCTGTGTGGTACTGAGTGACAGGCTCTGGGGGCTTTGTGTGTTTCAGGAGAACATCCAGGACAACCAGGTGAATTCACCAAGGAGCTCCAAAACCACCCTGAGCTCTACAGCAAGAAGGACAATGGGTGGTTCCTTTTGCCGTAAGTCTGTCTGTCTGTTTGTCCTCATCACTGCCCGTCTGAATCTGTCTATCTGCTTGTCAGTTGCAAATAAGCATAATAATAATAATAATTGTTCTCTTTCAAAAATCATAACTAATAAATCAAAGCCAAGAGCAACATATGATTGTGCTTCTGCTCATGATGATCATGTGACTCCAGGCGGAAGGCATTTGGTGAGTGTGGAGAATTTGCCTCAGTGAAGTACCAGGTGGAGGAGGTGCTGGAGCCCATCGACTCCTCCAAGATGACTCCAGCAGACTGGGAAAACATTGCCCACAAGATCCTGGTAACACACACACCCTGTCCCTGCACTATCTATCTCTCTCACTCACTGTCACTCTCTCTCTCTCTCTCTCACACACACACACTCTCTCTCTCTCTCTTTTATTATCTCTCTCTCTCTCCCTGTCACTGTCTCTTTCACTCTCTAACTCTCTCTCTCACTGCATCTGCACGATGCAAAGCATGTTGAATTTACACAATTTAAAAATAAATAAATAAATGATGATGATAGAAGCAGGAGTGTGATATGAGTGACCTGCACCCTCTGACCTCTGACCCTTCTAGGACCAGGATAAGAAAGGCTTCGATGGCTTTGTCATCCTCCACGGGACCGACACCCTGGCCTACACCTCCTCAGCTCTGTCCTTCCTGCTGCAGGGACTGAACAAGCCTGTGGTGGTGACTGGGGCACAGGTAGGCTCTCCACCAAGCAATGGGCAGGCAGATGTCAGACAGGGCTCCATAACTGCATAATTACTATCAGTATTACTATTATTAATAATAATAAGCTTTATCGTAATAGTCTTGTTATGCTTGATTATATAGATGCATTATTTAATAAGCATTATTATTGTTACATTTATTGCTGTGTTGAGGAATTGTTCTTTCAGACAGTTCAGTTTTCTGCCCCACCTGTTCCTAATGACCTCCTGTGTCTCTCTCTCTCTGGTGGGTGTGTCTATGGGTGCCTCTTTGGTGAATGTCTTTCTCCGGTGGCTGTGTCTCCCTGCTGGGTGTGTTACCCTCGGGTCATGTCTCTCTCTGCTGGGCATGTCGGGCTGACAGAGGTCTCTGTTTGAGCCGCGCTCCGATGCCGTCAGCAACATCCTGGGCTCTCTGCTGATCGCCGGCTGCTACAGCAAGAACCCCGCGCTGCAGCAGGTGACCGGCGCCCCGCCCCCCCAACCCCAGACCCAATCGATACTTTGCCCTCCCTGCCAGACCTACTATACCCCATCCCTGTTTACTTTACTGTCAGAAACCACTCTCTCTACTTGTCATAAATCAGTAACTGGAAATAAAAACAAATCATGAAAATTTACTGGATTAGTAATGTGTGATTATCACACATTCACACATTCTCCCTCTTGTAAGTTACCCTTTCTTTCTTTTTCATTCTTTCTCTGTATTCTGTTTTAAGGAACCTTCTTTGCTCAGTGCTCCAGGACATCTCTCTCTCTCTCTCTCTCTCTCTCTCTCAGGTGTGCGTGTTCTTTCACAATAAGCTCTTCCAGGGGAACCGAGTCCAAAAGTCTGACTGTGATGCCTTTGACGCTTTCGACTCCCCCAACATGGAGCCGCTGGCTGTGTTTGGTCCGACCATAAAGGGTGAGTCTAGTTACTCTGCACAGCACATGGCGTCTTGACTGTCCCCCCCTTCCCAATCCCCCGACTTAAGCTCTACCCCTGTCTGTCTGTCTGTGTTGCAGTGAAGCTCCCCTTCAGGTTCAAAAAGACCAGTGCCATCATTAAGCCATCACTGAAACAGTCCAAGGTGAGTGCAGGCCATTTCTGATTCAAAATATCCCTCCCTCTTTCTGTATTCTCTTTCTCTCTTTCTCTATCTCTCAAGAAGCTTAAGCAAGAGACAGAGTTGTTCATCCAGAAGAGATCTGTGTAGAACTGGAAGATGTCTATAAAACCAGTTTACAAAAAATGTTAACTGTAAACAGAGGCAGAAACCCCTCTCTATCCTTTCTCTTTTTCTCCTCTCGTCTCCTTCCATCAGTCTGCTCCCTGTGTTGAAGTGGATGCCTCCCAGCCTGTGCTGCTGTTCCCCCTCAAAAAGAGATGTGACAAGATGCCTGTCACCAGAGTCCTACGCATCTTCCCAGGGATCACCAAGTCCTGCGTGAGTGCAGGCCACTTATCCCTTATTTCTTTAATTCTTTCTCTCAGGCAGCTTAAGAAAGAGACACAGAAGATCTTTAAAGAACAGATCTGTGTGAGACTGTAAGACGTCTGCAAGACCAGTTGGTCGCTCTCTCTAGTGTGAGTGTGGGAGAGTGTGGAGGAGGAGCTCTTGTTCATTTCATTGTTGTTTTTTTATTATTGTTATCGTTTTTACAGTTGTTTAAAATGCTGTATTGAGTTCCAGTAGGGAAATTGAAGGGTAGGTTTTTGTCGGACGGGGAGGTTGCTTGTGATTAGCATGCTGGCCATGATGGCCCCAGTCTTGATGGCACAGCGCCCAGCTGATGTGACTCAGCGCCACACTTTCAGACTTTAAGAGACTCTCCTCTGTGAACTGGACCAAGAGCACAGTGCCAAGATGCCCCCAACACCAACACTGTGCTGTTTAAGGTACTTATAAAGGCTAGAATGTAATAGATTATAGGTTTTATTCACTCAATAAGGACTTGAGTCTTTCCAGAGACTGTGGTGTTGATGAAGTACTCCGCACCCTCAGGGATGGAGAGCTCCTCTTCACTCTGGGATGAGTTTCTCACTTCTTTTTTTTTTCAGTGTCAAGTTTATGGGAGTTGACTTGAGTTTGATTATTGTTTTTATGTTATTGTATTTCATTAAATAAATTGTTTTGTAAAACTCAAAACCACTTTATCTAAAAAATGTTAACTGTAACATTAAATGGACCCTCTCTCTCATCCCCGCCCCCCTCTCCCCTCCACATTTTGTGCACTTGTTGTGCAGTAGTTCATGCAGCATGTTGCACAGTGACCCAGTATGCATGCTGCCCCTTGACACAGTAGCCTTGTTGCACAGGTTGACAACTTCCTGGACCAGGCGGATGGGATCGTCCTGGAGACGTATGGAAATGGCAACGCCCCGGAGGAGAAATGGTTCTCTGAGGCCCTGAAGCGCGCGTCGGACAGCGGCGTCCTCATCATCAACTGCACGCAGGTCCACCGGGGCTCCGTCAGGCCCATCTACGAGGCTGGAGATGTAAGACAGCTCCCACCCGTCTCCCTCAGTCTGTCTGAGTGACTCAGAGTATCCACCGGTCTGTCTGTCCATCTGTGTGGATCATGGACTGCATTAACCACCTCTCTGTCTGCCTGTTTATCTTTTAGAGTGGATATGTGCTGCAGTTACCATCTATTTGTCTGTCTACTAGTGTGGATAGGTGCTGCAATAACCCACCAACCTACTCTAGCTTAAAAAAGTATTGCTTGACTGAAAAGACAAGGTTACAGTGTAACATTCACAATGTTACACAAGTGGGTGGTTAACTAGAGACAGTAGCCTGGCCAGGTAAAAACTTCCATCTCTCCAACCCATTGGCTCATTCAAATCCTCCACTGTCCAATCACAGTCTAGGCAGCACCTGTTAGTATATACAGGGCAGTCATAGCTGGGGTAACTCCATGGTTTTGCAGTCCTTTTTCAATCCTTTTCTCTATTGTGTTCACTTTGAGCAAACCTACTAACAGGGCATTCAGATAGTTCTATTCTTCTTTGTTCCTATTAGCACTGTTGTTCATGTAGGTGTTTATTGTTTTGTATAGTGTGGAATCATGTTGGCCTGTTTTGACCTGCTGCATTCATCTCCACTCCTCATACCTGGATAGATCATTGCAAAGCTCTCAATTTTTCCAATCAATCTCTTCCACATTCATTGCTGTTTTCACTGGACTTCTGCAGGGTGAGCTCACTGCATCCTGTTGTTGGTTTGTTTTTCATGATCATTTTTATCAACACTTGGACATTGTTCATTTCTTTTGTTACTTTGCAGGACTGTTCATTTTGCCTTCATTGCATTTCTTTAGCCTGTTTTCAGTTGTGTTTTCTGGACTGTGTACATGCATTTCAATCTCATGTATCCCCAGTCACAGTATTGTAATTGTTTCCTACAGGGTGTGTTTGTTGGGTTGTTTGTCTGTGGATGGTCTGAATGTTAGTGAGTGTTTTGAACCCCTGCTTCACTTTCTTTCTCTTCTTTTTCACTAGTTGTATTCCAAGTACTTGTCTACCTTTACCAAATTATTTTCCATATATCTATTCATATCCATTCTCTATCCTTATATTCTGTAGTTGTACTCTGCAGTCTTTCTTTTGTCATGTATGTATATATGTATGTATGTATATGTGTATATATATACACTCACCTAAAGGATTATTAGGAACACCATACTAATACTGTGTTTGACTCCCTTTCGCCTTCAGAACTGCCTTAATTCTACATGGCATTGATTCAACAAGGTGCTGAAAGCATTCTTTAGAAATGTTGGCCCATATTGATAGGATAGCATCTTGCAGTTGATGGAGATTTGTGGGATGCACATCCAGGGCACGAAGCTCCCGTTCCACCACATCCCAAAGATGCTCTATTGGGTTGAGATCTGGTGACTGTGGGGGCCAGTTTAGTACAGTGAACTCATTGTCATGTTCAAGAAACCAATTTGAAATGATTCGACCTTTGTGACATGGTGCATTATCCTGCTGGAAGTAGCCATCAGAGGATGGGTACATGGTGGTCATAAAGGGATGGACATGGTCAGAAACAATGCTCAGGTAGGCCGTGGCATTTAAACGATGCCCAATTGGCACTAAGGGGCCTAAAGTGTGCCAAGAAAACATCCCCCACACCATTACACCACCACCACCAGCCTGCACAGTGGTAACAAGGCATGATGGATCCATGTTCTCATTCTGTTTACGCCAAATTCTGACTCTACCATCTGAATGTCTCAACAGAAATCGAGACTCATCAGACCAGGCAACATTTTTCCAGTCTTCAACTGTCCAATTTTGGTGAGCTTGTGCAAATTGTAGCCTCTTTTTCCTATTTGTAGTGGAGATGAGTGGTACCCGGTGGGGTCTTCTGCTGTTGTAGCCCATCCGCCTCAAGGTTGTACGTGTTGTGGCTTCACAAATGCTTTGCTGCATACCTCGGTTGTAACGAGTGGTTATTTCAGTCAAAGTTGCTCTTCTATCAGCTTGAATCAGTCGGCCCATTCTCCTCTGACCTCTAGCATCAACAAGGCATTTTCGCCCACAGGACTGCCGCATACTGGATGTTTTTCCCTTTTCACACCATTCTTTGTAAACCCTAGAAATGGTTGTGCGTGAAAATCCCAGTAACTGAGCAGATTGTGAAATACTCAGACCGGCCCGTCTGGCACCAACAACCATGCCACGCTCAAAATTGCTTAAATCACCTTTCTTTCCCATTCAGACATTCAGTTTGGAGTTCAGCAGATTGTCTTGACCAGGACCACACCCCTAAATGCATTGAAGCAACTGCCATGTGATTGGTTGGTTAGAAAATTGCATTAATGAGAAATTGAACAGGTGTTCCTAATAATCCTTTAGGTGAGTGTATTTTAACTGTATATAAAGTGGGCCAGTAATAGCTCCATTTGGAGGACAGTGTGCCTGCTTAACAGTCGAGCAGCGTGATCGTTACAATGGCGGTCTTGCCCCTCTGTCTGTCTGTCCGTTTCAGCGTATGGCATGAACCCTGCTTCCTCTCTGCATGAGCTGTATTAAGCCACTCTGCGCACTCCTCTCTCCCTCCCTCTCTCAGTGGCTGAAGAAGGCCGGGGTGCTGTCTGGGTATGACATCACCACTGAAGCGGCTCTGACCAAGATGCAGTGGGTCCTGCAGCACTTTGAGAGCAAGCAATGGTGCAAGGTAAGGTGCAAGGTCAGCACCAGCTCCCCTCCTGCTGATTTGGGGCTGTGTGGTTGGACTCTGTGAGCCTCTCTCTATCTCTCTCTGTAGGTGATGCAGATGAGTGTTTGTGGGGAGATGACCATCATCCCAGAGCCTCCGGTGAAAAACACAGTGCACATTTTCACCCCCCGTTGGACTCCAGAGAATGGATGGACAGACCCTGTAAGTAAAATATATTACATGTACTGTATATATAGATGAAGAAAGATTATTATAATTAGTAGGGAAACCATTGTTAAATAGACAAATTGGTGCAGAGACAGATCCAGGCATTATTAGCTAGATGGGTCACTGTAATTGTAGAGGGAGAGAGAGTATAAACGGTTACACAATCTCACACTCACGGGTAAAGATCTGTAACTTTCTCTCTTGATTTCCACAGCACAATGGCTGTGAGGATGCTGGCCCTGCCTGGTGTTGCCTACCGTTTTTCCATCCAGTTATCCCCTCACCAAGGCCAGGACTGCACAGGCCCTGACCACCTACCCGCAATAACTCAAGATGACTAATACAGCAGCCTATTCTGCTGCGCTGCTCAGGACTCCTGCTATTATGCACTTTATTAAACTATGCCTCCTTATGCTCTCTTGTACTGATGTATTGTTAGCACTTCTTTACAATAATGTCAACATCAAAATAAAGCCTGCACACTCTATGGATGCCTCTCTTCTCTCGGTGTGTGTCATATTATCACAGTCTGTCACTGGGTAGAGGCAAGGCAACATGCCGTACCAGGGTAATGCCACTCAGTCGAATGGGGAACACCACCACCTGCAGTTCAGACGCACTCCCACTCTCTCCCCCACCACTGAATTTGTCTGTCTGAACACTCGCAAACTGCCCCGGCTGATGTGCGTCTTTTCTGCCAGTGTCCCCTCAGCAGAATCAATATTTCAAGCTCACCCTAAAGTTGTTGACTCCAATTAGAAACTAAAAGCTGACCTCTGATTGCGTCTCTTCCCGCACCATTCCTTGCCATGTGTATGACGCGTGAGCAGCCGTCAACCCGCTGCGAGTGAGAGGGCGCGTCTGCTCAGAAATTAAGATTACGAAGGACTCTGATGATCAATGAACTCACAAAAACAACTGCACGTCTTTTTGTCTCCTGTTTATTCAGTGAGAAGTACATGTTTCAAACTGAAATTGTTAAACACAGTCATAAGCAGCTGGAAAAAAAAAGATCATAAGAACAAATGAAAAAAAAGGATGGATCTTGTGAACACAATCAAAAACCCAGAAGAAAACTGAGGGGGAAACCAAAACAGAAAGTTGAAGAATGAATAGCTTAATGTAATGCTGACATCAAAAATGGCTGAAAAGCCAGATCACAAAAGCATATGTATTTTTTTTTTTTTTTTTCTTTCATTTAAAACTCATTGTTTTTTTTTCTCCTTATATATAATATAAACTTCTGCTTTTTTATACATTTAATATCAATAATATCAATCTGTAATAATCATTTATTTAAGTTTTAAAGTCAAACCCATCATTAGCTATTTTTTTTTTTAATTTTTTTTTTTTTTTTTTTTGTTCTCATACAAAAAAACTGAGCTCCTTTCCAAAAAAAAAGCTAAGCTTTACGAGCATGTTTTCATTTTTACCCTCAGCTCACTCCCTCCTCTCCTTTTCCCCTCCTCTCCAAAACACCAGAAAAAAAAAAGTGCCAAAGTCAATCAGCAGATTCCAAACCCACAGCATCGTGGAAACAGGAGACCTCCAGAGCACGTGGTCTGCGCTGCTGTACGGGGCCACAGGGGCAGCTTGTGCACTCACTGGACCGCAAAGTCTCTCGGGAAGTGTTTTCCAAGTGCGCCAGTGCGATTCTGGACGTGCGGACGCCGAGGAGAGAGGGACAGCACGGAGACGAACAGCACCCCCCACCCTCTGTCCACCCAACATCTCATAGCCGAGCTAAAAGGCCGAGCTGCCGTTCTTTTTCTTTTCGGATCTGGTGGACGTCACAAATGCGTATCGGAGGAAGAATAAAGGAAACACTAAAACAGAAAGACACCCCACCCACTTCTGCATTGGAGAGTAGGCCGCCCAGCACCCTTCAAGTCAGGATGGCCACAAGACAACAAATGTATAATTTGTGCAGAAACAAAATATTTCTATAGATAAACTGGGCCTGGGTAGCTCAATGCGATTCAGTTATGATTAGGGCCCTGTGTTCCGCTAACTTATATAACCATATAACTTAAATGGACAGATAGTGCAGAACACAGGGCCCTACTTTTAATTAATAAATAATGGTGCATTAAACTATACCTACTGATTCTTTTTTAAAGATTTAAATAACGGTGGTAAATGTTTAACTTAAATTTTACTATATTATGTATAGTAAGTAACTGGAAGAGTCTAACAAATCTCTGAATGTGGGGTCTTTTCAACGAGGGAGGGGTGAGGGAATATTCCTGACTGCACCTGCCCGGCACCACCAGGGGCGCTATACTGCTGCTGTGAAGCACGGTAACAGGGTCATCCATCCAGCGTCTTCACAAACAGGCATCATAAAACACTGCATGGGCAGCGCTGGTCTCTCACTGTGCGCACGACCCAGACGACCCAGATTCATCCTGTCGCTCACAGTGAGGAACTCTGCCGCCATTTTCAGCGGAGTGGTGGAACAGCGGTGGCAAACAAACGCAGTCCACCGTCTGTTCCTGCAAGACCCATGGGCTCTCATGCTCAGAAGCGTTGAGGACTTCACGCGAAGAGCAGGTGCAGCTCCATTTGCAGCTTCAGACTGATCCTCCTCCGGTGTGAAAAATAACTTGGCTTCGAATGCACTCCCCCGCGCTCGGCACAAGGAGGGAAGCCTTTCCAAAGACGACAACGACAACCACAAAACAAAGAAAAGAAAAAAATCCAGAGTTTCACATTCACACTCCCATCTTCTCGTTGGTCGTATCGGGAGAAACGCCGGGGAGAGCCGACCTCGAGGGGGGATCCGGCGTTTCAACACTCATCGAGATTCCTGTCACGCAGAACTGCGTAAAAATTTATCGTCACCGCTTTTTAAATAATAATCCACGAGGGTGCGTCCAGAATCTCAGACGAATCTTCATCTTTTCATCTGCAGGGTTCAGTTCACTGCCTGTCCGACTCGGGGCAGGGGGGCAGCTGGGGGTACGCCGGGCTAGGCCTTAAAAAAACACTCACCACTCAATTCGTCACCCCCGCCCACCCAGCTGCCGGGCACCAGCCTCCGCAGCCAAAAATAGTTGGGGCTCTGTGTTAAAGTGCATAGCATAAGCGAGAGGGGAGGGGGGGGGTTTGGCTGCGGAGCGGATCAGTACTCAGTCAGTAGTGCTCTGCCCAAGAGAGGGGATACAGTCCTGAAGAGGTGGGTGGCAGAGGGTCTGTCTGTCTGTCCGTCCGTCCGAGTGTACGTGTGTATGGTGTGTGTCCGTCTGTCTGGTTTTATCGGAGGCTGGGCTGGCTGTGGTGATGCAAAGAGAGAGACAGAGACTCTCATATAGAGTCTATAATTGCTGGTTAGACATTTTTCTGCTGATGTTTGAGAGAGAGAAGGGGGGGGGGAAAAAGTGAAAAGGAACGTGTAGACCTTAAATAAAATTAAATAAACATTGTGCAGGTGAGTGAGGCACACTGCACAGCCCAGGACTGTGTGGGTGTGTGTGGGGGGGGGGGGGTAGACAGATAAATTAGGGGGCCCCAGTCTCTCTATGCAATACAGGACAGATATACCTGCACTCGGGTCTGAGAGAGAGCGAGACAGAGAGAGGGAACGGAGGGAGACAGAGAGAAGGTGCTGGTTTTTGGGGGATGAAAAACAATCTTCCGTTTCTCCCTTCTTCCCACCTCTCGCTCCCTCTCCTCTCTTAATATCTAGGCTGTCAGTCAGTGCAGAGTATGTGCGCGCATGTGCATCAGTCACAGGGTCAGAGCTCGCTTCTCGCCGTCAGTGTGCAAGGCAGTCGCTACAGTGTGTGAATCAGTCAGTCAGTCCGTCTGTCTGTCCGTCCGCCAGTGTGTCAGTCCGCGCGTCCCTCTGCGTCTCAGGAGGACATGCACTGGACGTGGTCAGGCCCCATGTCCTCTTCGTCCGAGGAGTCCGCGGAGCTCCACGACTCATCCGAGTCTCCATCCCCACCCCCACCTTCCCCTCGCCGGCTCTACAGGAGACAGAGATATGAGGGGTCAATACAGACACACCCACCACTCAGAGACAGAGAGGCAGAAACAGAGACAGACACAGACAGAGACACAGAGACACACTCACCCTCTGTGGCCGCCTCTGTCTCATGTGTCGCATGAGGAACCAGAGCAGCTGCGTGTCGTACTGGTCGCCGTGCCGCACACCGTCCTCGTCGCGCTCCCGCTTGTTCTTCTTCATCACCTGGGGGACAAGTCTCAGTGTTAGAGTCTCAGTGTATACAGTGAGTGTGGTGACAGTGTATCCACTGTATTCCTATGCATCATTGTGCTTTGTGCAATGGGACCAACTTCCAGCAAAGTGTAAAGAACCTGCGGCTAACATGGTTTTTAAATGACAATGCTGGGAGCGCAATAAACCACTTTAAAACAAGGCAATTTATCTCCCGTCTACCATAGAAGGATGGGCAGATATAAAAAAAAAAAAAAAAGTCTTAGTTGTTACGAAAAACATTCAAAATGTATTCTGGTGACATTCCCTGTGATCAGAAATACACGTAACATAGGGTTTATTATTTGTGATACACAGTTACATCTAAGTTTTGAAAATATTTCATCCCAAAGAATTGGATGGCAGTGAAAACATGAATAAGATGTATTTTTAGCAAGTGAAGTGTGTCCGGTAAAGAGACAGAGACTGACACCCAGTAGCAGGGACACTTCACTCTGAAACATAATATATAGGCCACTAAAACAACAGATGGAACCGTCCATCAGTCCTTCTGTGTAAATCTGTAATGTGTTGAAGAAGTCATTATTTCAAATTTAATCAATTAAGGTGTTACTCTGTGGACACTGTTAAATAGTTCTTGTATGGATAATGCACATCTGTTTCATCAATACAACATCTGGATAATGTTTATTTCCACTCAATTCAAAAAATGTGAAATTAATCATAAGTTAAATATGTAAATGTACAGCTCTGGGTGCAGTACGCAACATCGCTCTTTTAAATTCACTATATCTACAGCCACTTTGTGCTCACATGAAGCTTTATCCACACTAGCTAGCTAGGAAACACCCAGGAGGTAGCAAACTACACAAAATACATATACACATAAATACATAAATCTCCCACGCAATATGGTAGAAACAGTGCAGACTCTGCAGTGAGTGTGGGGCACCGGGAGCACGTGCAGTACCTCTTTCAGGCCCCTGAGTCCGGTCGGGGTCTCGGCAGTTGGGGCCCAGATCTTGACGTCGTGGTCCAGTCCGCTGGTGGCCAGGACCGGCAGGTGAGGGTGAGGCTCCAGACAGTTCACCTGGGGAGGGAGAGAGTGTGGGAAGAGAAAAGGCATCAGCACACTGACAGTCACAACCACTGCCTGCCCCTCTCCGCTCAGCCCTCAAGGAAACCCCGCTCTTTGCATTAACCCTCTCCACGTCCTTAGTCTGTCACACCCCCACTTCTCTCTCTCTTACCACTCCTCCCTTGTCTCCCTCCATGAACTGGACGACCTGTGCCGAGTTCTTGTCCCACAGGTAGATGTGTCCGCAGTCACTGCCACTCACAACAAACTCGCTGTGCGGCCCGTAGAAATTCACCCCTTTCACTGAGAGAGAGAGAGAGAGAGAGAGAGAGAGAGAGAGAAAGTGAAAGTGAGTGAACACTGCTCCAGTTACACATACCTGGGTCTCACAATCAGGGCATCAAATACATCCAGACTGGCTATTAGAAAACAAAAAAACATCATGCAGGGCATTCTATGCCATAAAGTCAATTCTCCAACATCAAAGGCCCAATCAGAATTTGGTTTAAAATACATAAAAGCATAATTCAGCACATTCTACTGTATGGCAGTAAGATCTGGGGACCAACCCTGAATAAAAATACAAACAACTGGGACAAATGCCCAACTGAGACTACACATGGAGTCCACAGAAACACCTCAGATAATGCACGCAGAGCCGACCTGGGAGTTTTCCCATTATTGACCCCAATCCAGAAGAGGACAGTCAAATTCTGGGCCCACCTCAAGGCCAACACACAGAGCTACCATCAATCAAGATTAAAAATATAAGAGAAAGACAATCGTTGACAAAGTACAGACTCAGTGACCACAGCCTGGCCAACACAAGAAGTCCTGGGCAGCCAGGGCGCCTGTCGGGGGAAGTAGAAACAGAGACAATTCCTGCTGTCCTGCTCCATCCAAACACATACGGCAGATATACAGGCCTACATTTAAAAACCGAATTCAAGAACTGAACCTCCTGTCTGACCATAATAAAATCCCCACCCTACTGGGAGAGAAGCAGCGGACAGCCAGAGAGAGAGAGAGAGAGAGAGGAGTAGAGACACACCCACTAGAAAATAAAGTGCATTATCACTGCATCGGGAGAGAGGTTTACAAAAACACCCCGAGTGCGTCTCCCTCGGCCTCACCTGTGGCGTTGTTGCGGTGGCCCTTGTACTTGCGGTGGAAGTCGGCGCCGTCGCTGTGGCTCGTGTCAAACAGGTAGATGTCCTCATCGTTGTAGCTCGCCAACAACTCTGCGGGGGAAGGGGTGCAGATAGAGGTATTGCACACTGCTGTCACACTATACTACACTGCACTGTAGAAGATGGCATGACAGTCTGTGACTCAGAGGAGCGCCATCTCGCCGAGCTCACCCGTGCCGTCGTGGCTGTACACCAGACAGGTGATGTTGGTCTTGGACTCGCTGGAGACCAGGTGAGAGGGACAGAACTTCTTCAGGACCCCATTATTCTCGCTCTCACTGATCTTCCTCTGGTCATAGATCCTGGACAGGCCAGTGGACAGAGGGAGAGATGGGAGGTGGACAGAGGGAGAAGCGATAAGGAAGAGATGGAGAGAAAAGGGAAGACTGTGAGAGAGAAAATTCAGAGATTTGGAAAGGAGGCAGTCAGGGCTGGGCACGACACACCGAGTGAGCTGGGCAGAAGGGGCTGGGCCTTACCTGATGTACTGGTCTCTGCCCCCCACTGCGAACTGCTGCGTGTTGGCTGGGTTCACAAAGATGGTGTAGAGTCCCACCTTCTTATCACCCTCCTTCACCACCACCAGCTTACTGAGAGAGAGTGAGAGAGAGAGAGAATGTATCAGTTATGTGCATCACTCAGTGTACCAAATCAGTCAGTGTGCCAGCCAGTCAGTCAGCCAGTCAGTCGGTGTGCCAGTCAGTCAGTCAGTCAGTTGGTCGGTGTGCCAGTTGGTCGGTGTGCCAGTCAGTCAGTGTGCCAGTCAGTCAGTGTGCCAGCCAGTCAGTCAGCCAGTCAGTCGGTGTGCCAGTCAGTCAGTTGGTCGGTGTGCCAGTCAGTCAGTGTGCCAGCCAGCCAGTCAGTCGGTGTACCAGCCAGCCAGTCAGTCAGTCGGTGTGCCAGCCAGTCGGTCGGTGTGCCAGTCAGTCGGTCGGTGTGCCAGTCAGTCAGTCAGCCAGTCGGTCGGTATGCCAGTCAGCCAGCCAGCCAGTCCGTCGGTATGCCAGTCAGTCGGTTCGGTCGGTATGCCAGCCAGCCAGCCAGTCAGTCAGTGTGCCAGCCAGCCAGCCAGTCAGTCGGTGTGCCAGCCAGCCAGCCAGCCAGTCGGTGTGCCAGTCAGCCAGCCAGTCAGTGTGCCAGTCAGTCAGTCAGCCAGTCGGTCGGTATGCCAGTTAGCCAGCCAGCGAGTTGGTCGGTATGCCAGTCAGCCAGCCAGCCAGTCCGTCGGTATGCCAGTCAGTCGGTCGGTCGGTATGCCAGTCAGCCAGCCAGCCAGTCGGTGTGCCAGTCAGTCTGTCAGTCAGTCAGTCGGTGTGCCAGCCAGCCAGCCAGTCAGTGTGCCAGCCAGCCAGCCAGCCAGTCAGTCAGTGTGCCAGTCAGCCAGCCAGCCAGTCGGTGTGCCAGTCAGCCAGCCAGCCAGTCGGTGTGCCAGTCAGCCAGCCAGCCAGTCGGTGTGCCAGTCAGCCAGCCAGCCAGTCGGTCAGTCGGTGTGCCAGTCAATCAGAGTGCCAGAGCAGCAGACTCACTTGGAGGGCTTGTCCAGCCGCAGGTCGATGCCGAACACCACAGCGTCCTCCCCAGCCGACAGGAAGGAGCAGGGCGAGTCGGGCTCCAGAGCCAACTGCGACAGAGAGACAGAGACTGCGTCAGCACTCGGCCCGCCCGCCCGCCCACATGCTCCCCAACAACAGCCTAAACTTTCATAGAGCTAAACTGAAAAACACGAATAAATAACTGAGCGCCACAGACACACCCTGCCTGCCCACCCGAAGCAGTTCATATAAAAGCACAGGCACAGATACAATTTCAGCTGTAGGTGCTGATCACAGCGAACCAAAACCCCACACAGCCCCCCGGGTACCTTGTGTGCAGCACCCTTGTGCTGCGCCACCCTCTTGGTGTTCTTGCAGCGCTGGGTGGCTGAAAGCTCTGCCACACGGATCTGTCCATCGCGGGCGCACATTGCCAGGGTGGAGTCCCCACTGTGAGGGAGGAACTTCGCCTGTGTGGAGAGAGAGAGTGTATTTTAGATCTTTATTTGAAATCTATATTTATTTTTTAATTTTCTATAAATATATATTTCACTGTTTATATGCATCAATTATATCACATGCTTTGGCAACAGTTGTATTCAAATGTCATGCCAATAAAGCTTGCATTGAATTGAATTGAGTGAGTGAGGAAGGGGAGAAGGAAGGGGGGAGAGAGTACTGTTGAGAGAGAGAGGAGGAGGGAGAGAGAGAGAAATACAGAGACAGAGGGAGATGAGTTATCAGATATATGAGTAAGAGAGAGAGAGAGGAGGAAAGAGAAACTGATAAAAAGAGAGGGAGAGGAGTTAACACAGACACATATACGAGAGAGACAGAGAGAGAGATGTTTAAACAGACAGAGAGTCCGAAAAAATCTGCAGGTGTGGTTAAATCATCCCTCTCTCTCTTCCATCTCCTTCCCTCGCTCGCTCACCTGGAAGACGTTGCTCTTGTGGCCGCTGTCGAACTCCAGCTCGGCCCGGCGCCGCGCCCAGTCCCAGATGATGACGCGCAGGTCGTCGCTGCCCGAGGCCAGGCGCGTGCCGGCGGGGTTGAAGTGCAGTGTGTTGACGCAGCCGGCGTGCCGCTCCAGCCGGCCCTGCAGCTGGAACCTCTGCACCAGCGCCCGGGCGCCGCACACGCGCTGCGCGAACTGTGAGCCCCGGCCGATCTCCCGCGCCCGCAGAGAGGGGACCGCGCGCCAGGCCGGGCTGCCCAGCTCCTGCTTGTCCGCCTCCAGCCACTCTTCCAGGGCCTGTTCGTCCTCCTCGTCCTCTTCTTCCTCTTCATCCTCGTCCTCTCCCTCGTTGTCCTCCTCGTCGTCGTCATCCTCGTCCTCGGAGCTGGAGCTCTGCCGCCCGCCCCCCACCGGCTCCGCCACCCCTCCTAAGGCACTCCTGTTCAGCAGCCGTCCCCGTTCTCGATCGTGATCGCGCTCACTCTCTCGCTCGCCGCAGCCGCCACCTCTCCGTCTCTTCCTGGCTTCTCGGACGCTGCCCCCTCCTCCATCTCCCTCTCTCCCTTTTTTTCGCATTCTTCCTCCTCCTCCACCCTCGCCCTCTCGAGTCCCGTCCTCAGTCACAAAGTAGAGGCCTGTGCCATCCATGCTGTCAGTGTCTTCATCATCGTTGTTGTTCCCCTCTCCCGTCTCCCCAACTTCTTCGCCTTCGACACCTCCCTCTGTCCCTCCGTTTCTCGCTCTCCTGCCTCCCTCTTCTCCTCCTCCTTCACCATTTGTCTCCGGAGCACCTGAAATTAAAAGGGTGGGGGAAAAGGGCACAGATTAGAATTTTATGTTGGAGTGTGGAAGTGGGAGACTGCGTGACTCTGCGTGTGTGTGTGTGGCTTATTACCCGTGCTGGGGTCTGCCTGTCCTGTTGGGGGGTGGGGGGACGCAGAGCTGTCTGGGGGGGCCGAGGATGAACCAGCGCCCCGATCCTCTCCAGGCTCCGACTCCTCAGAGCCACCTGGAAAGAGTGGTGAAGACACCGTGAGGCCCTTGATTTCTTGATTTCCTTTCACACACCAAGGGGGGAATAGGGACAGAAAAGGTGAGAGAGAGAGAGAGAGAGAGAGAGAGAGAGAGAGAATGGGGGTTCAGGAGCATGAAATCAGAAATACTCCTTTTCCGATTCAGAGAGAAAGGTTTGCTTGTGTACAGATGTGAGAGAGAGAGAGGGCGTTTTTTTCTCACCGTTTAGGAGACTAGATTTCCCACCTTTATCCGTCATTCTGTCTGTACGTGTTCGTCTGTCCCTCTCTGAAAGAAGGAGGCCTGGAGGGAAATGAGGGAGGGAGAGAGTGAATGGGAGGTGGAGGAGGATGACGAGGGAATCCCCCCAGTCCTTACAATACATTTGCCTAGGACATATAATAAATGTCACCCTCAAAACAATGACAATTCATATTATGCAGCACAAGCAGAAGAAGCTTATGTTATATGTATGCATGTATATACATATAGCTATATTTGTGTAGCAATGTGATTGGCTGTTATATGTTATGAGACCTAGGTATTTTCACAGCCACAGGACTCCTTAAATTTGCCAGTAACTATACTTCATGCACACTACAGCTTACAAGTTTTAAACTCCCAAGCGGTGCAATTATGGTTCGTTTTAATTTGCATTGTAGTAGTACATCTGCAGGGCTCCTTAAGCAATAACCAGGTAGGTAGGTAGGTAGTTAAAGCGACATATTAATCCGTGCATGTCTTTTTGCACCGACTGATAAGTTATATAACGGTTTGGGTCGTGTAATATTTCTGATCGGACCGAGCAGTGACATCTAACTCACATGCCTGCCCTCTCCTCCTCAACTTCCGTGACCCCGCCGTGATCTATATTTGCACTTGGGCTGATGTATAAATAAGTCCTGTGAGCACCAGTACACGAAGCCCCCAGTATGGCGCTCAATAAACACACGGGTAGCAAAGCAAGAGCCACGACTACGAGACTTTGGACGCGTCAATAAAGGCTCTTCCCGTGTCACCCCGTTAGATCTATTTATATTGAATACACAGTGTAAACACACAGATACAAATACGCTATTTTGATGTATTTTTGGACTGTAAACCACAGAGCAACCAGTATAAAGACCCCTAAACAGCATCTGAAACAGGTATTTTCCCGTATAAGGGTATCAGAAACAAAACCAGACAAAAACACAATAAAAATACAATATATATATTTATGCGTGCAGTTACCGCAGTCGATCCTGGACGTCTGTCTGTCTGTTTGTCCTCGGCCTCTTTGATCTTCTCGTTTGTGTTTTGATTTGAAATTATGGTTTTATTCCCGTTTATTGTATCAGAAACAATTGCATGACGGCGGAGTTACATTATTTCTCAGCCGGCGGTGTGATAGGCACACGGGCCGGATACACTTTGACAGTCTCCGGCTCCGCTCATAAACGCGAGCGCTGCCGTAGGCCGCAACTGCGTCTGGTCCTAATCCTCGGTGTCCAGTTCGGCTCGGACCCGCCGTTTATGAGCCCCGACACGGCCGTGCGTCTCCACAAACGCACGGCATCAGCGACCTCTCCGACGCGGAAAGCGGCCCAGGTGCGAGCGGACCGAGCTGCGGCTGGACTCGGGTATTTTTGGGCTTTGTTTTGATCGTCGTCTTGTTTTGGTTTTTTTTTTTTTCCTGGGAAATTGTGCTTCCGGAGGTGAAACCGGGGTCTCTTTCCGGATTAAACCTTCGGGAGAAGAAGGGGGACCAGCAGGAGAACCCAAACAAACACAACTTTAATGGGAAGCACCGTCGATACGGGGCCTGCCTATCCGTGTTGCATTGTGGGAATTGTAGTTTTGTTTGCTTGGTTGGGTCTGTTTTCGCTACCGAGTGGAAGTACAATTGCATTCTACAGGTGTGAGTTCACCGGTGTGTCCTTTTGGAGCCAAAATGGCGTCCATGGGCTGCATTTGTAACGGGTACTCTTCTTCTACTTCACAATGGAAAGAAGACGTACATTTTAAAAGATGTATTTAAATAAATGTTATGAAAACAATACGAATGTTTCCCTTCCTTAATATATATATAATTTAATAATGCAACGCGACTTGTAGATTGGAAGTAATGTAGTTTCAGCCCACACATGCAAATGAGGCACTACTCTAATGCAATAAGCTCAACGATCAGGCAAGAATGTCATGACATAAGGTAAACGATTACAACACATATATGTGGACATAAATACATACATGTACACGTACAGACATACATAATGCAATACCCACAAACAGTACTTCGAATGGAAGCCTTGGATTAACCGCTGCGGGGCTCAGCTGCTCCCTCCTGTGGACATCTTGACATTACAGCCACAGTGCAGACAGCTATTATTAAACCTGGCCAAGTGAAACTGTGCGATTGGTACACATTTTTTCGGGGAGGGGGCTATGTAGTGGGCGCCTATAGCTACAGTTCGCCTATGCCAGGGGTGTCAGACTCCAGTCCTGAAGAGCCCGCAGTGCCTGGTTTTGTTCCAGCCCAGCTCTTGTCTCCTAATTGGTCTGATTAATCAATTAACCAGACTCTGAAACCTTCTGTGGGTTCAATAAAAGAAGAAGCCTACCTGAGTAAATCATGACATGAATTAAGTAAACAGCAGAGACTGCAACCCCCTCAGGTCTGACACCCCTTGCCCGTGCCATCACTTATCCTTGTGTCGACCGTGACAGCAGTAAAATCACGTCGTAAGCTGTCAAAAGTAAGGTGTGGTGTGGTGTACTGTGGTAAAAACACAGTAACATGCAGTGTGGTGTGTTTCTGATTCTCTGCCTTTGCTTAAGATTCCATAGTAACCAGAACAGTTTGTACTGACATTAAGTAGTAGTAGAATTGAGCTTATAGTATGTAACACTAAGAAGATTAGTAGTTTGTAGTATAATAGGTGTGTTTATGTTCATGATTGTATGTATCTTACTATAAGTATACTTATTATTACTATTAAACATGTCATACAGTACAAGAAATATTATATGGGACCATAGGCCAAATATGTGACTCTTTTGTTTCAGATCATAGATTGGTGTACTATGGTATAAAATACAGTATGGCAAAGTGTGGTGGTGCATGTTAAACATATGATTAAAAATGTGTGGTGTACCATGGTAAAGCGTGGTAAAACTGTGGTTAAAGCATGGTAAAAATTGTGGTAAAATTGATGTGGTAAAATAATAGTGAAGTCATGGTTAAAGCATAGTAAAAACATAGTCAAATCATCTTAAAAATATAGGGAAAACATGGTAAAAATTAGTTAAAATCAAATGGGCCAGAGGCTTTACTGTTCTCCCACACACCTCTCCCCTATGACACGCCGTTGCTTTGTACAATACTTAAATTAATTATTTAAACACTAATTACTAAAGTACATACCCCAAAGTCACCGCTTCTGAGGTATACATACATAACCTACATAATAGCACGGCCACTATTCACGGACTGTGTGACTGATGTGTGCGTTGTGGGGGCTGGGGGTCAGGACCGTCACTTAACCTTGTGCCAGATCTGCCTGCACACACTGCCAGTGTCATATTACTGTAATTCAGCCGGGCCTGAAGACTGATTAAGTATTAGACACACAGGTAGTTTTAATGCAACGGGCACTACTACTATACTAGTAATACAAATAATACTTAACACAATAGTACCACTTACATATATAAAAAATATATATATAATAAATTAAAATATTTAGTTGTTCCCTGTTTGGACATGACATGCACTTGTTTTCAGCATGTATTTGTGTGTGTACATAATTACCAGCAAGTCCTCTGGGGTTTTCTATCTGAGGCACACAGTATCACCCAGCGCACAGAACTGGATTTTAATGAGGCTATTTGGCGGAAATGGAAAAAAATATGATTGCAATTACTGTCAACAATAAGCAGTTCAGACAGCCGTCGCATAGCAGCCGCCGCCGACGTACAGAGAGACGGGCTGTGGGGGGGGGACTGGGGGTGCTGTGGGGGGGCTGTTTCTATACTGCCATAGTAACCCCCGCACCGGAACCGCTGGGTTTAAATATATCACCGGTAATAGAGGGAGAGGATTGTATAACACACAGGGCCACTGTAATATCACCACCGTATCTCTGCACTGAGTGCGGGGAAATGAGATCATATAATAATATGAATTATCATCTTCTTATTATTATTCTTCTTCTTCTTCTTCTTCTTCTTCTTCTTCTTCTTCTTCTTATTATTATTATTATTATTATTATTATTATTATTATTAAGTCAATGTCATTATTTCAGTCCAACCAGACAACACGCATGTTGTGTAATATTATTATTATTACATAAACAACACATGATACCTCTAAGGCTATGTTTGAATATAGCCTACCCTTTCTTCCCCTATGTATTACCACAGTCTGTTATCCTGTCTGCCTCGCTAGCTGCCTGAATATCTGACCAACTCTTTGGCTGTCTCACTTGCCTATCCATCTATCTGTCTGTCTGATCTACACTGGGGCCTATAGGAGTGTGAATATGGGAAGAGGAATGTGTGTGTGTGTGTAGTGGTGTTGATCCCACGTGTGCTCTACAGAGTCCCCACTGCACACCTCTGACAGGTCAGTGAGATATTTCAGAGCTTCAGGGTGTGACCTCTCCAGGAGAAAAGGGAGGATTGAGCTGAATGGTGGAGTGAACAGAATTTCTTATATGTGTCTGTGTCTGTGGTTGGCCTGGCAGAGCCCCGGTCAGCCTGTACCAGGAAGGGGGCTGGACATCCAGGGCCACAGCTGGGTGTCCGGAAGACCAAAACAGCCTGGGTTCTTCGAGTGGTGCGGGGAGACAATGCAACGCTGGCTGGCCTATGTCTCTCTTGTGGGGAAGGGAGTGTGACAGGATAAGGCCCCTTAGGAAGCCCGGGCTGGGAGGTTTAATTGATGTATGTATCAATAAGTGTTTCTTTTCATTCTGATTCTGCCTCCTGGGTGCCAGCTTGCTAATGTATATATATCTATAAAAGAGAGAGGTTAAACTAAGGTTTCGGTGCCGGTGTCCGCCTCCTCAGCGCTGGCAAGCTTGCTGTTCATTCATACTCGCTTCGAAATCGCTTGGTCTCATTCCCATTTTGGAAAATGATCATGTTCTTTTTTTACTCTCATCAGCAGAAGCTTCCTTTCCCTCCATACAGGCTCCCAGCCCCGTCCGACAGACTGAGGGCTGGATTACTCCTATAGCAGCCGCTGTCCGGTCCTGGAAATGGAAAGCTGCTGCTTGCAAAGTGACTCAGACTGAAGTTTGACGTTTTTGCTCTTTATCGAAGTAACTTATGAATATGAGTAATTATTACTCATTTTTGGACCCACTTTGTTGTTTTTCTCCAAAGAAGTAGTTTTTAGTTTTGCAACACTCATCACACAGAGCACTGTAACTGTAATTACACACCTGTGGAAGCTACACTTTCACCAGGTGTCTGGACTGTTGTAATTGCAATATGAGGAGGAGAGAAGGTCTGTGTTTCCAGTACTTATATATACAATTAAAAAACAGCCACTGCAGGGTTAGGTTTGTTCCTTATGGTTCTCTGATGCTTATGCTTATGCATATTCAAGACAGAAAAAGGAGAGCCAGTCTTTGCCTGCCATTCTGGTGTCCTCCTACAAAGGAGGTTTCACTCCAATTTTTCCATCTGTCATCTGCTGCTATTTCAGCTTCTTCTGATAATGTTGGTTGTCGACCTAGCTTGACTGTGCCTGGGTCTGAAATGACACCTCAAAGTATGCCAGAATCCTCTATGGCCTCCAATGCAGCAAACAGATGCTCACTTTCATAACTTCCCCTCTTAGCCTTCCTTTTCTATTTAATTGCAGCCTGTGAATAGAAAATGCAAAAGTACTGAAATAAATATGTTTTCTAAGATGGGGCAGAATGCCCACAGTAGGCATTTTGCCCCTTATGCTTTCTGGGCATTTTGCCCCATTTGAACTTTCTAACAAAAAGATCTATAATGCATTATGTAGTTCTATTATCACTCAAACATTACCAGTATGTAAAGCAAAAATTACTTAAAAACTGTAGAGCCTGTGCATATTAGCAATTACGGGAGGGGTAATGTCACGGAATTAGTAATAAAATCAGCTGAAAACGTAAGCAGACAGTTACAGAACCCCTTAAGATTATGACAGTATCGTATATCATTAAAGTCTAAATGCATGCCTAGGGATATATGGGCTTTTTAGCTCAACTGGGCTTCTTGCCCCACCCTATCCTACCCCACCCCAGAACTGCCCGTTCAGCTGCCCTGAAACTAAGCGGTTTCCCAGCGGTTTGTTGTGCCAACTGCCCCGATCCCTTAAGTACCGGGAGGCTATAGCGGGACATCAACACGGGTAACCCGCACAGTGCGAGCCGATTGAGTCGGAGACACTTAAGCCCCACAGGTCTTTATAAGGTCAACTGTGTGTGTTTTGTTTTCCTTTCTTTTCATTCACTGTAGGTTACGGGGTTTGGAAAAGGAAAGGCAGAAGCACACACGAGAGAGAGAGAGAGAGAGAGAGAGAGAGAGAGAGAGAGAGAGGGAGAGGGTGAAAGAGAGAGAGAGAGACTGCAGAGCCTAGGATTTTGGAAAGGAAATAGCGCTGCAGCATTTTCGCTCGGAACCGCAGTACACACACCGCTTAGGCTATATATTTTTACGAATGGGTGAATAGCACATGCACAGAGACTGAGGGAGCCTGAGAGAGAGAGAGAGAGAGAGAGAGAGAGAGAGAGAGAGAGAGAGAAAGAAACACAGATATGATTGTCCCCCCCCCCCCCATTTTTCTCTCTCCCACACACAATATTGTGTTTAAACAAACCCGCGCATTGATGTTGGATTTTGAATATGAACAACTGGGTGGTTTGACTTTAAGTACATGCACATTTTGGACAATGGACTTTACAGCAAACTGCGGCGCCGCTACAGTGCACTACTTACAGCCTAACTAAAATTCAGAGTGAGAGCTTGCTTTGCTTATTTGTATGTTAAAGAAAACCCCTGAATCAAATGTGAGAGACGCTGTTTTTTGATGCCAAAACGCAAATTCCTTAATTGCTTCAAACACTTTGTAGTGTGTAATAGAGAACATGGTACACGGTGTGCTAACTCATACTGACACTCAGCTAAAAGGAGCGTGTGTGTGAGAGAGAGGGAAAGAGGGAGAGAGAGATAGAGAGAGAGAAAGGAGGGGGGGCTTGCACAGGAGAGAGAGATTGTGTACGAGGGGTTAATACAGGCGCACTGAGCCCACCGCCCCACTGTGGCTGAGAGAGAGAGAGAGAGAGAGAGAGAGAGAGAGAGAGAGAGAGAGAGGCGCTCTGTGCACATTGCAGATTAGTTCATCTGTACACGGGCCGGCGAAAGCGTGCTCATCTCGTCCTGCACTTATTTCTTCATCTCTCTATTCATCTCTCCGTTGATTTGCATAGCCCATCTTTATGTCCCCCGCGTGTGCTCTCTCTATTAAATCGCATTTCATTTTGATATTAGCATCGCCTAAGGGGGAGCAGGCAGGCAAGCAGGCAGGCGGGCAGCTGAGCAACAACACAGACCGAAGCGGGCAATTGCACCAGCACTGCGGGGCTTTTCTCTGCAAGCAGGCTTCGCGGTGAGGAATCAGCCCCAGCTAACGCCGCCGCCACCCGAGAAGAGCGCCCGGACTACAGCGCCGTGCAGCCCGCCGGGAGCGACCCCCAGACCCCCGCTACAGTATAAGTCGGCGCCGAGGGAGGCTGAGAAGACAGAGAGAAAGACAGAGAGAGAGAGAGAGAGAAGGAGGACAGAGCTGAATAGACCCACATCCGCCGGCAACCCCAGCTGTCAATCAACATGAGTGAGGTAAGGGGATCATTGATAATCAATCAAAGACACACAGACTAAAGAAGAGCAAAACAACGCGTCTGTATGCGCGCTGCTGACACGCACACGGGCACACACACAGGGCATGTGCACGGTGGGCGAGAGACTGCTTGCAAGTGTAAAAAGAAAGAAAGAAAGAGACAGAAAGTACGGTGGCACAGGTGGAGAGATAGCGAGGCGCTGCCGGTTGCATTGTGAGCGTGGTCCGTCTCTCGGAGTGTCCGCAGATGAGGATGGGGATGAGGATGTGATTAAAGTCCAATGCAGCTCCAATCGCGTTCAATATTAAGGAGCTGCAGACATGGACTCCTCTCCATCTATCTGTCCATCGATCCATCCATCTGTCTGTAGCACAGTGCAGTGCAGTGAAGGTGGCTGTCAGATAAGTTGGCTTGAATTAGACGGCTGAACCTACGACGCCACGGACGCGTCGGAACGATTATATTTTCGCCGTTATAAACCTGAAGTGACCGGCGTTAGAGACCGTGCAGCCAGCTCTCCTATCTGTGTTAGTTATATTGCCTGCTGTGTTTTAATTGATCGAGAAGACTGTGTCGTATTTTAATAATAATAATAATAATAACACAAAGTCTAATTCTAATAATTATAATGATGATGACGATATCATTAAATAGTTATGACTTAAGACTTTTAAGTATTTTCACTAAGACTAAATGATATAGCATCTCCATTTATTGTGTTCTATTAATTACTGTTTGGATTTCTATTCAAATAATTCTCCTACAGTCCAGCACATCTCTCACTCTCTCTCTATGTCTATCTGTCTATACGTCTATCTTTCTACCCATCCATGTATCTATCCTCCGCACTGTACAGCGTCTGTTACTACAGTATGACATATTGCGGACCTGCTTACTTTTGATTGACAGGCAATGGAACGTCCCTTTTTCTTTCGAGCTTTTACGCAATAAACGTCCAGTTCTCATTCCAATAAAGCCGACGGCACGGTGGATGCTGTTCGTCGGTGTTTGTGCATTTCCTTAAAGTAATTTCCTGGATTTTTTTTTCCATATCTATCGATATATCTATATAGATGTATATTTACACACATGCACTTTCTCCTTAGCAACAGCGCGAGCGCACAGAGCACGTGAAGATTCACGCGCGAGCATCCCGGCAGGACACCCGCACCGCGCGTGGCACAGCGAGCAATAATGACGGCATAAATCATATAAAAAAAAGAGATGCACAGAGAGAGAGACAGAGAGAGAGAGAGAGAGAGGTGAAGGCAATGATTAGGAGATGGAGGGAAAGGGGAAAGACAGGAGAAAAGGAGAGGGAGGAGGCGGGGGAAAGTGAAGGAGTGGGGAGAGAGGGCTGGGGGGGAACAGAAATGGAGATAGAGGAAGGCAGAGAGAGAGACAGGAGAGAGAAATAAAAAGAAAGAGGGATTAATGTAGGCATGCCGAGCCTACTGCACTGCCCTCATATGGATAGAGACAGAGAGAGACTACTTGTTTATCTTTGATTCTTGTTATCCCCACCTCTCTCTCGCTCTGTAACACAGGGATTTTCTGATATTAAGAGCGGCTTTGGGATGACTGGCAGAGAGAGAGAGAGAGAGAGAGAGAGAGAGAGAGAGAGAGAGGGCGATACATAACCAGTGCATCCGAGGAGAGAGAGACTGATCATGGCCAGATATATAGATAATAGATAGATTAGACAGATAAACGGACAGATACATAAATATGAGCTAAGTAGGTGCTCAGAAGATACAGATGAACATAAACAGGGCTCTGGTTGTGTCTGTAGCTGCTCCAGATATAAAGATAGTCAGACAGACAAGACAGAAACAGAGACAGAGAGAGAACGAGTGAAAAATAGGCAATCCTCTAGTGGTCTCCACTTTATGTCCTGTAGACTTAAAAGATTGATAAATGTAGAGACAGATAGCCGGGGGGGAATTGCTACAGGAAACTGTTATTGACTGCTGTGTAAATCAATGCAGTGGTACTTACCACCATTGCCACCTATTACCACAGACTAAGTACTGACCCGTGTGTGTGTGTGTGTGTGTGTGTGTGTGTGTGGGGGGGGGGGGGGTCACGATCGCGAGAGCAGGCCGACCGCACTGTCCAGCTTTAAAATCAGCAGCTGCTCCTTAAGACTTGCGTAAAAAGGTCAAAGGGCGGCTTCACTGGTTAGTGGTCACTGTCTGCATTCCGTCCAACGGCTCATGGACTCAGTCTCGGCTCGGTCCGCGAGTTAGCAGCACTAGTTTCCCCCCACCCTTCTCCGTCCTTCTTGTAAAGTGCTTTGGGATGCCTCAGCATTGAAAGTCGCTATATAATGGGAAGCGTTTTTATTATTACCATTATTATTACTTGTATTATAGTCGGTGTGTGTTATATTTAATTTCCAGTCTAAATACCACCTCGGGACTGGACTGGACTGGATTATCCTGAAATGTCGGGTCCATTTCAGATGAGCAGACCCTGGTGTGAGCAGGACAATGAGCTCAAGAGCTCCGACTAAGGGATGTCTTGCTGTACTTGCAAATTGTGTTTCTGTGCATAAGTGGGGGAATATGGGGCGGGGGGGCTCTCTCAGATGGTTTACATTGAGATGGGAAGCTGCCCTGCACATTAACACATAACCCTCCCCTGACAGTCTGCACTGCGAGATCTGGAGCTTGCCTGCCTGGAGGAAGGATGATCTATCTAGTCAAGGTTTCCCAGGGGATTCTGGCTGTAATAATCTGTTAGGGGCTTCTTTATTCTCCCTTTTTTTCTTTCACTCTCTCTCACTTTCTGTTTTCTCTCTCTTTCTCTCTTTCTTTTTTTTCTTTGCTGGCTGTCTCCTTTCTTTGGGAAGTACAGCCAGCATGTTGAGGTGTACTAGTTGCTGCCCAAGGTGTAAGTGTGCCAAACAGTCTGGGGGGACTGCGCTGGTGTGTGTCCTCCAGAGGGACTGGCAAGAGACGGCGCCGGGGCCCCCAGCAGGTGTCGGCAGTCGGTGCGTCAATTACTGGCGGAATCCAGGGCTGATATTCCCAGTGGCATGTGAAGGAAATTAGAACAGTGACAGGAGAGACGCAGGGAACACAAACAAACAAACCAAAAAAGAAAACCACCACTCCGGTAGTAGGATCCACAGGGTCATGTGCATCGCTCGTGAATGAACAGGGATGCTGATGAGGGCCCCTGGGAGGGAGTGGAGTGCGTGAGTGCTGAGGGTTGCAGGTGGAGGAGGGGCTCTGGAGTGGCTCTGCAGCACACAGTGTGCGTTGCTCTCGCCAGCGCGCGGAGACGGGCAGTGCGGGCTCGGGGACTCGTCTGCAGCAGAGGGTTTGAGTGCTGAGGGGCCAGAGTCCAGCCCACTGTGGTTTACAGGCCTCTGTATACCAACACCAGGCTTGGGTGAAAGGGGCTACACTGGCGCAGCTGAGGGAGCAAATTCTTCCTTTCTTTCTTTATTTTCCTTCCCATTCTGTCTTTCATCCCTCCTACCTTTACCTCTGTTTTTCCTCCTCTCTGCCTTGCCTCCATTCTCTCTGTCCTCCACATTCCCTCGCCACCCTTCCGTCTCCCTTTTCTCCTTCATGTGTCCCTTCTTTCTGTCCTGCCTTTTCGTCCTCCATCCCTCCCTTAATTAGATCAGTTACCTAATTAAGAAGCCCAGCGGTTTCCCAGGAGACAGAGTCTCTGCGTGAGCGACTCTCTGATCGCGCTCTCATTGGCTGGACCCTTTTGTGCTGGGGTAACGGCACCAATTACTGGACCAAAGCTGAGAAACAACACAAAAGCGCCCTTGTGTGTGTGTGTTCCCAAAGCTCGCAACGACGGTGTCGCTGTGTCGATCTTTACCCACATGTGGTGCCCGTATGCGGCCACAGGTGCCCCTGTTTTTTCATGTGTTTTGGGAGCCCTGGAGACCTGCAGATTCCCAAACAGAAGGGCCCGGCAGACGGATAGGAGCTGGATCCTAATCCCCTATTGTTGTTCTTGCTCTGAAGTATTGCATTATCTGCTCTCCACAAATCAAATCTGATCCCACTTACGGTCGCGCTACGTGTCTCTCTCCGAGTCTGTGCGACCCATTTTCTTGGCAGTGTGGCTGTGTGTAATCTGAGAGCTGCAGTGCAGTACAGTATGGCTCAGGGAGGTGGGAGGGGTGCGGGGGGGAGGATATGGTGACCCTTGACAGATGCTGGAAAGATGCAGTCTCGAAAACAAACCAGAAAAACAAACAAAATGATAATAAAAAACAGAAATAAAGTCGGGACACACAGCCGGTGTTTAACAGTGTTATCGTATCCGTAAAAGATAAAAAAAAGAATGAATGCAGCAGATTGTGTTTCTTGGCCATATGGAGACTGTTGCTGCAGCCCTGTTGATGGACAGTTGCTAAGGAGACTTGGCCGCACCTCTCCCCTCAGCCCTAGTGTCTACCGCCAGGTCGCTCGTGTCTCCCCAGTTCATCCCAGAGGTGCTCTATCACACCTGTAGGCCGAGTGAAGTCCAGACAGGGATTGTTCTCAGTACTGTGCTGTTCCAGCTTATGGAACGTGTTATGGCGTTGTACTGGTCTGGGTGGGGGGGTGTGCTTTTCCGTCAGCGCTGACAGTACGCTGTCCTGTTACTCCTTCAGAAAAAGTGAGACAAAGTGTCTAGAAGTAGCCAACGAGGCGGAGGTGTTAATTAAGGAAGGTGCGGAACAAGAATATGATTAACATGTTGTGTTCTGCTGAGTGTCTTGCTCACGTTGCCCCCCGGGGAGATGACAGCGCTGGGGGCCCCGTTGTCCAACCCTCAGTTCTGCTGCGTCGCTTGTTCTTTGGACCTGCAGCTCTTTCCCTGTGACTGATGTACCCTGTCCTGTCCTGTCCTGTCCTGGATCCCCTTTTGCTGTATAATTGACTGCATTGTGCAATAAACCAGTCAGTTTTGTCCTGGCACGACATTGACAACCGGAGTCCTCTTGCTCTGTCTGTCTGTTTGTCTCTCTGTCTATCTAGACAACTGGTGCTCTATCTATCTATCTATCTATCTATCTATCTATCTATCTATCTATCTGGTATGCATTTGAGATTTGAATGTTGGCACAGACTGGAAAACTGGAAGCTTAAATTAGTCAGTGCCCAGTGTCTGCTGTAATATCTCTGTGTACAGGGGGAACAGTGGGGAACAGTGACAGCTTGGGGTTGCATAGCAGGGGGGAGGCGGAGGAGAGAGTGAGAGAGAGAGAGAGAGAGGCGAGGGGGAGGGAGAGGAGAGGGAGACCTCTTCTGCATTTCTGAGCCCTGTGTGAGGAGCAGAGTCGGGGAGCGGCACCGTGCCATGTGGTGTAAGACAGCGCAGCGAGATCGCAGATTGTCAGGTCAGTGCGAGTGTGGCCGGGTCAGTGTGCACGGAGCGCAGTTACACAAAGTCACAACCCCATACAGGGCTGGCACTCAGAGTGAGAAACAGCTGCATTGTGGTGTGTGTGTGTGTGTGTGTGTAGGTAGCTGGCACAGTCAGGGGCTTGACGCGCAGTGAGAAATGACAGTTGATTGCCCGTTTGGCTGAACTGTGCTCTGCTCCTGCACAGCCCCTGGCCACACCTGACATTTCACTGCTCTATACACACACACACACACACACACGCACGCATACACACGCACACAGGCACAGATGTAGAGACACATGCACAGACATAGAGACACACACACACATGGACATACAGACACACACACAGACATGCAAACACAGAGAGAGAGAAACAGGATTAGTAGAACGAATAAAGAAAAAGAACTAGAACAGGAAAAAGGAAAATGGAAAGCGAGAGAGGAGGGAGAAAGAGAGAGGGAGGGGCAGCAGTCTGTCCTTGACTCCTGTCTCTCACCGCAGCGGTGCTGTCGGGAGGTTCTGCCAAAATCCCCTCGTTAGAAAACTAATTAATTTCTTAAAAAAGAGGTTGATTCGGGAGAAGGTCATTAGGCTCTTGGTCTCTAATGAGGATAAAGCAAGAGAGATTGGAACCCCCCCATCTCTCTATCTCCATCTTCCTTTCTTCCATTCCCCTTCCTCTATTTGAATAAATCTGGGTTGTTGAAATTCACTGGGAAAAATGGCAAATTCTCTCTTATCTCTGTATAAATATTAATGCTTATTTACTCAAATATGTCACTCCCTCTCTATTTAAACATGTACAGTATATATACACACATACAGTGTGCAGTAGCCACACATTGTAAACTGCAAATGAATGAAGCTCTTGTTAAGCTAGGTTTGCTGGGAAAGACTTTAAAAGAGAGTGTGATGATTTGTGTCACTACCTCGTCGCATCGCTGGGGACCCAGAGGGAAAAGCATGTAGTGCAAATTCTCCCTGGGATCAGTCTACATCGGGCCCCTGGGCCAGGTGGCCTAAATGGAAGGGTTCTGAAAGCACGTGCTGCACAATTAGGACACAACTTTTCCATCTAGACATCTCAGGCACTTCCGTGCGCATTGTGCTTATGGATTTTTCTTCTGCTTTTAGCACAATGCAGTGATGCATATTCCTGAAAGGTCTGTGTGATTTGCAAAGAAATCCAACGATTGTCCGGCAGATCAGGGCGTTTCTGCGTGATCGTCCACAGCGTGTCAAAGTGAAAGAGGGATTTTTTCTGGTTTTAAATCCAGGACTCCCTCAGGGCCGATTCCTGTACCCTGTTTAATTCTCAATTTACATCAATGAGAGGAGGGGGATTATACCTTGATTAAACATGCGGATGATATGGCACTAATGGCATGTCTGAAAGATTAATCTTCGCTGTATCGGTATCTACAGTATGTCGACTCTCTGAGAACTAAAGCTTCTTAGAACTAAACATTCAGAAAACAAAATAAATGTGTTTAGGCAAGCATTAGGCTCACAATCTCCCCTTTTTGACCCACTTAGGATACAGAGGCAAGAGGTGGAAAAAGTCTCTAGTTTTAAATATCTGGGCACTGTGTTGAACAAAAACCTCAGGTCCTCATGAAGATTATTTATCCAATAAGGCACAACAGCGACTTCTTGGTGTCTGTCCATAGATCTCATCGACAGGATTCTCACTTTTCATATTGTACCGCGGTACAGCAATCTCTCAGTAAAAAGAAAACCAAACTGGCCAGAGTTGTCAACCAGGCAAGCAAAATAATGGGCACTAAACAAATGAAACAATCATATCTGTATCTGATAGGAAAAGCCACACAAATATCTAAAGATGATAAACATCCCCTGAATCCCTTGGGTCAATTACTGCCAGCAGGTCAACGGAAGAACGGTTATAAAAAGTCTTTATTCCCTCTGCAATTTTAATCCCAGATGATGGAACGAGGTGAATGGCTAAATACACACACAGGCAGACTCTGTGTCTCCTATAGGAGGGCATGGGGAGTGATATTTTATGATTTCCATTTGATGTTTTATTAATGGACAATAAAGCTTTATTATTATTTATAAGATTTTTTTTATTTTACGTACTCAATTCCTGTCGGTCCTTCTCTCTACCTTTATATTCTCCTATATAAATACAAATACAATGTATGCACAGAGAGATACACACACGCAATGTGAGTATGACGAAAGCAAGGCGGTCAAGTTTTCAAAATGGATGTGCACCCGTGGGCAGCACGCTGTCACCTGCCTTGTGAATCTGCGCAAAATTGAACCAGGGACAGAGTGACTGTGCGCTCCAGCACCAGGAACCCTTCCCGCTTACACACAGCGCAGAGCCTGAATCAGCATCCATCCTGCTGTAGCAGCCACACAGGAAGGCATAAATAATGAACAAGGTCCCGTTGCCAGCACGGTGGCCGCGCTTTTCCAGAGCGCTCGCCTCGCCTGACGGACCGTGAAACCACAGCCGCAACAGTGAGAGCCGTGGACTCCGGCCTTTCTCTCTGCATCGTTTTCCCACCGGGCAGCTTAGGTTTTAGTCACTCATTAGGCGTCCCCTGTGAGCACTCTTCGGGTTTAAGGAGGGGGGGTTTATTTTGCCGCACGAAGGTGCCTTTTAAATTCCCTGCACCCCCATATGTGTGTACTTGACATGTATTTTAGTCAAGTCCAATCCCTCTGCCTTCCTTTGCGTCTTCCCTTAGTTCTTCTGTCTTTTTATACATTTCTTTCATTCCGCTGTTCTTTCTCCTTCAGTGTG
This sequence comes from Amia ocellicauda, assembly GCF_036373705.1. Lineage (NCBI taxonomy): Eukaryota > Metazoa > Chordata > Actinopteri > Amiiformes > Amiidae > Amia > Amia ocellicauda. Next base: position 11,609,206 of record NC_089863.1, read on the forward strand.
GTCCACGCCAATGTGTGTGTGAGCGTGTGTGAGCTGCTGGATGCCAGTTGATACTTGTTAGCTGTCCCAGTAGCTCCCAGCTCCTCCAGACCGATCCAGCCTCCCATTGCCCCCCCGAGCTGGTCACTGCCCGGCTGCCTGGCGGCCAGCCAGCTGATTCCCCAACGCAGGGCTGAGGGGTTGGCCTGGCGACGCTAACAAGATGCCCCCGCGCTCACGAGATCAGCGTGATTAATTAACGAGTGCAGCCCCTGTCGGTGGCTGCCAGGGCGATGCAGAGCGATCCTGAGGACTCTGATGTAACGTTGTTAACTCATTAACCCCCCACACCATCTCTGATATGACAGTTAAGGTTGACCCCTACCTCCACTGCCCCCCCTCTTCACTAAGCAATTATATTTTTTTTACTGAATGGTTTAGTTTGGGGGTGGGGGGGTGTTGGCCATTGTTGCAGTTCCTTAGTAAGTGCTCTCCCCTGTGGGGGGAAATTAAGATATGTAAAATGGCTTTCTGCGTGAGTCACGGCCACACGGTTACTCAATGCACTTACGGAGGCTTCCGCCTTTAATTCACATACAGCACTGCGGAGTGGCACGGGGTGGGGGGCACTGTGCTCTGTCAGTTCATATAATACTGACCAGCATTGACCTAGAGCCTCTTGCTGCCCCAACCACCCCCCCCCCTTCCAGCCCTGACCCTGTCACCTGCAGCACAATATTGCTGTCTGTTCCAGTACATCACAAACGCATACACACACACACACACACACACACACACACACACTCAGGGAATGGAAAAACAAAAAAAATGCGAAGGGAGTCAAAAGAGAGAGAAAGAAAAAAAGGAGACAGACAGAGAGAGAGAGAGGGAGAGAGAGAGAAGAGAGGAGGGGTTTTGAGAGGAGGCATACGGTGCCCACTGCAATGCTGTCACAGTGGGAGTTAGAGAGAGAGGGAGAGAGAGGGGGAGAGGGAGGAGGAAAGGGAGGACAGGGAGAGAGAGAGTCGTTCGAGAGAAATAATCATGAGAGAGATATTTAGGGCAAATGGGGATAGATTAAACCTCTGAAAAAAAAAATTCTCAGAAATAAAATCTTGGGACGAAAGGGCAACACCTGGTGGGGTCAATAGGACAGGAAACACAGCGGCTGGGAACAGAGAGAGGAAGAAGAGCGCGAACAATTGTAATAAACACAATACGACAGGAGACACAGCAAGAGAGAGAGAGGAGTTAGCAGATGTCTCTGAAATAAACACACAATGTGAGAGGAGACAGAAAGAGAGATAAAGAGAGCAAGAGAGCGAGAGAAGATAAATGAGAAAACCCTCACACAATAAGAGAGACAACCCCCCCGTATAAGTATATATAGGAGACATACACATTCATGTAGGTTTCTCTTTCTTTGAGATTGAAATTGGAGGGAATTGAGATTGAGATTTGAAGATGGAGGGACAGAGAGAGGGAGGACAGGGGGGAGTGGAGGGGGATGATCTAAATTATAAACGAGTCCTTGTTAATTGCTAACGATCTGAGGGAGCCGGGGGCAGAGGAACATCGTTAAACCTTAATGAGCGCCTGACACTGGGTTTGTTTAACGAGAGAAGGGGGAGGTGCATCAGGGGGAGGAGGTAGACCTCCCTGTCCGTGTTTGGACCCCGCTCCCCTGCTGCTCACTCAACGTCTGGTCTGTCCATCTACAACTGCTACCTCTTTCTCACTTTGCCTGTTTCTAAACCTTTCCCCTCTCTCCCTAAACTCTCCATGTCTCTCCTCTTTCTCTCTCCCCCACCCTCTTCTCCCTCCTCTCCACACTGCTCCATCACTCTTGCTATCTTTCTCCCCTTTTATCCTCTCATATCTCTCTTTCAGGCTCCTCTCTGTTATTCTGTTCCCTCCCCTTTCCCCCCTTCTATCTCCCTCTCTCTCTCTCTCTCTCTCTCTCTCTCTCTCTCTCTCTCTCTCTCTCTCTCTCTCTCTCTCTACCCCTATCCCGGCCTTTCTCCATACCTCTCCACCCCTCTCTCTCTCTTTCTCTGTAAACCTCTAAACAGGATTAGTGGAGGGGATCTGCAGAGATTTGCATTTGAAAGCCGTGCTTGCAGCCACAGAGAGAGAGAGAGAGAGAGAGAGAGAAAAAACAGAAAATATAGAAAAAAAGGAAAAATGAATAGAAACGTAAAGCCAGAGAGAGTTTAACCCTGTGCATGCTGGGGAATGAAAGAGGAGAGAGGGATACAGAGGCTTGCCATGTAGTACAGCACAGTGAGATTAGGGTATAGTACAGTAACAGTGTAGTACAACACAGTGACAGTGTAGTACAATACAGTGACACTGGGGTACGGTAGAGTGACAGTGTTGTACAGTACAGTACAGTAAAGTGGTAGAGTGGTATGGCACAGTGACAGCCGAAAAGCAGTGAGGGACAGAACAAGGCAGTGTAGCACAATGCCTGCGAATTTAAAAGTGACAGCCTATACAAAAGAGAGGGTAATCATAGTAATAAAAACAATAATAAGTATCTGTCAAGACTCCCCCCGAATATAGATGTGAATTGATGTATTGTGCTCATGGTGTATATTCATCTCCGAAGTGCTGAATTTGTAGAAATTTGAATGCCATTAAGGAATGCCATTTCTGCGGCTCAGTAGGGGAGGGGGGGGATGATGGAGATGCATAAATGGCTTTTAAAATGGAGAGATTAAATTTAGCTACTCCCTCCTGGCAGAGGAAGGGGGGGTGTAGTAAGTGAGATTGAAAGAGGAAAAGAAGGAGTATGCAGAAACAGAGGGGGAAAGAGAGTGGAGGGGGGAGGAGAGAGAGGGAACGCAGTGCGCTGGAGAGAGATGGAGAAAGAAAAAGAAAAGAGAGAGAGAGGCAGAGAAAAGTGAGAAGGAAAACTTAGAGGGGCAAAGGGAGTGTGTATGTGTCCGGTCTCTCCGTTTGTCTATATATCCCGCTGTCTGGATGTGTGTGTGTGTGTGTGCATGTTGTATGTAGAGGTTGTGTTTCACAGGTCTGTGAGTGTGTGTGTGTGTGTGTGTGTGTGTGTGTGTGTGTATCTAATTGTCTGCATGCTGCAACCTGTAGTGGTGCACTTGTGTGTGTCAGTGTGTGGGGGGGGGGCAGTCTTATCAATAGCCCTGGACTGCAGCAGTCCATCTTAATAATCCACGGCAGGCCTCCCTTCGCCTCGCTCTCTCCCTCTCCCCCTCTCCCTCCCTCCCTCTCCCACTCTCTCCATCGCTCGCAGGATTCCCCCAGAGCAAGGCACTTAAATGCAGCAATCTGTCTCTGTCTAACAATTCTCTCCCCATCTGTGACTCTCTGTCTCTCTCTCCCGCTCCCTCTTGCTTGCCCATGCTCCCTCACTCGCTCTCTCACTCCTCTCTCCCACAGCACAGTTCTAGCGCGCCGTCCAAAATTTGATCGCGTTGCATCGATAGGTTAACTACCGACCTCGAACTTCGAAATATCCCCTTCATACAGGGATGGAAATTAATCAACCTAAATAATATTCAGACTGCTTCTGCTGAACTCTGATACTGGATTGCAGTGCAGAAAGGAGAGACTTTTCACTAAAACTCACTGTATTACTGTATTAGTGGGGTACCTGCCCTATTTTAAGCCCCACCAGCAGCCTGAACCCCAACCCTGCCCAACGCCAACACCTCAACCTTGGCCCTTACAAATCTACACACAGTCCAGTTAACTGTGTGGAAAAGCTTAAGACTTGTTCTAGTTTTGTATTTTCATTTTTTTTCATATTGTGATTTTGTCCTAAACGTAAAAATCTTTATTTCACACAGATATGGCAATTTATTAGTCTCATACCTAATTAATATTCAAAATACTTATTATGAACTGTTTTCCTACCTTGCAGTCTTTACCTAATACATCATTGGTACCCCCCCCCCACACACACACACACACTCTTTCCTTTACTCTCTCATTGTAGTGTTAATATACTGTCATGTCCAATCACTCACTGTCTCTGTTAATCTCTCTCGCTCTCTTATTGGCATGTTAATGTACTGTAGAGTCCAGTCAATCAGTCAGTGTATCAGTCAGTCTGTCAATGTATCACTAAATCAGTCACTCACTCACTATGCCTGTGAAGAGGCTGGGGGGGGTTGTATCCCTTTGCTCAATATTTTTTCTCTGCATTTCTCTACACCGATGCCTTCAGCTGTCCCACAAAACTGTGACACTACTGTGATTTAATACGTGGAGGAGTTATAATGTTCATAGATCATAACATTGAGTTATGGAATCCCTGACTGACTGGACACTACAGAGCATGAACACTACACTGAGAGACAGAGAGAGGGAGCGAGGGGGATTTATAGATCACCACTTATAAACACACACCGAGAGACTGGACACGGCCGACCATGCAATAACACCGCACTGAGGGAGAGAGGAACGGAAGGGAGAGGCAATCCCTCAGTTATAAAACACCCAACACAACCGGAAATGGTGAAATTGAGAGGGAGAGAGAGAGAGAGTCTTGCTGATAAAAACTGAAGTGTAGTGAATCAGGGAGCAAGAAAGTAAAAAAAAAAGACAGGGACAGAGAGAGTGAGAGTCCTGCTGATGAAAACGGTGGTGTTTCTCAGTGAATCAAGGAGCAAGAAAGAGAAAGTGAAGGAGGAGGAGACAGACAGAGAGAGAGAGAGAGAGTAGAAAGCCAGTTATCGTAAGTGCGTGGGAGGATTCTCTCTCTCTCTCTCTCTCTCACTGTCATTCACGTAGCGACCTTGTTCTCCCCCAGCCTCCTCTTTCTCTCCCTCAGCCCTTCCATTCCCGCTCTTCACAGCCCAGGATGCCGACCATTATTGCATTTTGTTCGTGCTTCTCCTTTCTTCTCTGATTCTTTCATCCTATCTTTGTCCTTCTCTTTCCCTTTGCTCCACTCCCTCCGTTCCTCTCCTTCGCATTCCTGCCTTTCTTTTCTCCAGCTGCACCGAGGCAGAGATCCATCCCTCAAGGCTAAAGGGAGAAAAAGAGAGAGAGAGAGAGAGAGAGAGGCAGAAAGAAAGAGATAGAAGCTGGAGAAAATGAAGATTGAGTGAGAGAAAGGTGGAGGACAGGAGAGGGGGAGGGTGGATGAGATGGAGGGAAGGGCAAGATTGAAGTAAGGAGTAAATGGGTAAAGAAGGATGGAAAGAAAGGTAGAGGAGAGTAGGATGTAAAGTTGAAATTCTATGCAGAAATACAGTCAGGAGTGATTATATATAAGCAGTAGAGAGAACAACGAGGAAGAATAACATGACATGAAAAATAATTGTGTAAGTGTCACAATATTGTATTTTCACGCTGCGCTTCACTTGAATGAAAAACACTGTCACTTCCTGTCACCCCCTCTCTCTCACCCTGTGGAAACTGCTCTTTCTCTCTTTCTATTCTCTTTGTCCATCTCTCACATTATCTCCCTGTCTCCCTCTCTCTCTCTCATACACACAGAGAGACACACACCTCTCACTCTTTCGCTCTCTCTGTCTCTGTAACGTGCTGTAAATTGAAGTTTGCTGTCAGTAATCTTTTTATATTTAATATATACTCTCTTTTTTTGGGGCTAAATTTATTTTTACATGGATAAATTACCCTGGAGGGAAGTATGGAAAGCTTTAAATTAGGGCATGAGTCATTTCGTTACGTTCGGTACATTGGCTTATATAAGGTGTACAGACTCTTATTGGAGTCAGAGTGTGTGCGTGTGTGCAATGAATACACACACACCTTGAACACAGACACTTATAGGAGCTGCTGCGTATATCGGGTGTAGAGACCTAGCACATAAACCTGAAATGAAACGGTATTCACACAAAATTGTAGATACAGAGAATAAAGCTGAAGTAAAATTACCTGTGATGTGCAGTCAAGGTTATGATGCAACAGACAGAGAACATTACCAGTCAGGGGTCATATGTTTGTGACATTGTCAGTCACAACCAACATATAACCAAACTATAACCTTAACCAACGTTGCTAGAATGGAATTTGTTAGCTGGGAATACACCTGGTTTGCAGAAACGTTAGAGAACCAGTGTGTATGAACAGCACGGTTATCAAGAAGGTGGGGGATAAGAAGTATTTTCTAAAGCCTCATTTGGGATACTTAATCTCCTTCTGGAGGATTTATACAAAAAATCTGCTGAATCCCCTTCCTGCACCTTTGAAGATGGGAATGCAGTGAGCCGGTTACGCAACTCAGGGTTTTAAGAATCATCTTCGTGCCCAACTTCTTATTTCGGCCTTTTCAGAAAATCGGGCTAAAAAAGTGTCTGTGCACCGGTGATTCCCATGAGCCTCTGCGACAAATATGCATGTGTGACAATGTGCATATCTGTGTTTGTGTGTGTGTGTGTTTGTCAGTGTGCATCTGGGTGTGTGTGCACACGTGTGTTTTCCGTGTGACAGTAAACTTGTCTATGCTTTGGTAACAGCGTTTATGTGAGTGTGTGTGTGTTCCCGCTACTCTCTCTCCCTCATTGTGATGTGATTGGTGAGGACAGGGTCAGTATAAGCATTAACACATAAGGGTTTATAAGCTGCTGTTGGTACAGGTAGGGGAGACCCTAAGGGAGGCAGAGAAACAGCCAAGAAATGAGACCTCCAGTCAGAGGGGAGCCGAGTGGCCCTACCTCTATTACCAGCCGCGTTTCTAAGCTCTCCCCCTCTCTTATCCGGTCTGCGTTGAGAGACATGCATGGAGAGAACGCGTGAGTGAAGAGGTTATCTGTGAACACAGTTGTTAAAATAAAAAGGCACTTTGATTTGTTAATCCACAAATGGCTTAGAAAGAAAGAGAAAGTGAAAAGGAGGGGGGGTGAGAGGTTATCTGAGGTACACTTTGGCGTTGACGTTTCCGCACAAAAATAAAATTAAACATTTAATCCAAGAAATGACTAAGGGGGAGGAAGGGATGAAAGCGAGAGAGTGAGAGAGAGCAAGAGAGAGGAGAGAGAATGCATCTACAATTGTTATATCATTCAGCTTACACAGCAATAACAGGAGTAGGCAGGATGTCTTTGTAAGACCCCGCTACCGCTCCTCCTACTACTATGATTTCAACTACAACTATGTCTTATAATAAAAGTATACATTTTAACAGTCTATTTCTTTTTTTGCAGCTGCAATCAACTGGGAATCCCAACAGCAACGAGGCACCTGTGCCCGACAATAAAGGTGGGTGTAATTCAGTCCTCCCACCACAGGGGGAAGTGTGGGCACTGCGGAAAAGAGCAAGAATATACCTCGGAGGATGAGTGTGAGTGTGTATGCATGTGTTTGTGTTTGCTTCCCCTCTCTTGGGCTGGGGGAAGTGCTTGGGGTGGTTTGGTAATAATATGTGCAATTCGAAATAAATTAACCACTCATAATGCGCAATAAAATGACATGCGATAAAGGCATTGAAGAACAGGCAGCACTGCGTACCCTGTCCCTGCAGCTCCCTCGCTGTTCTGTCTCTCTCTCAGAGCCGCAGTGGGCTGGGGGGGCTATAATTGTCAGACACAAAGAGCATGATGCTGGAGGAAGAGGTTGGAGGGGTGGGGGGGGCTGAAACTGCTTGTACCGAATTACAGACCCTGTCCGCCCGCCGCCACTCACACCCACTCACTTGGTCTACCATGCTATTACTGCTGCAGTGCCGTGCCCGGGGCTTGCATGTGCAAAGAGTGTCACAATGGGCTCTTTCCCTCCTTCCCTGCCTCTCTCTCTCTCTCTCCCCCATCTCCATTATCCGCCCACCGGGCTATCACAGTCAGAATCCACACGCGAGAAATCAAAGGGTAAGGGATAGAATTAGTTCTGGAGGCGGGATGGCTGACATGCTGAGAGGACATGCTGCTGGACTGCGTTTCAGCCCCACCTCAGTCCCAGATGGACCCAGAGGAGTACACACACCAACCCTTACCGTAAAGGAAGACGATTTGTCATGAGAAAACCCAACCCTAGGCTAGAGCCAAGCCAAGACTAAACTCGCTTTTAAACCCTCTCTCCCTCTCCCCTCTTCCATCTTTCTCTCTCTCTATTCAGTCTTGAACCAACTCTCAGTGTGTCAGCAGTCCAGTGGGTTTCCGTGTGTCTGTGTGATGCCTGCTCTCTCTCTCTTTCTCCCTCTCCCTCTCGTTTCTACTCTCAAACTTCCTCTCTCTTGTGTTCTCTCCCTCTCCCTCTCATTCTCTCCATCTCCATCTCTCACTCTCGCTCTCTCTCTCTCGGGGGGTGTAATTACAACGGACTGAATTCAGACACTGGTGTGACTGCACTGCCATGGTGAATGTTGACTGTGGAGCTGGCAGCTGGCCCCAGTCGTGCCCACACTCTCTCTCTGACAGCTCGTGCTTTTAAACACACCATTAAACTCGGCGCCGAACTACAGGTCACCGCCTCCCGCGGCAGCCCAGCTCGTCCCCGGATCCCCCTGCCAGCTCCTCTTCTTCCCCGTCTCACTGTGTCCCATATGTGTGTGTACGTCTGTGTGTATTACTGAGGAATTCTGTGTAATCTTCTGTCTGTCTCGGCATCTCTAATGTCTTACCGTGTGTGCGTATAAGTGAGGGATTCTCTGTTTCCGTCTCTCTCTTGTCCTAAAGCGTGTGTGTATGTGTGTGTCTTTATTCCCCATGGATTCTCTCAGCTCTCTCATCTCCTCTCCCTCTCTCTCTCTCATTGCATCTCCTGTCCCTTTGTGTTTGTTGAGTTCTAAGAGAGATTCTCTTGTCAATGCGTCTTCCTGTGTGTTTAGTAGTCAGTGTGGAAATGTGTAGGCGAGACACTGGGTATCCTGGGAACTGCAGTCTGAAATAGGAAGCCACCTGGACGCGCAGGCACCCGGCCAGGATACCGCCCACCCCACCCCATCCTAGTTGCCCAGCAAACTCATAGAACAGAGACCACCATACAACCATAATATACCATTTTATACAAGTGAATAGGTCGTATGAAGAGCGTCTCTTACTGTATAAGAGATGTTTTCACATGCAAGACTGTTGGTAACACTTTGCAATACGTCTCCCTAGTTACATTGTATTAACATAGTAGGTACTCAGTGACTACATCTTAGTTACTCATAACAACAGTTTAATTATGCATTTGTTAACATGCATAATGTGTAAAAAGTGGGCCATTCCCGGGAGGGGGCGTATGTTTTGTTTCAGAACTGGGGGCAACACTGTCAATATTGGGAAGCATGTGTCCCCTACCCCTATGGAGCTGGGCATGCAATGCTGGGGATGACAATTTAAGGTTCTCTCAACACTGGGGGGGACATGTCCCGTCCGCCCCTAAAGCTACACCCGGAATAGCTTTAGGCATCCTTACCAGACAAACGTGTACTTACATATACAGTTAATCATTGTAACACATTAAGTACATGTTAACAAATGCATAAATACACTGTTCTTATGTGTAACTAAGATGTAATTACTGTGTAAAACACTGTATTTAGGGAGACCTATTGTAAAGTGTTTTTAATGCTTGTAAACGCTGCTCTGTTATGGGCTGCTTTCTCACGTAATTTATAATGAATGAATCAAGAACTTGTAATGAGTGAAGAAGTCATCCTTTCTCTCTCTCCTGTCTCTCTCTTTCCCTCCCTCTCTCCCTCTCTCTCCATCTCTATCTCTCTGTCTCTCTCTCCATCTCTGTCTCTCTGTCTCTCTCTCTGTCTTCACCTCCAGACAAGGCGCAGAACTCGGCAGGGAAGCCCACCGAGGAGGAGGAGGAGGAAGTGGACATCGACCTGAACGCCCCCGAGACCGAGAAGGCCGCGCTGGCCATCCAGAACCAGTTCAGACGCTTCCAGAAGAAAAAGAAGTAGCTTCCCCCCCGCAGACAGAGATAGATATTGAGGGAGCGGAAGATAGAACTATGATTATTATCACGCATGATCCCCCTTTCCCAAAGTACCCTGACCCCTTCCCCACCCTTGACCCTTGACCCCTGACCCCTTGGATCCCCCTACCCTCATCAGATATCTTGGAAGATAAGAATAATAAAAATGATGACAAGTGAGACGAGTAATGTCCACTAAGGACACTTCTCATTCACAGCCCACTGCGCAGAACAAGACCGGCCCGCCCCCCCCCGTGACTGGGACGCTGAACCGCACTCAATAAAACAAAGCATTTGGATAAAGGTGTATAAATATAAATATATATATATATAAATAACATATGTACAGATATGATATATGTACAAATACACAGTATATATATATATTTTACATTTTTCTTCTCGGTTTCATATTCCACTATTCTTTTCACTATTCTTTAAACCACCATCCTTCCCACAGGCTGCTCTGGGGGCATCCACCAGTGGTGGAGGGGGGGAGGGGCACTGGTTGTAAAGCACCACCACCAAAACTGTGCTGCCCCTTAGGGGGGAATCCCTGTCACACCTGTCCAGGTTCGACACAGGGACCTCCCTAAATCTGCCCTCCCAGCAAACGCCTGTACGGATTTTGGTTTAGTTTTCTTTATCAGTTATTATTTATTTGCCTCCTAAAATGGGAGAAGACAAATGCATGACTAAATGGAGGAATCAATGAATAGAACGCAGTGGGCTTTTCATGAGGAGGGCGACAGTGAAACGGACAGCTAAGGTCCGCTTCGTTCCCAAGCACACATCCCTTTAAAACTGGCACCTGTTCCTTCGATGTAGCACGCAGCTCTGTACTCACCAATACCTGCTTCAAACTCCTCCTATTATTGAACTATTATTCATATTATTACATCATTATGACATAAAAACAGTATAATACATTATTTTCTATATAAATAATAAACAAATAAACACACACAAGCAGCAAACGAAGACCAGGACACAGTCACAAAGGCACAAACTCCACCGATCTCGTCCCCAGCATTTGAGACTTTCAGTGGGTTGTCTTGATATTTCATCTGTACCAAAGCGACTGTAGCAGTGTATTGGGGTGCACTGTGGTAAAAGCACAGTAATAGGTGGAGCGGCACAGGGATGTCATGGGACAGCGTGGGGGGGCGTAGGTATGGGGTCATGCGTGACACAGACCTGGAGGAGGGGAGAGGGGGAATGGCACAGATTGTTTTTTTAAATAAGAGGGACATAAATGCAAGGGGAATTTTAAGAAGGTGAAGGATCCTCGATCTTAAATTAAATAATTACGTAAATACATAGACATTAATTAATGTATACAAACACAAATAAATTGTGCACCCCCTGTAATCAGACCTTGTTTCCCAGGGGGTCCGTTTAGCCGGAGTGTATTTCTCTACCTCAGGGGAAATGAAACAACGTCTTTGTGTTTCCAAATGTCTAGGAAACCTAACCGTTTTGTTTTTAGCATCAATATTTTGCTCATTATTGTACAGACAACTCCCCCCCCCCTCACACCCACCCACATCAGTACATCGCATCTCAGTCCAGTCCGGAAATACTGTTCATATCCAAAACCCTGCCGAGCTATTTTCTTTTCTCCGCGGGGTGATGTAAGTGGCCTCTGGGGGGCCTTTGAGACACCAGGCGCCCCCCCAATGTGTTTTAGTTTCAACTGCTCTGGTTTCATGGCCCGTGGCGCAACAGTCCAAAAGTGCAGTGGAGCGGCTCACTGCCCTGCTGGTCCTGCGTCGCTTATGAGCATTAAGACACATCTCTCCAGACTCTGACCTCATGTCCCTCCTTTCTCCCCCTCCACCCCCCCACCCCACTGTGTTTGAGGAGGCTGTCCCACAGCACCTGTTCCAAGAGCCGTACTTAAGTGTCAATCATTGTACCTGTCACACCACTGAGCCACTTTTTCTCACCGAAGCTGTGTCTGAATAAAGGGATCTTTAAGACTTGTGGTCCGCCTCTCGCCTGCTCTTTCTTGGCCCTCGGCTCCCAGGGGTCCTGCCCTGACTGAGGCCTCAGCGCTGCGGAGAGACTGGCTGTGTGGAACTATAGCAGAGAGTAGAAAAGAGTAGAGAGAGGAGGGAAAGGTAAATGAAGTAGAGGAAGAGGGAGAGGAGAGAGAGGAGGAGGGAGGGAAAGATAGAAGGAGCGAGGCAGAAGGAGGCACTGTTTGGTTGGTGAGATGGTACAGTACTGCACAGGAGACTGACTAATGTATCACATTGCAGAGAGACTGACTATTGAACTATCAAGCACAGAAAGGATGACTGTACTGTACCGCAGATGGGGAGAGAGAGAGGGGCTGAACTGTGTTGTAGGATAGACTGCACTGCACTGCACTGCACACAACACTGACTAATGGAGCACATTGCTGGGAGACTGACTGTATTGAACTGTAGCAGAGAAAAAGACTTGGCTGCACCTGTATCAGAGAGAGAGAGAGATACTGTAGCACAGACTGTGCCGTAGTGTAGCGTATGGCAGATTGACAGTAGAGAGAGAGGGAGGCAGTGATACAATACAGGAAGAGGCCGCACAACCAAATTGCTGCGGTGAAGTGAGCCGGGGGGGCAGTCTCCGTGGGAGTGGAGGAGAGCGTCTCAGTGGGGTCCACGTTTTCGCCGGAAGGCCTGTGCACTCCGGTGCGGGGGCTGGGGCCGCCGAGTCGCTATTAATAAACACTAGAGCGGCAGCGTTTACACAGCACTGCGAAATAAACACAATTGCATACGAGAGAGAGATGGGGAGAGGGGGAGAGTTGGAGAGTGGGGGAGGGGAGAGAGAGAGACGGGAGGAGAGGGGCGAAAGAGATAGGGAGAGAGAGGGCGGTGATACTGGTCTGTACAGGAACACTTTGCACACATCACCTCTGCAGAGAGAAATGATTGAAGAGAAGGGACAAGGAGTGAGGGAGAGGAGATGTAGGAGGGGAGCGATGAAATAGAGAGAAATAGAGAAAGCAGAAAAGAGGTGGAGTGTGTTTGTGTGTGTGTGAGAGAGAGTGGGGTTTAGAAAGGGAGAGAGAAATAGATTTAGAGAAGACAGAGAGCATGAGGGCTCCAGTGACAGGAATCACTCCTTCCCGTTTCATTTTCACCGCCGTGTGCAGGGTCCCCTGTGTTACATCAGAGGTCTGTGTGAGAGGAGATCGCACTCCACATGTGTTTAATTACATCTGACTCCACACCAGGTGTGAGAACTGCCCCCCCAGGCCTGATCCTAAGACAGAAAACAACACAGAATGGAACAGAAAACAAGGACAGAAAAATGAATCTGGATGCATGTCAAGGAAAACAGTGAGTGAGTGAGTCTGTCTGTCTGTCTCTTTCTTTCTTTCTTTCTTTTTCTTTCTTTCATCTCTGTCTCTCTATTATCTCTATGCACTGTTGATGTCAAGGGGCTCCATGTGTATCCAAAGAAATGGTTACGATACAGTGATTGTGCTCTACACATAATGCCTGCCATATACAGCACATACACACACACACACACACTCTCTCTCTCTCTGTCACACACACACACACACACACACACATTTCTCCTAACCCTGTCTGGCCAGGTGGGATAAAGGCGTGTGCTTTATAATATATGTTGATCTGACTGTATGTGCCTCTGACCCTCCGAGACGTCAGAGCTGACTGATGGTGCAGCAGTTACCCCCGCAGCCAGGAGGGAGCCGTGTGGCAGAGCGTCACAAAGTTGTCCCTGGGAGTGTTCAGTGTGTGTTTCAGTGTTCAGTGTGTGTTTCAGTGTTCAGTGTCGTGTGTTTCAGTGTTCAGTGTCGTGTGTCTCAGTGTCGTGTGTCTCAGTGTTCAGTGTCGTGTGTCTCAGTGTTCAGTGTGTCTCAGTGCTCAGTGTTCAGTGTCCAGGGCTCCTCTGGCTGATGGCTTCTGTTGTGCCAGCGCTGCCAGTGTGTGAGGAGCCTCTTGGGCAGCAGCGCAGTTGCGGGGGGGCTGTTGTGCAGAACTGCACCTGTGTTTCTCACGCTTGGCAGAGCACTGCCACACAGGACTGTCATACCCCCCCCACCTCCCAGGACCCCTGGAGTGATGCGCAGAGGTGTGTGGGGTTTGGCAGAGGAGTAAGATTATTATATGTACCCCCCCTTGCCCTCAAATAACCCCCATCTGGAGGCCTCTCTCTCTCTCTCTCTCTCTCTCTCTCTCAGCGCTGTGGGAGACGAGCACAGAACAGCTGCTCTGCTGTTGTTGTTGTTTTAATAATCGTTGATTCAGACATATTAGATATTTCTGGTGAGGCCAATCGATCGATCCCAGATCTGGCACAGAGAGCCAGTGTACCTCTCTGACATCCATCCACAGGGCTCTGAAACCCACAGCAGGGGGGCTGTATCTGTCCACCGGCACATCCAGGACACGGTGCTGAATAGTGTACATAATCAATCACTCATAGGTACAGTGTGGACTGAGAGTGAACATGGAACTGAACAAATGAAATATGAACAGAAATTTAAATGCATTGCCACGTTCCTCTTGAATCGACATTTTATTTGAACTGAGCCTACAGTCGCCCACATTCACACACAGGACAAACCTGTTTCATCACAGACAGACTTGAAGACAATATCTGTATAAATTCAGACCACAAATTGCACACTTTGAAGGCTTAATCATTTGATGATTTAGGGACAAAACTAATATAATAAAATACAAATACACTAATATCCCTGGTCCCAGGTTTTGTGTTTTTGTAAGGCTGCAGAGACGCACAAACTAGACAGGTCTTGCTGCAGGCTTAGCGCGCCCTCTGCTGGTCATCTAAAATCATAACCAGTATTCGTTGCAGGTGAGATATTTGTTTTCCCCACAATATATAAATCAAGTTTTAATTAAATCTCAGTCGGGAGAATTCTCAGAAATGTATTTCAGAAAATCAGAATAATATGTATTACACATAAGCAAAAAAGATGTATATAACATAAGGAGCAGCTGTGGAGTAGTGATTAGGGCTCTGGACTCATTACTGGAAGTTTGTGGGTTCTGATCCCAGGTGGGACAGAGCTGTTGTACCTTTGAGCAAGGAACTTCACTTAGATTGCTCCAGTAAAATGCTCAGCTGTATAAATGGATACAAATGTAAGTTTCCCTGGATAAGAGTGTCTATAATAATATACACTCACCTAAAGGATTATTAGGAACACCATACTAATACTGTGTTTGACCCCCTTTTGCCTTCAGAACTGCCTTAATTCTACGTGGCATTGATTCAACAAGGTGCTGAAAGCATTCTTTAGAAATGTTGGCCCATATTGATAGGATAGCATCTTGCAGTTGATGGAGATTTGTGGGATGCACATCCAGGGCACGAAGCTCCCGTTCCACCACATCCCAAAGATGCTCTATTGGGTTGAGATCTGGTGACTCTGGGGGCCAGTTTAGTACAGTGAACTCATTGTCATGTTCAAGAAACCAATTTGAAATGATTCGACCTTTGTGACATGGTGCATTATCCTGCTGGAAGTAGCCATCAGAGGATGGGTACATGGTGGTCATAAAGGGATGGACATGGTCAGAAACAATGCTCAGGTAGGCCGTGGCATTTAAACGATGCCCAATTGGCACTAAGGGGCCTAAAGTGTGCCAAGAAAACATCCCCCACACCATTACACCACCACCAGCAGCCTGCACAGTGGTAACAAGGCATGATGGATCCATGTTCTCATTCTGTTTACGCCAAATTCTGACTCTACCATCTGAATGTCTCAACAGAAATCGAGACTCATCAGACCAGGCAACATTTTTCCAGTCTTCAACTGTCCAATTTTGGTGAGCTTGTGCAAATTGTAGCCTCTTTTTCCTATTTGTAGTGGAGATGAGTGGTACCCGGTGGGGTCTTCTGCTGTTGTAGCCCATCCGCCTCAAGGTTGTACGTGTTGCGGCTTCACAAATGCTTTGCTGCATACCTCGGTTGTAACGAGTGGTTATTTCAGTCAAAGTTGCTCTTCTATCAGCT
The DNA here is from genome assembly GCF_036373705.1 of Amia ocellicauda. Lineage (NCBI taxonomy): Eukaryota > Metazoa > Chordata > Actinopteri > Amiiformes > Amiidae > Amia > Amia ocellicauda. The sequence continues at coordinate 11,625,055 of NC_089863.1, forward strand.
TGAATCAGTCGGCCCATTCTCCTCTGACCTCTAGCATCAACAAGGCATTTTCGCCCACAGGACTGCCGCATACTGGATGTTTTTCCCTTTTCACACCATTCTTTGTAAACCCTAGAAATGGTTGTGCGTGAAAATCCCAGTAACTGAGCAGATTGTGAAATACTCAGACCGGCCCGTCTGGCACCAACAACCATGCCACGCTCAAAATTGCTTAAATCACTTTTCTTTCCCATTCAGACATTCAGTTTGGAGTTCAGGAGATTGTCTTGACCAGGACCACACCCCTAAATGCATTGAAGCAACTGCCATGTGATTGGTTGGTTAGATAATTGCATTAATGAGAAATTGAACAGATGTTCCTAATAATCCTTTCGGTGAGTGTATAGCAAAAATAAAATCAATGATGTATAAACATGTAGAAACCAGAAAGAGGCTTTACAACAGAAACACACAAGAGATGAATACAATTTGCTAGTGTAGCTCACTTAAACCTTTGAGAGATATATATTTACAATATTATCTCATTACTGTGTATCAAGAACAACTTGTTTCTCTTTATTGCTGGTTCAGACAGCAAGGCATACAACATGGATGTCATTTTACCAGCTGTCCTGGCGAGGAGGCCGGACTGTGTACGTCACAACTTGTAAATTAACTCGTTAATAGCGATTAGCTGTGGGATCTGTGCCGATCAGGTTCAATCGGGTCTGTGTGTCCCGGCCGGGTCCGGGTCCGGATTTCAAATAATAGTCGGGTCCGAGTCGGGTCCGGGTTGTACATTTTCATAATTTCTCGGTTCTGCACAGGTCCTGGTCCAAACTTTCAAATAATAGCCGGGTCTGGGTACCATATTTCCGGGTCTCTTCGGGTTCGGGCATATATTTGTGGACCCGTGAAGACCTCTAATACAGAGGACTTACTCAGTTCAGTGAAAAAGTGATCTGCAGGTGAGAGAAAACAGTTTACAAAAAAGTAATCTCACTGTTTTTTAAACAGTATTAACAATTTATTGAAAACAGCTTTTAAAACATTTTCCCTCACATTAAACTTCCATTTCAGAAACAATATTAACTAAAATAAAAACCAAAAGGTTTTAAAAGGTGTGTCAGAAGACAGGCTGTACACATAGCCTTCTGAGCAGAGAGAGAAGCTGTGCATGACAAACAAGGGAGAAAACACAAACAATTCCAGTGAAACAGTGAAGCCAGCAGCGATAGCAAGAACATCCACACACTGAAAGCCACTTTACTCCCCCCTGTTCTCTTAAATGCTGAATCTGACCCGGCCTTGACTAGTGTGGGCAGCAGCTCGAGTCCTCAGCATCCACAGTCCAGCACAATAGTCAGATTTCTTTAGTTTCATTCACTCAGCCACTGAGCTCAGTCACTGAAAGAGTAATCTCTGCACAATAATCAACCTGCGCTGCTCTGAAACAGTCAGAGGCAGCTGTAAGAGAGAGCAGGGACCTCGTTAGGCTAGGCTAGCTCGTCTGGAAAAGTTCAACAGATGACCAAGGATAGGAGTCACGATCAGATTACTGAGGCGAGAGACAGAGGAATTCCAGAAGGGGTGAATTTATTCAGGTTCAGCCAGTAGATAATCCAAATAATAATAATAAGAAGAAGAACATAAGAGTTTACAAACGAGAGGAGGCCATTCGACCCATCGTGCTCGTTTGGTGTCCCTTAATAACTGAGTGATCCGAGGATCCTATCCAGTCTATGTACTGTTAGCAACCCGAGAGTGTTTATCTGTGGTGTTTCTGCACTGACACATGGTATGTTGAAGGAAAGAGAAATATACAGCGTCTGCTGACTGGGTTAATACAGAGGAACATCTAACTATGATGAGTCACAAGGAAAGCGTCTCACTGAGATGATGTGTACAAACCGAACAGTAACGAATTCCGAACACAAGGTGGCAGCATTTAGCCACAAAATAAAGACTTTCTGACAGTAGCACTTCAGGGAATTGCAATGGCATGTACACATGTTTATATGTAAAGGTTTAATGGTTTATTTGTAATTAGCAATACATGCAGGGGATAATTAAACTATTCATATAACTTTAGTGTATTGTAAGTTAATTCAAAGCAAAATAATCTAAACCTCTAATTTTTAAATATAAAAAAGGGATTGATAACCTTAGGGAAATGAAAAAAATGTATCATATGTACTCTTCTCCTTATTAAGTTTCTCTGTCAAGGGAAACGAACAATCAGTCACACCAGTGATGCAAACACTACAGCAGCAATAGCAGAGATCTGCAGAAACCAGACCCCATCATCCACCTCCTGACATTAGAAATGACTCCCTATGATGGTGAATCTGACCCCCATGGCCAGGCCCCTGGGGCTGACAATCATGAAAAAGAGAGAAAATCTTGACAACAAAGTTAAAGCACATGAGGTTATTTAGAGGAAAAAGGATACTGACTATAAGAAACACAAGAAGAACAAACACTGGCTGCTTCTCACCCAGTTGTTTAAAAAGCTCAGCTGCAGAGGAGGAAATGAGAGAATTCAGACAGTTTTCTGTTGGTATCTAATTTACATTGCATAGGAAGTATTTTAAAAATCATAACTAAAACATATTTTTAAGATTAATAAATTCTTGTAAAAATAAAAAATGAAATAGAAGTCCACAATGCAAACATAGTTATGCTGATGTTAAAGTTATGAGAATGAGCAGTGTCTACAGCGCATTTTAAGGACAGCAACTACTGTGAACAACAAAAAAAATCTCTACATAAAAAATACATTAAACAGAAATAAATCTAAACTAAATAATTAAAATACAGAAATGCAAAAAATACTAAATACTAAATAAAAACTAAATAATAGAAGACCACAATCCAAACACAATGAACATGAAAAAAAAATACATTTCTATATAAAAGCTAAATTTAAGCAGAAATAAACCTAAACTGAAATGACCGCCCCCCTCCCCCAAATAAATAAATAAATAAAATAACAAATGACATACTAGGAAAACTAATGAGACTATTAAATACTTATAGTTGTCTTTAGAAATGTTTTCTGTTAAAGGGAAAACAACACAAATCAGTGTCACCAGTGATGCCCAGAGCCTACACTGCAATAACCAGCCTCCCTCAGAAATTCTGCCCTCTAGTGGGGAATCTGCTGCTCTCTCATGACTTGATTTCCTAGTTGATCAACTAAGACAAATTATATATTTATAATAGTAATGTGGATGAAAGTCACATACTGTGAGAGATGCTTAACAATGTGGAAAATACTCAGATCAGTGGAGAAAACCTAGGACAATTATTAATTCTTACAATTCTCATCTCCATGACTATTAGTGTGAGAATGTGAATGAGAATCATTTAGAAGATTATTAATGACAACGAGCTGAAACACAACAGGTGATTGAAGTGAGAGCAGTGAGACACTGAGAGCAGGACCTGCGCTGCTCTGACACAGTGCACTGCATTCCTCTGTCCTGTAGAGGGCAGCACCCAATATTTACAGTATAAACGTATATCTCGAAAAGCAACTCACTTCTAAATATTTTGTAGTCAGTTTTGTATTATTTTAGTATAAATACATGTTAATTTAGATTCATATGTTTTTTTCTTTCTGACTTTGTTTTTCTCATAGTTACATTTCAAAATATCACTGTCCTGCTCAAAAAAGCAAAGTTTGTGGGGAATAATAGTCATTTTCTATACTTTTGAGGCATAAGCAATTAAGAAATAACACTTACTACCCAGGAACAAAAAAAATAAAAATAAAATAAAAATAACATTGTTACATGATGTAATCAATCAACAATAAAAATAAAAATAAATAGAAACATTGAAAATATTTTTGAATACCCTTCTGTGTACCTATAAATAAAAAAACGAGTACAAGTTGTCATAACATTCAGTGAAGACTGAATCTTCAATAACACACCAACAGTCACTCTCCTGCACTTTAATCCCCTCTTCTGTTACAGGAATCTCAACCAGCCATGACTAGTGTATCAATATCCAGGGGCTACGCAGGGCCCCAATGGGGGGAGGGCCTTCTAAAAGCTTGGAATGAAAATGTGTTTTTGTTTGCAATTTTTTATTTCTAAGTAATTTGTGTCATAACTAAACATAAATTGGCTGCATAAATCGGTTGAGTGACTGAACTTCGTATCCCCAAAAAATAGTGGAGGCTCTCTGAGGCCACTCTCACCCCTTAGAAAAGGCACACATTGGTTTAGTCGACCCTGCACTAGGATTCGTCTCTAAACGCAGCTGATCAAGCTGAGTGGCTGCTACTGTGATAGAGTCATGTCTGTCCCAGGAATCTAGCTTGGTGCATAGTTGCATTGTCAAACATTAATTACTCAGTATGATAAATTAATCAGCATCATAGGTACAATGTAATATGCAGGGCTGGAAATTAAGCTCCCACCCCCCGCCTAAGGCAAGTAGTTTACATTTCAGGCGAGTTGAATTTTAGAGCCACTCGTCCGTCCAATTTTCAGCGTCCATTTCGTTTGAATATGGTAGAAAAGGCTGGAGCCAGAACTGCTGTCTGTGTGTGTGAACGCAAGAAAATCCGAACTGCCGACAACATGTCGGGTTAGACAGGGTTAATGCACGGTTGATTTGTTTCTAAACTAATCATTAAATACTTACTACTCATAAATACTTTTCTCATCCCTGTTATTGTCCCCCTTCATCTATCAGTTTTCTTATTTTCTTAAATACTCATTAAACTCTGTAAATACAGTCTTAGTTGATCAACTAGGAAATCAAAAGTATAAATGATAGAAGCGACCTTTCAGCTGAGCACAGTTCCTGAGGTAATAGTGATGAGAGAGCAGCAGATTCCCCACTAGAGGGCAGCATTTCTGAGGGAGGCTGGTTATTGCAGTGTAGGCTCTGGGCATCACTGGTGACACTGATTTGTGTTGTTTTCCCTTTAACAGAAAACATTTCTAAAGACAACTATAAGTATTTAATAGTCTCATTAGTTTTCCTAGTATGTCATTTGTCATTTTATTTATTTATTTATTTGGGGGAGGGGGGGGGGGGTCATTTCAGTTTAGGTTTATTTCTGCTTAAATTTAGCTTTTATATAGAAATGTATTTTTTTTCATGTTCATTGTGTTTGGATTGTGGTCTTCTATTATTTAGTTTTTATTTAGTATTTAGTATTTTTTGCATTTCTGTATTTTAATTATTTAGTTTAGATTTATTTCTGTTTAATGTATTTTTTATGTAGAGATTTTTTTTGTTGTTCACAGTAGTTGCTTTCCTTAAAATGCGCTGTAGACACTGCTCATTCTCATAACTTTAACATCAGCATAACTATGTTTGCATTGTGGACTTCTATTTCATTTTTTATTTTTACAAGAATTGATTAATCTTAAAAATATGTTTTAGTTATGATTTTTAAAATACTTCCTATGCAATGTAAATTAGATACCAACAGAAAACTGTCTGAATTCTCTCTTTTTCATGATTGTCAGCCCCAGGGGCCTGGCCATGGGGGTCAGATTCTCCATCATAGGGAGTCATTTCTAATGTCAGGAGGTGGATGATGGGGTCTGGTTTCTGCAGATCTCTGCTATTGCTGCTGTAGTGTTTGCATCACTGGTGTGACTGATTGTTCGTTTCCCTTGACAGAGAAACTTAATAAGAAGAAGAGTAAATATGATACATTTTTTTCATTTCCCTAAGGTTATCAATCCCTTTTTTATATTTAAAAATTAGAGGTTTAGATTATTTTGCTTTGAATTAACTTACAATACACTAAAGTTATATGAATAGTTTAATTATCCCCTGCATGTATTGCTAATTACAAATAAACCATTAAACCTTTACATATAAACATGTGTACATGCCATTGCAATTCCCTGAAGTGCTACTGTCAGAAAGTCTTTATTTTGTGGCTAAATGCTGCCACCTTGTGTTCGGAATTCGTTACTGTTCGGTTTGTACACATCATCTCAGTGAGACGCTTTCCTTGTGACTCATCATAGTTAGATGTTCCTCTGTATTAACCCAGTCAGCAGACGCTGTATATTTCTCTTTCCTTCAACATACCATGTGTCAGTGCAGAAACACCACAGATAAACACTCTCGGGTTGCTAACAGTACATAGACTGGATAGGATCCTCGGATCACTCAGTTATTAAGGGACACCAAACGAGCACGATGGGTCGAATGGCCTCCTCTCGTTTGTAAACTCTTATGTTCTTCTTCTTATTATTATTATTTGGATTATCTACTGGCTGAACCTGAATAAATTCACCCCTTCTGGAAATCCTCCGTCTCTCGCCTCAGTCATCTGATCGTGACTCCTATCCTTGGTCATCTGTTTAACTTTCCCAAACGAGCTCTCTTACATGGTCCTTCGAGGAGGATTGCTAACACATTGACTACAGGATAAAATGGATGAGAAACCAAAAACTAATGTCGCCCACAATGCCAGCGCACACAGTATTGATAACTCCAGTGCTGCTTATCCGGTTAACCCTTTCACCACCAGCCTACCTGATCCTACTGTTGCTGTTACTAGCATCGTGGATACCCCGACTGTCTGCACTGTGACAACATCCCAAACATTGGGGCCAGGCACCAATCCAGACAGTCAGTCTTCTGTACATGTGCATCTTCCAAGGGAAAGACATATTCCACGCCACCTTTCCAATTTCCATTTGGAGTACCCCCTCTCAAGAGAGCTGCAACTCCCCATCACTCAGCCAGCAGTAGAGGTCGACTGATATGCGATTTTGCCGATAGCGATTGGGAAGTTGGGAAGACAAGCCGATAACCGATTAATCGGCTGATAGTTTTAAAAATTGATACTGAATGAAAAATCAACACTTAAACACGTGAAATAATGCTGAACTTTATTACAGAAATAAACAGTACTGACTGAACCATGAAAATGTTTTGTACTTTTTAAAATAAAATAAATATATACATATTAATATATGAACTATATTAATAAATATTAAAGTAAATAAAATATATACATCCAAACTGAACCAAAGAGTAACACTCCAAATAGCATAAATAAAAATAGATACATCAAAAATAAATTAAAATCAGATGCGTTTCTGATTTGTTTATACGTTTCTCTTGAAACATAAACGTGACTGGATATAAACTACACACTACACGATTTCTACAATCCGACCCGATGTTGTGCACAGTGCGCAGCTCACACTTAACCGCTATTTTGCACCGAATTGATGTCTTTTGCGTGCTGAAGCAGCGCGCACAGCCGAGCCTTCAGTACAGACACACTGACTGATCCGACATCCCTGTCGTGCATCTGCGTCACAGCCTCCGCACTCCCACATCCCGCAGAAACACAGTGATCCGCACAGAGAGAAGAAACCCACACGGACTGCACATTTACAGGACACGTTCGTGAAGTGCAGATGTCCGCAGTTATGCGCAGATCTGCGCTGCTCCACCAATGGGATCAGTGCATTTCTGCAGATCTGTGTAGAACTGCGGAAATCTGCGCAACAAGAGCACGACCACAAACTGATGTTGCTGTCCGTGTTCGTGTGTCGGACAAACACAAACAGCGCAGAGAAAAGAGGATGAGTGTGAAGACACGGCCGAGAGAGAGAGCTGCACTGAGAGACACACAGCTCTGTCCATCCCACACTGTGAGCAGCGCAGTGTAGGGGCGATATTTAGCGCAGACCTGGTCAATTACAGATACTAACTGGTGTTTGAAAATATTATTTTCCCTGTATAAGAGTATTTTAAATAACCTTCGCCGAAACAACCGTTGGTATTTAAGTATTTTAATAAATCTTTAATCTTATTCTCCTGTCTTGTTTCTTCTTCTGTTTCTTCTTCATCAGCTCGGCTCTCTTTGGCTGCTGATGACGTCAATATGAAACGCGTTTAATAAACTCAGCGGCTCCGACTCTTACGATCAGATCGGAGGAGCGACGCGTCAGCCCGGCTCTCACTGCGCGACCAGCGGCCTGTGACCATCGGAGTATAATGCCCCAGCATAATGCCAATAGATGGTAATAAATTGTAATATTGCTGACATTTAAACATTTGGGTAAGACTTGCGTGTTTTTTCACATTGTTCCAACCGGATAAAGGATAGCTTTAATGTTAGCGTCCTGTCAAATTGTCGGCAAACATACTGCTGTTCTCTATTAATGCAGCATCTAGTCAAGATATTAATTATTTTATAATGATATTACAATGTGTACTGTAGTGTACTGTATACATAGCTTTTAGTTGTTGGTGTTTTAAATCTGCATTGTTCAGCTCCGTGCAGTCTCAGCCTCAGTGCTGGTGTTTATTCGCCTCTAGAGGCCGCGTTCATACTGTATAACCACAGCGCACCCTTCGCAGCGCTGCAGCACCGGACACAACGGGGGAATACTATCGGTGTGGATTTTTGTCGATAACCGATAATTCCAGAAATCGTTATCTGTCCTCTCTCCTCCTCGCTGTGTGTGCAGGGGGGCCCTGCTGGGTGTCAGCACACGTCCCACAGAGTGTAAAGAACCGTTTTTTACCAACTCTGCTCGGTAACACCGGGAAAAACAACCTTCTAGGAGGGAAAACTTTGACTTTTGCGAGCCCGAAGTAATTTTGTAAATCTTCAAAGCCCTCGCATATTATATCTAGGTGACCAACAGGGTACAATTTGGTTTTATTCACGAAAGGTTAGAGACTGGTAAAATCATAGTATCGGACCTCCTCACCAGGCTTTGGTTGATAATACAGGGTTACGGCATTAGTCCCACCACCGAACAGAGACTATCTGGGGTCTAAAGGTGCCGGTAACCGGACTTCAGAAATAAAAGCGCTAACATCCAGATTTTCATTCTGCATTGCCACCCAATCGTGTTCCCACATCACTTTGACATCAAACCCGTGTAATTTTAAGAATTGGGTTTTACACATTGTCTTTTGATATAACCAACCAAATGTTGTTTTTGTCACACTGTTAAAGTCATTTTCACTATAGCATCTATCACAACCGTGAAAAAAATAAACGTGGTACTCAAATGCCGTGTTCACTCCGTTTATTACTGCGAAACCGTCTAGATAGTACGGGCCGTATTTGCGCTCCCCAGCCGGCTTTAGTGCGTGTTGTAAACTGATGTTGTCTGTGTGTTCAGTATACAGGAGCCACTGAATAGCGGGGGTCGAGAAGCGCTTTTTCTGCCTATGATAATTCTCATGCGGCACTAATGCTATGGTCTGCGGTCTGAGAAACATGTACCGGTACATGGTCATACACACTGAGGCTATTGTGATGTACTGAAACGGGTCAAGACTGACTTTAATCAGGTCTGAATCAGGGTCTGCTGGACACTGGACACTCAGACGTATCTGCTCTGTCATACTTAAGATCTCGTTTCTAAATGTAGTACAAGCTTGTCTCAGTATGTCCACATCCTGTCTACAATACCGCTTCAATTCATATTGGAAATTAAATTCATCGAGTTTGTGCTCATCGTACCATTCCTGAAACTCTGCTTTATCAGCACCCATCATGTAGTCTACCCCGTAAAATTGTTCCGCGGGTAAGGGTCCTACATAATTTTGGTTTGTGGGCGTGTTAAAGAAGTGTGGGAAATGTCCTTTCGCACCCTCAAACCTTTTGGCATATTACTCAGTTTCATAGGCAGGAAATTTAATGAATCAATGAACCTAATGTTCAGAGTTCACTGTTATACACATAATTTCATCTCCTTGTGTGATTAAGTTTATATCTATATTTTCACGTATGAGCTCTCTAATGACCAAGTAGTTATCATAGCCTTTACCATTGTGTGAAATAAAAGTGTAGTTTTTAAAACACGTGTCGATGAAACATTTCACAAAGTCAGTAAGCAAGAATCCCCATAAAACTCCCATGTGCGTTTGTTGTTTATGTGTGAGGCATAAACATAATTTGGGATGTGTGTCCCTGTTTCTTGCATGCATTCAAAATCAAAGAAAATGTATTTTTCCGATTGTTTGGGGATGTTTATTACGCTCATGTAGCATAAATGATTGTCAGGTGTCTGGATAACAGTTTTACAGCTCGGACACAGCTTTTCTTTACAAGTGTGCGTTATTGGGAGAAAAGTCCGGCACTCTGTACAGTAAAAGTGTTGAACACAGCACCTTGCACAGCACCATGCACAATATGCACGGCCTCCGTGTACGATTGTACCAGATCCAGATTCACAAACCTGAATTCTTCATAAAACTCCATTCCCGGAACCTGTTAATTTCACGGTCATAGCGACGAATACGCTGCAAAAACACCCGAGGCGGGTCCACGCCATCACCACCCTCAACCATTTTCATTATTCACCTCTAATATTGCAACATCACCACCCCCAATTTGATTATCATTATTATTCTCTTTTAATGCTAACAAATCAGACACATCCAAATCTATATATTCCTGAATTTCCAAGTCTGGTTGGTTATTATTATCAGCTTCTAATGCTAATTCATCAGACACAATCAAATCTATATATTCCTGAATTTCCAAGTTTGCTGGGTGGTCATCAACAGACACTGTGCTTACATTTTCATACTGTAATGGTGTCTGTGATCCTGCTAATTGTGACACATCCATTCAAGATTTAGCCTATGCTGCATTCTTTTGGCTGCATTAATCTTCTTTATCAGTACTGCCGTGATACATGCAGACCGAGTGTCTTTGCGTCTTACTTGTTTCATTGTTTGTCAATTGTGGTTTTCAGAAGTGGCTATTTTCTGTATCAGCTCCTCTACATCTTGTGGAGAGACTGCTTCATTCACAGCAGGATCATTCAGCAAACTCTCATCAGAAACGATGTTATACCCTTTTTGTTTTAACACATTTGTCAAAACATGTATTTTTCTATGAGCTGTGTGTAAATCTTCTACCAGTTGCGAACAAATGTGACAAATTTTGCTAAACAACAGGGCCCTAGAATCATCAGAGGTCTGAATGCCTGTACAGGGTATTTGTTCACCTGACCTCTCTATCTCTTTATGCACACTCGGAGTGGGGTTAGCTGTGCTATTTGTCTGCTTACCTCTTTTTACAGTAGCGGGTTTCTTTTTGATCACTTTCACACTGTATACCTCCACATGTCGGGTCCTCAATAACCCGCTGTCTTTTACAAGCAGGGTTCCGTTTAGGTGTCACCACCTGCTCGTCATCAGTTGAATCTTGAGCAGCACGGGCTGTCTTACTGCGTGCTTTTCTCGGTTCTCCACAACTGAATTGTACTTTTTTCCAAAGTGTCTGTGGTCAGTGTGGCTGGCGACTGTTGGCCATGTTGTAGACCCATAGCTTCCTTATCAACATGTCCTGTTTTCTTCATAAGTGGGCCTTTTGACCCCCCTTTCACTGGCCTCTGTTGGGAGCCTGCTTGCCCTGGCCGCAAAGCGTTTTCAGCTATGAGAAACACATATAAGGTGTTATGGTATCTTGCTTTGTACCGTAACTTTCATGGCATTTGGAAAACAATCAATAATAATAAAAACACATCGGTAACCCAATGAATGTTACATACCTCCGTTAAAAGTTTGTTCTGAGACTTGGACAGGGTGGGGCCATACATAGGTATGTGGGTTAAAGGTTGCATCGCTGGTCTCTGTCTTTGAAAATACTTGTTGTTTATTCCCAATGCATTTATCCCCCACAACTGTCTAAATGAAAAGTGAAAACAGACATTGATACCATAACTTTACACATTGTTTGTCATTATGTTTTAGAAGACACAATGTATAATTATTTCATAATATGAAATACCTTGATCTATATCATACTATAAAATCTTAACTGCATTGTGTGGCTTTGAACACATTTCTCGGCCCTACCTTCAGAACTCGCGCTTCCTGCGGTTTGGAAAGCGCTTTTGGTGGCGGACGCGTGGGGGGTTGTGAGTGCCACTCTGCGGGTCGAGCAGCTGGCTGTTTGGTCCCGCAGTGATGGCTCTGATATTCTACGCTGCAGTATCTCTGCTCTTTGCAAGTCCACAGCCGGTAATTTCGCTGAAATAATACAAGCATATATTCATTAACTATGTACCATGTACTAATACTTTTGAACCAGACTATATTACTATACATACCCCGCCCCAATACCCCTGTTTCAGAACTATACTTACCATCAATACATGATACTCGTCGAAGAGGTCCCAGTCAGTTGACATGATGAACACGGTGGTGGTTAATATATTGTTGAAAATGTGCAGTGGTATAGCAGCGGCTGATGTGAAAATGGGACAAATAGTGATGCTTATTCATTGGGCCAGAATGTGTGTGCATTTTACATTACAGTATCATCACTTAGCAAGGTCATCTTACAGTTGTACATTACTGGAGTCATCTAAGTGAGACCCCATTGCTCAAGGGTACAACCCTTCTGGTTATGAGTCCAGAGCCCTAACCGCTCCTCCACAGGGCTACCTATTTTAAAACCCATCCAATTTCACAACTTGTATTGCATAACACATTCCGAGCAACCACCAAAAATGCTTTTTCTCCCCCACAACCCCAAAGGTTTGAGAGAAAAATATATACATGCCTCCAACTCCGCCTACCCCCACAGCCTCAAACGAACCCTCCGCCCCCTTTCACTGTATAAAACATGGACATGCAGACATTGAAAACATGTCATCAGGTTGACTCGGCCAGCTCTCAGCTAACATCTGGAAGGATCCCTGTTCGCTATGGAAACACCGACCAAGAAGAGCTCCCCTAATGGCCACACCACTGATGCCCACTCTGCTGATGATGATACTGGGCCCCCAAGCACAAAACTTAGAAGGACTGGAGGTACAGACACAAAAGAGGTAAAACTTTATTTTACTTAGCAAAAATGTGTTTAGAATATTATTATTATTTTTAAACTTATACCGTTGTTTACATACTGTTAGGTTGAATGAGTGAATTTAAATTCATTTTTTTCTTATTTGTTTATTTAACAACAGACAGGTGTATGTATCCCACCCGAGCCCCAGTAAAGCTGCCCAGATGTCTGATGAAGATGAAGGCGTCAACACTGCTAATGAGTCTGATGATGATGATGATGATGAGGACCCTGACCATGGCAGTGAGGATGAAACCAGCACCTCTGACACTGACGGGGAAGCTGGGCAATCAGACGAAAGAGAGGTAACTATAAAGGCCCTAGAACCTTCTATAGTCATGTACTTATTTACTTAGAGACTCATTTCAGTTTTAAGTGTTATTTTCTTTTCTCTTCATTAGAATAATGGCAGCCCTGACACCTGTGATATTGATTCCTCTGTCAGCTCTTTAAGACCACGAACAAGACTAAACATTGCCTGCTTCTGTTCTTGCCTTGCTAGAACTCACAAGAGTTTTGATTCAGACAGTGAAGGTGTGCGATATAATTGTAAAAACCAGGATGAGCATGTTAGACTGGTGATGACACATTCTGTAAAGGCTAGTGTAACCCTCGTATTACAACATTGTATAGGCCGTGAATTAGTTGATAAGTGTGAGGCCTGTCTGATAGGAGACCCCAGCCTACTACATCATCTCTGTCTAACTTTAGATCATGAGCAAGGAAGTGTCTGGAGTAGTGTAGCTCTTATATGTGACAAAATAAGTGTCACATGTCTGCTAAATGTTGTGTTATGTGTTGCTCGTACCTTATGTGGAATGAGTATCAACAGGCAGACTGAGAAAGAAGTGAAAACTATTTTGCATAGCCTAGAAACATGCACTCTACCTTCAAGATGGTTTAGTGTGGATGAGAAAGTAATGCAAATAGTTGAGAAGGTTATAAAAAACAAGGCTTATGAAGTGTTTTACAAACATAAATAAAATACTGTTTGTGTCTGCTCTGCTTTTCTGTGCAATAAGACATGATATTTTCATTCCTATATTTCTTCAGAGAAAGAAACCCCTGGGGCCCCTGGAATTACGTTTATGTATGTTTGAGGAATCTATGCTTGAAGATGTCATCCTCACAAGTTTGGTGATTTGTATGTCACTGGTAATTCTGATGTGAAATCACTAGTTGTTGATGTTGAGAAAACAGTGACGTCCCTCCCCAATGTGCTCAAGAGAATGCTGTATAAAGAGACACAGCCTGGTGAATCTGCTTTTACATCTATCCAAAAAGTTCTGCAGAGTTCTTTTAGAAATACTATCCCTATCATGACCAAACCCAATTTCTACACTGTGCTAGACAGAATAGCCATGATCAGTGTCACTGCCCTGGCCAATAAACAAGTAGAGGGACTAGCTATATGACCTGTGCCCTTTCCAAAATGCCTGTCATCCTAACAAGATGGAGGTCATCCAAACAAGATGGCTGACAGGAGAGGGTCAAAGGGTAAAACCTGTATCCTTACAAGATGGCTGACTGGAGAGGGTCAAAGGGTAAAACCTGTATCCTTACAAGATGGCTGACAGGAGAGGGTCAAAGGGTAAAACCTGTATCCTTACAAGATGGCTGACTGGAGAGGGTCAAAGGGTAAAGGGTAGGGGCAGGGCTTCCAGCTGTCACTTATGCCTCGGTTCCACTGGCTTAAGCGTCCGTGCCGTGCCATGCCCTGCCGGACGCGTCCGTCCTCAGACACGTGCCAGAGCTTTTTTTGCAAAACCAGGCTGTTGTGTCGTTTTAAAAACAGAGACAGAGAACAACACTGCTAGTGACACAGCCTGACATGGAGAGAACTTGTGTGTCTGTTTTATTATTTGTGCTTTACATGATTTTAAACAGCGTAATAAATACACGTTTCTGTTAAGAGATGTTAGGAAGAGCTAAACGTGTAGAGACAACATTATATTCAGACAAGCACGTCCCCATAGGAATACGTTCCCATGTGCAACAATAATACTAAATATCAAATATGTATTGTTATTATTATCATCATCATCATTTGTGCTAGTATATATGAATTTTAAATGGCACAGGATGACTCCCTTAATTTATTACTCTAATTACAGATTTGTAACTGCAAACTATACTTTTTGCCGTATTATTTATAATTTACTTATCAGACATCCTTAACCAGGGCAAGTTACAGTTGAAACAAAATACACACGTTTCACGATTAATCATCCAGATACAATATAGCAGGTTATAATTGAACTAAAGTGCGCGTCTCAGTCATGGCGTTTATGGACGCATTTATTAAACCAGTCCTTATGTTTTAGAGGGAAACCCAGATCTGCTGTATTTATGTATTAATTAATTTAACTTGTAAATGGTCACGTTAACTAAATCGTGTTCGCCTTCACACTGACTGTCTCTGCGGATTGTCCTGCACACCATTCACAAAGCTCCGATTGTTATCCTTCAGTTTATTTTAACTAGTCACGGCACTGCACCGGTCCTGTGAAATCCAAGTTTTTAATGCACTCGGATTTTAACTGTAAGCAGTCATTGTTTCTGTACATGGATTTCACTCCATGCTGCTAATAAACTTGTAATTTCTTCGTGATTGCACACGGCACTTAAGATTATATCTTCCGACACAATGTATCTGATCTCCTCCCTGTGTCTCAAGTCCAACACACTCCTCCAATTCTGAAAGCAAATCATGTCCTCAGTGGGCGGGACAGATGCTTACAGATACGTCTAGCACCAGCACGTTAACTGTCCACAAAACACAGACGCGTCCAGACGCTTAGCCAATGGAAAAACCGTCTGGGGCCAGTGGAAACGGGGTATAAAAAGATGGCTGACTGGAGAGGGTCAAAGAGTAAAGGGTAGGGACGGGGCGTCCAGCTGTCACTTTGACAGTGCCATTATCACTACTCACACAATCACACTTTCCTCTTAGAAATATACAGAAGAACTAATATACTGAATCAATGTATTACTTAGATTAATTTGAAGAGAGCATACACATATCTTTGACTTTCTGCAAAAAGAAACCTGAAAGGTCTGAAGCTTGTAGTGAATGTCTTAGTGCTGTACCTGTCGTAGAGACGGAGATCAGTTGGAGAAGCAGCAGCACCAAACTCATCCACACCTTCACCATGACTGTAAGACACAAGCATCCACATTGCTGAGGATAACAGACAGCTGTGACACGACAATTTAAATCTGTCTTTTCAAATAGTTTTTGCCTTTTTTTGGATCACTGATACACTACCGGTCAAAAGTTTGTACTGTGTTACTACACCCTTTTAAGCATTATTTGGCAGTGTTACACGCAGCTCCTTTGTATAGAAGTGACACTGTATTCCTACAATGCGCACATTGTTTGAAAGCTTATTCTCTTGGCTACCAGTGTGTTTCATTCTCAAACACATCCGAGTTACAGTGTCCGTGTCGGCCACCATCATTTAGAGCCTGCTCAGATCAGATCCAATTATGTAAAATCGTTGTCTATCAGTACACTGTAAACAGAGTTTTCCATCTTGACATTTTGAGCTCTCTACAGGTGTGTGTTGCTTCTACCAAAACGTGGACGGCCTTGTTTTGATCAGTAGACTGTGTGGTTCCAGAATATGTCATAATTGTCAATATTTTCTGAGATTTTGTATTCCTACTCAGACCAAGTATCCTCCTCCCACCCACCCCATTTCAGTAGGGGTTAAAAAACAAAATAATCACATCAGAGAATGCTTCATATCATTAGAAAGCTGAGTCTCAGCTTTCATGGGATACCAAACACTTGGAAAACAAAACAACAGAGAAGAGTATGCATGGGATTAAAGAGAAGCACACGGATTTGGTGCCAGAGGGGTTTGTCAGGTTAAGGGGTTAAATTTTGTTAAACAAAACGATTCCATGATTTCCTTTCTATCTCCAATTGTTTTTTTGTTCTATGCTTTATTTTCAGAGTACATTGAGACATTAAACTGCATACATTTCAATACAAACTGGAAACATCGAGCTGTTTGAACTTTTGACCAGTAGTGTATATATGTTTTTAATAAAGTGAAAATGTTCTTGTCATCTATTCACAGTCATCTTCTTTCAAATTAAGGAGCGCAGCTGCACTGCAGCTCTGTGGCATTTCTGCAGTCTCTTCTCTCACACAGATGGGCAATGACTTCTGATCAGTGCACTGGAGTCCAGACGCAACAGCCCCTCTGAATGGACAATTCAGACCCAGACTGCAGGTCTATGAACACAAACACAGGATGTTTAAGGAGCTGCTGAACCGGCGCTGCTGTTGAGACCGATACAATCGATTCCCATCCCACACAGTGATCACCAGACCAGCCCACCCTGCTCACTGATTGGTTTAGGAAGAACCATCACTCAAACCTACTGGACCAATGGATACCCAATGATCCACGCCTCCCTGTAAATCCCACCCTCATGGCAAAACAGCGCCAAAACTTGTAAACCAAAAAAAAAAAGCAAAGAAACTGGCGGCAAAAGCAAAGATCGCAGCATCGCAACCAAACACAGGGACTCCAGTGTCTCGCTTTAACATGATTTCGTTTCAATATATATATTTTTGCTTTTGATATAATTATTGTTGCTTACAATTCTGTACATTTTGCTTTCAGTTTTTTGGGGGTGGGGGGGTGTTGACAGTGTTCTTTGCGGCGTTGCTTCCTAGTTCTTTGATTATAATATTTTTAGGGGGATTGACAGAAAATAAAGGGGCACTAAATAGGGTCTAGCGATGCCACTGGTAAGGAGCTTGATAAAAAAGAGCTTCTCCAGTTCCCTCAACTGGTCTCTGCTGCACCAGTATTGCGGTACACAGAGGAGGAGTTGGAGAGGTAGGCAGTCCGTCATCCTTAACTACAGATAGAACAGGAAAGAGTTAAATCAGTTTGAAAGGTTGAACAACACTTATGGTTTCAGAAAGACATTTACATGAGAAACCACCCAATCACAGAGCAGCACATCCAACAATTCCTGTACCTCTTGTGTATGAATGTCACAATGTGTATTAATGTGTTGTGTGTAAAATTCTTCAGTTACAAATGATGTTTCGGGAAACTGAAATGCTGGTGGTGCAAGTTTCAAGTTTGTTTTTAATAAACAGTGTAGTTACATTTAACCAACATGACTCAACACAGTCTACTGTAGGTCAGTTACAGCACATCCTGGACCAAAACATTTTTACATGGAGAAAAGGTGGACTGAGCATTAAATTAAAAAAAAAAACGTTTGATGGGGCCTCCGAAATGGCTGTTGGTAAAGCGCAGACTGAGCCCTATGAGCTATGGTGCGTCAGTTTTCCCAGCTCATGTCATTTTCCGATTGTGGCTCAGTGGCAGCGCACAATCTCTCGGCTCATCACTGACAAGAATCTGTGCTACCTGTGCGCCTGGTTATATAGGAGACTGCAGGTCTGCAGTTCCGCCGAGAGGGACGTGCCTCGGGTCTACGTCTTTTCATCACGCACTTTTCATCACGCACTTTGGCTGTGTCCCAAATTGAACACTTGCTTCCTCGTCCCCTTCCCTTGTGGGGTGGAGGTACTACAGTGGCCATCTTAAGGTCTGTCCCAATCCCTTAGGGAACCAGTGAAGGAGCACAATCGAGTTGTTTGTCCCTTCAATGCTCCCTTCAGCGGAGTGAACAAAAGAGCGCACTGATGAGGAAGTGTTTTAGCGCTGAAGTCCCAGAATTATTTGCATTAAAGACAGAGACAAGTCAATTGGGAAAATATGGCAGCGGCGGGTGCATATAAATGTAATGTAATGCTAGCTAGACAGTTGTAGAGATTGTTAAATCCTTTATATATTTATCAAGGAAATTATAATACATAGATTGTAATGTAACGTGGGGCATGGGAACAGGGGAACCCAGTTGCGGTGTGGTAGAGGTGGTCAGACAGGCGTGGGTCAGACACCGGCAGGACAGGGCAATCAAAGGCTGGGCAAAAGAGGTCATCCTGGTCACAGTCAAGGGTCAGGCAAACAGAGTCAGAGGAGGTCCGAGATCAAGGTCGAGGGACAAAGCAAGGGGTCAAGGCTTCAAAGGTTAAACCAAGGCTCACATAGCTACTGCTCAGAGTTGTAGTGTAATACTGACAAAACTTCATGAAGGCTGGGAGTTAGTGAGGGGTTTATAAGTGGAACAGAAAACCAACTATTTAATTACACCCACCCCTTATTTCTAATGTTTTCCAACAGTTTAATTTCTCCCCTTTTTTGATTGACAACAATTTATGCTGTACACCCCAGTTACACAAAAACATTGAATAGCATTAGTTTTTTTTTTTAATGGCATTTTTGTACAAACACATTTATAGACCGACATGTTGTCACTGCCTTACAAAACAATAGTATTTCCTTGGATATTATTTTAAGCAGATTGCATACTGATTAAAAACATTACCACACAAATATGAAATTTCGGGTTAAAGAAGTTACATATAATGTTTTGTTAAATACTTAATTTTAACAAAACAAAGATGGCACAATATACACTACCGTTCAAAAGTTTGGGGTCACTTAGAAATGTCCTTGTTTTCCATGAAAACATATATGACATGTGTGATGCTCGTACATCACATGGTCAGGAGCAATGGCCATGTTCCTGACCTATACACAGACTGACAGAACCTGGTGACTTTATGGACCATCAAAGAAACACTGACTTACCTGTTCAAAAGGATTCCACCACAGCATGCAGACAAGGGTGAAAGAAGGGAATGAACATACATTAACATGTGAGCTCACATAACATGCACAATCTTACAAACATTTAACATTCAGCTAACAAGGACAATAACAGTGGACTAAATATAAAAGATCTCTGTACATATAAACAGGTAAATACATACAAGACAGTTAATTAAACTGTCACCCTCCACTTCTTTGCCGAGCTCTGGAAGGGTGGCAATAATTAAACTTGTCCCACAGATTCCACCGGACTCCGAACTTTAGTGAAAAAGTAAAAGCCTTTATTCCACAGTGTGGGGAAATGGAGCAATTCTCCTCAGGTCCACACTGCACCAGCATTGACCTTAAAAGGTCAACTCTAGGTATAAAGCAAATAAACAAATCAAAAACAAAACACTCACTGGCTTTGTAAAAAGAAAACAGAAACTAGCTACTAACATGTAGCTTGGTCCAGCATTAAAAAGCTGACTTTGACCTTCTGATCTTTCATGTCACGCCCCGAACACACTCACACTCTCACTTTCACTCTCACTCTGCTCACTTCCTGCTTCCTTTATACCTTAAGCTCTACCCCCTAGTTACTCCTGGGCTTCCCTTAAATAACCAGGATGACATATTTCTGTAACCCCATTTCCACAGCAAACCCACACAACCACCTGACTCCTCATAATCCACACACATCCACCAACAATCCCCCGCCACAACACAATCCCAAGGTTAAATCAAAATATATATGAACAGGTAAGTATGTACAGAGATTTCTTATTGTTAGTCCACTGTTATTGTCCTTGTTAGCTGAATGTTAAATGTTTGTAAGATTGTGCATGTTATGTGAGCTCACATGCTAATGTATGTTCTTTCCCTTCTTTCACCCTTGTCTGCATGCTGTTGAACAGGTAAGTCAGTATTTCTTTGATGGTCCGTAAAGTCACCAGGTTCTGTCAGTCCATGTTGCTCCATTGCTCCTGACCATGTGATGTACCAGAATCACAGCATGAGTTTGAATAGGAAATATAGCAAAATGAATAGGAAATAGTCATTGACAAGGTTAGAAATAATGATTTTTATTTGAAATAATAATTGTGTCCTTCAAACTTTGCTTTCATCAAAGAATCCTCCATTTGCAGAAATTACAGCCTTGCAGACCTTTGGCATTCTAGTTGTCAATTTGTTGAGGTAATCTGAAGTGTTTTCACCCCATGCTTCCTGAAGCACCTTCCACAAGTTGGATTGGCTTGATGGGCACTTCTTACATATGATACGGTCAAGCTGGTCCCACAACAGCTCAATAGGGTTGAGATTCGGTGGCTGGCCACTCCATTATAGACAGAATACCAGCTGACTTCTTCTTCCCAAAGTAGTTATTGCATAGTTTGGAGCTGTGCTTTGGGTCATTGTCCTATTGTAGGAGTAAATTGGCTCCAATCAAAAGCTATCCACAGGGTATGGCATGGCGTTGCAAAATGGAGTGATAGCCTTCCTTCTTCAAGATCCCTTTTACCCTGTACAAATCTCCCACTTTACCACCACCAAAGCACCTCCAGACCATCACATTACCTCCACCATGCTTGACAGATGGCGTCAAGCACTCCTCCAGCATCTATTAATTTGGTCTGCATCAAACGAATGTTCTTCTTTGTGATACGAACATCTCAAACTTTGATTTGTCTGTCCATAACACTTTTTTCCAATCTTCCTCTGTCCAGTGTCTGTGTTTTTTTGCCATCTTAATTAAAGAGCTATTAAACTATTTTGAAAAGATCTATCTGATTACATCAGTTTTCATATTCTCTTATGTAAAAACTGAGATTATATTTTGCACTAACTATGTAAAGTGACAATACAGATGCAAAAATGGAGATCCACAGCATTATGCAGAAAATATAATGTTACTATAATGTGCATTAATGTAATTAATGTCAGTGCCACTTATATACAGTTTGGAACAACATGTTGCTTGAAAATAGTTTACTAAGGGTTTGAATGAATTGAGTCCTGCACATGTTAACAAGCTAGTTAGCCATCATAACCTCAAGCTAGCTAGCCTTGCTTGAGTCCTTAATTCTGTTACTACTTCAAATATATGAAATACTGCATACTGTATCAACATTGATGCTCTAGTTAATGAACGCTTCTTAGCAATAACTTATCTTTTACAGGGTTGCCTACTTAGTTTGGGTACCTGGCTGTAGTGAGATTTTGATGCCATGGGCTTAATCATGTGAACGAGCAGTTGTGCACTTAATCACGTGCACATATTTTGACTCAATTCAGGGTCCCTCATCTACTTCTCTTTCTTTTAGCTTCTAAAAATATCTCAGTAAACTCAACCGGAATAACAGAGTTGATAAGTCTTTCTTGAAAACATACATAGTATTAGTAGCTAGCTAACTAGTTGCATAGAAGAAACGATTGCCATTATTTAGCGTTGCTTTCTTCCTTCTCTCGTGCACTTAAGGTTAGCTTAATGTTAACTGAGTTACATTTATTCAAAACAAATATTATATAGTTAGTTTATAGCAAACACCCTGGGTTACTTAATTAATTAATGATTGTTAGCTGTCCTAGTCACATACCTTGGTTCATGCCAGGTCATTTCGACATTGGACTGTTGCTGGATTGCTTGATCCCGGCCAGCTGTGAACTTGTGCAGCTGTCCAGTCAGCACAGAGATGAGCATCAGCATTTAAGATGCAGCTCCATGGCAACACACGCTGTGAGGATAGACCTGGGGCGAATTTTACTGCTGCCAGCTTGTACTCATGTTAGAAACATAGCAGTGTGAAGTGTTTCTCCACACAACATTCTAGTCTTCTTAGTATTTGCTATTTATCTTTATACTTTGGAAAGGAATAATAGCTCCTGCTAAATTAAGTAGTAATTATAAAGACTTGTCATGGAAAATGTCCACATCCACATCCAAGACTTTTGTCTTTGTGAATCGAGTCATTCATTCATAATTACCAAACGGACCCCATGTGTGGCTCATGGGGGACCAAAAGGTACCATTCCAGCAGCCTGATTTTTATTGATTTTGTCCCATTCAATACACAGATGACAGTCAGATCAGGTGCACCGTTGCAAGTGGAGGGTGCAGCTTTTCACAACTATAGTTGATTAAGAACTCCCTTCACTCAACGATAACTGAGCAATGACTGAATGGACTAGGGACAATATCTATTGAGCATGGGCTCAACAACTGGATTTTAATGGAGTCTACATGCCTTTGCAGGAAAAGCCGAGGCAGGTCAACTTCCATTAGTGGTAAGAATATACCTTTGCTTTCTTGCTGTCTGGTGAATGTTTTGGGGGAGTTAGATTTGTACAAATTAAAATTATGTCTATATTTTGTCTATGCAGATATAGATAGAATTCAGTAACATTTTCACAGCCAAAGATGTCATTTATTTGTTTAATATCCATGGTCAATGGTTGTACTGCTACGCTTTTGGAATGTTGTTTTGTGCTTTCAAAGGAAACGCAAGTGTGAGGGGTGGTAGATTGTGGCCAGGGCCAGGTCCCTGCTCCTCAAACTGTCAGCACCCCAAAGTAAAGATTACATTGTCTAAATCAGGGGTTCCCAAAGTGCGGCCCTGGAGGATGTTTGGTGCGGCCCCCCAAAGCCAACCTTCAACCCCCCCTTTTCTGAACCTTTACTATATTTTTACACTTTCTGGAAATGTTCTGTTGCAAATTGCACATGTGATTTGGGGAAAACAACAACAATTAAAGTTCATAAATGTTCCCTAACAGAAATGTATAGGATATAAAGAGGTATGATTTGGGACATATTTTGTTTTCATCGGTGGTTCATTTTCTACGTCAGCTCTCCATCCCATGCAAAATCCGGAAATTGGCCATCCATCACCAGACCCCCTGGTCTAAATGGACCTTCGCTAAATGATGTTGGGAACCTCTGCCCTAAGCTGTCAGCTGAGCAAGTGTATTGTAGCCACAGTTTCTCTTTGCGTTTTCACTTTCATTTGAAGTCACTATTCAGTAAATGTCTCCATTTACGGGAAAGGCTGTTTGTTAACCGATCTTTATCACCTCAAGCAGAATAATGCATGTCTGTGCTATCACATCTCAGGTTGTGGGGGAGGAACGGGGATGGTATATAAAGCAGATCTCTTCACCAGAGCAGCACAGAGTGGTTCCAAAGAAACTCAGCATCCTGATCAACCTACCACAAACAACTTTTCATTCAGGTATCTATTTATTTTTTCTTCTGTAATTATGAAATCGCAAAATATTAAATACTCTAATAGTACAATTGTTGTAATAAAATAATAATTTTAAAAGTTATACATTTTCGCCAAATGCATATTTAAAATGAATGCAAACATTTAGTAGCAGTTGAATTAGCTAATTAATCTGTTTAATTCACTTTTAGCAAAAACAAAAATGAAACAGGACTTAGGGTTGGGACAGAAAAGATAAATGAAGACAGGAGCAAGACTTGAAAAAACAAGAACAAAAAAACGAACAGCTCTAGTTTTGTTGTATATTATTAACCCACATGTATTCTCCTTGTCTGTCTCAGTAACGGATTGGCATATATGTATGGATAGATGTATGGAAATATATGAGGGAAATCGAGTAAGCGCAGAAAACATCCCAGCAGGCACTTGACGTAATTTAGACAAGAATACAACCACTATTCAATGTGTTTTTGGCAATGATTAATTGACGTCGAAATGTACATTGCTTTCAGGTGGAACAGACATCGAGAAAATTTCAAACAAATTATTTCCCTAATCTACAAACTTTCTTTTATGTGTGTATTTTCAGTGACATGATCAGGAAATGAACTTACCCTTAGTTAAATCAAGGGGTGTGTGTGGGTGTGTGTGTGTGTGTGTGTGTGTGTGTGTGTATGTGTATGTGTATGTATGTGTATATATATACACACACACACACACACACACACAAACAGTATTACATTAAATTTATATATTTACAAATAATTTAAGCCCAAGACAATTGTGTATGAAAATGTATGTATGACAACAAATAAATAGCTAAGGCTACATTGCATTTCCCAAACCTATTATCTACACTAAACATTTTATACGACATGGGTCTGAATTATTTTACAGATCATAATGAATGTAATGCACAGGTGGAAGTTTGGACCCGGCATCGCCCACACCGCAGCCCAGCACCGCCCCACTGTAATTGCATTACAATTCCATTTCCAGTTCCTTGTATTTGAACCATAATGAATAATGAAATTCATTGTACTAATGTAATGGGTTGATGGTTAAAGATGTCTCAATAAACAGTTACTGAGAAGGCTATTGGCCTCTCGCAGACTGACAACTGAAATACAGTTTAGAAAATCAATAAATGCAAAATCTAGGGCTCTATATATGACGTGCGTATTCTGATCAACAGGTGCTGGTGTTTACAGATAGTGTGAATTGAGTAGAGAAGTCTACAGCTTGGTGTTGTTATGGCGAGTCATACCTCAATTAATACCTCCAAACAAAAGGGATCTAAGTGTGATACAAGGTAAGATTCCTGTTACAACCTGCATTTATACCTGCATATGTATTTGCTATGTATTTGCTTAAAATAATTTGTTAAAACATTGGTTGCATGAACTTAATTATAAACGCCACACAGTTACCCTTTTCAGCTTATACAAACATTTTACCATGAAACCATTTTCATAAACCACCTTAATAAAATGTTTCTTTACAATAGAACATTAAGATGTAATGATAATTATGAAATGTGTCTGACAAATGCTGAGCTATTTTTTGTTCAATGAATGAAGCTTTACATTCTAGGGCTTCATTTATGAGAAAAACTATTGTTTCATTCCTGCTACTGTGATGAGGACAATGAGCATGTTCCCTTTTAATTGACTTCCCCTACTTAACATGTAAATATTATTGTAGCAGATACAGATGGGTGAGAAATTTAAGGAAAAAACAACATAAAGTGTCTCAGTAAGGTGATGGGCCACCATGAGCCAACAGAACAGCTTCAATGCTCTTGGCACAGATTCTACGAGTCTCTGAACTCTACTGAAGGGATGAACACCATTCTTCCAAAAGATATTCCCTCATTTTGTGTTTTGATGATGGTGGTGGGAAGCGCTTTCAAACACGTGGGTCCAAAATCTCCCATAGGTATTCAATTGGGTTGAGATCTGGTGATTGTGAAGGCCATAGCATATGAGTCACATACTTTTCATACTCATCAAACCATTCAGTGAGCCTTTGTGCCCTGTGGATGGGGGCATTGTCATCCTGGAAGAGACCACTCCCATCAGGAGAGAAATGTGTCACAATAGGATAAAAGACTTTGTAATGATTTGCAGTGACCCTCCCCTCTAAGGGGACAAGTGGACCCAAACCACACCAGGAAAATGCCCCCAACAACATAACAGAGCCTCACTGTAGGGGTCAAGCAGTCAGGCCTGTACCATTCTCTTGGTGTCGCCACACATGCACTTGCCCACTTGTCGAGAATATGGTGAACGATGATTCATCTGACCATATTACTTTTTCCACATCTCTGTAGACCGTTGCCTATACCACTGAACTCTCCTCTTGCCATCTCCTCTTGCCATCTTGATCCAAAATCGAGGTCAACTGGGCCTGCTCAGCATGTTTATACATGACACAGAGCATGATAGGATGTCAGTTGCCTAACTGTATCATGCAGTACACCTCAGGCATCTGCATTCATTAAGTTCCTCCACTCATTTATTCAGGTCTTTCCTTTAATTTGCCACCCATCTATATATGTATATGTATATGTATATGTATATGTATATGTATATGTGTGTGTGTGTGTGTGTGTGTATAATATATATATATATACACTCACCTAAAGGATTATTAGGAACACCTGTTCAATTTCTCATTAATGCAATTATCTAACCAACCAATCACATGGCAGTTGCTTCAATGCATTTAGGGGTGTGGTCCTGGTCAAGACAATCTCCTGAACTCCAAACTGAATGTCTGAATGGGAAAGAAAGGTGATTTAAGCAATTTTGAGCGTGGCATGGTTGTTGGTGCCAGACGGGCCGGTCTGAGTATTTCACAATCTGCTCAGTTACTGGGATTTTCACGCACAACCATTTCTAGGGTTTACAAAGAATGGTGTGAAAAGGGAAAAACATCCAGTATGCGGCAGTCCTGTGGGCGAAAATGCCTTGTTGATGCCAGAGGTCAGAGGAGAATGGGCCGACTGATTCAAGCTGATAGAAGAGCA
The DNA here is from genome assembly GCF_036373705.1 of Amia ocellicauda. Lineage (NCBI taxonomy): Eukaryota > Metazoa > Chordata > Actinopteri > Amiiformes > Amiidae > Amia > Amia ocellicauda. Next base: position 11,651,812 of record NC_089863.1, read on the forward strand.
ACTTTGACTGAAATAACCACTCGTTACAACCGAGGTATGCAGCAAAGCATTTGTGAAGCCACAACACGTACAACCTTGAGGCGGATGGGCTACAACAGCAGAAGACCCCACCGGGTACCACTCATCTCCACAACAAATAGGAAAAAGAGGCTACGATTTGCACAAGCTCACCAAAATTGGACAGTTGAAGACTGGAAAAATGTTGCCTGGTCTGATGAGTCTCGATTTCTGTTGAGACATTCAGATGGTAGAGTCAGAATTTGGCGTAAACAGAATGAGAACATGGATCCATCATGCCTTGTTACCACTGTGCAGGCTGGTGGTGGTGGTGTAATGGTGTGGGGGATGTTTTCTTGGCACACTTTAGGCCCCTTAGTGCCAATTGGGCATCGTTTAAATGCCACGGCCTACCTGAGCATTGTTTCTGACCATGTCCATCCCTTTATGACCACCATGTACCCATCCTCTGATGGCTACTTCCAGCAGGATAATGCACCAGGTCACAAAGGTCGAATCATTTCAAATTGGTTTCTTGAACATGACAATGAGTTCACTGTACTAAACTGGCCCCCACAGTCACCAGATCTCAACTCAATAGAGCATCTTTGGGATGTGGTGGAACGGGAGCTTCGTGCCCTGGATGTGCATCCCACAAATCTCCATCAACTGCAAGATGCTATCCTATCAATATGTGCCAACATTTCTAAAGAATGCTTTCAGCACCTTGTTGAATCAATGCCACGTAGAATTAAGGCAGTTCTGAAGGCGAAAGGGGGTCAAACACAGTATTAGTATGGTGTTCCTAATAATCCTTTAGGTGAGTGTATATATATATATATATATATATATATATATATATATATATATATATAAAGCATCCGTGCACTGCAGCGTCTTCATTCCCATGAGGTGCTGGCCCACATAAGGCAAGAATATATAACGAAAAATGCATTTCTCACTAACACTAATTACATTTGGATTTGTATCGTGGGAATATACATAAGGTATAACTTTTCTAGCCTGCAATTGTATGACTTCATCGCAATTTACACGGACTGCATAAAATCACTAAATCAACATGGCAGTGAGTCTTGGAGATTGTACTTATTATTTAAAGTAACTTTAAAATTAATTATTGTAAATAAATAAACAAACTGTGGTTATTTTACAGGAAGACCGAGAGTTCCACTGATCCTAAAAAATCAGGAATTACAAAAATAATTAAAGATAGTAGACGGATTCGAGAGGGGTGTCCTGAGGTTTACATTCTGAACACAGTCAATACGAATCTGAACCCGAATGGTCTGATCAGAAGGTGTAGCTTTGGAACAAAGAATCCAAGTATCAGAAACAGGACAATAATGATGCTGGGAGCAACTGGTTCAGGGAAATCGACCCTTATCAACGCAATGATTACATACATCTTGGGGGTAGAGTGGAATGATGAGTACAGGTTTGAAATTATAAATGAAGACATCAAAAAAATATCTCAGACATCAAGTCAAACCACTGCAATCACGGCTTATGAAATCTACCATGAGCAATGGTTTAAAGTCCCATACTCCATTACTATTATTGACACTCCAGGGTATGGAGACACTAGAGGAATAGAGCAAGATAGACTCATTTGTGAAAATATTTGTGAGTTGTTTAAGTCACCACAGGGTATTCACTACATCGATGCAGTCTGCTTTGTAGTACAGGCGCCACTTGTTCGACTCACTCCAACTCAGCGATATATTTTTGACTCCATCCTGTCCATCTTTGGGAAAGACATAGAAAAGAACATACTGACTCTCGTTACATTTGCAGATGGAAAGCCACCGGCTGTCCTGAAAGCCATTAGTGAGTCAGGGGTTCCCCATACAAAAGATAAGAAAGATAATCCAGTTCACTTCAAGTTCAATAACTCAGCTCTGTATGCAACATCTTCTTCTGATCCCCAAGCTTCTGATGACAGTGATAGTGATGACTTTGACCAGATGTACTGGAACATGGGACAGAAAGGCATGTGCAGGTTTTTTCAGTCACTTGACAAGTTGGAAACCAAGAACTTGAAATTAACTCAGCAAGTCCTGGATGAGCGCAAGCAACTGCAGATTTGCGTAGAAGGACTGGAGCCCCAGATCACGGCTGCCCTAAACAAACAAGAGGAGCTCAGACAGACTCAAAAAGTGCTGGAAGAACACAAAGGAAAGATGGAAGAAAACAAGGACTTTGAGTATGAGGTTAATGTTGTTGTCAAGGAAAAAAAAGACACAGAAAAATATGCAAACAATTGTAAAATCTGTGAAATGACTTGTCACTACCCATGTGAGAGTGCCCCTGAATGGATTCTATACTGGTGTGATTCCATTACAAAATTCAATTGCACAGTCTGTCCAAAGAAATGCAGCTGGAGAAATCACTATAAACACAAATATAAATATGAAAATTGTACCAGAAAAGAGAAGAGGACATATTATGAGACAAAAGCAAAATATGAGATTGCATGCTCTGAGACAGGGACAGCCAAAAATGTGTTAACAAAGCTACAGGATGAGTTGGCTGAAACTGAAACTGTGTTACGTAATCTTATTGATGAGTCACACAGATGTGCTGCCAGACTGGAAGAGATTGCCTTAAAGCCCAATCCAATGTCTGTTATTGAGTACATTGACCTCTTAATTGACCGAGAGAAACAGGAACATAAGGAAGGATTCCTGGAAAGAGTTCAAAAACTTGAGAAGAGCAAGAGAGAAGCAGAGATGACAAAGAAAATTGCCAAAAAGGAAGAAATTGCACCAGAAGAAAAAGAAAAAGGAAAAGGACTGTTGTCCAAGTTTTTCAGTAAGTAGTTAGGTTTACTTGATATCTACAGTTAGTAAAGTATAATATCAAGCAAAGCAATCGTGATTTTCCACTAACAATGGCTAACAAGGAACCAGAAGATTAAATGTACAACAAAGTTGACCTTCTTAAATTGACCCCAAATTACATCCCCTGTTATAATTCTAATGATCAACAACTTTCTGATGACAGTGATGATGAAGACTCTTAAACTCACCCCAGGCAAAGTCCCCAGCCACTGTTTTTGAACTCATTTGATGTGTCCTCATTGAACTACACTAAGGAGGAAAATATTTAACATGTATTTGTTGCTTTACATAAAGACCATTTTACTTTCAAATACATTCAATATTACATTTAATATGTATATACTTAATACAGTATGCTAAAACTGCTTATAGCTATATTTTACTGTCTTGCAATTTGTCTTGCAAGATATGAATCCTATACATTTACAATTACTCAGTATTTTGTTTATCAATTTTAGATCTCTTTTTTCATGCATTTTTTAAACATTTTATTTTTTATTAACAGTAGTCAGTCTGAGTGTTGCTTGTCAGCAATATTAATATTTGAAACGTTGTATTAACTGTAATAAACTCTGTAATCTGTACTAAAATTACTGTGAGGGGTCTATAGGTCACAGGAATTCTTATCCATACATTATCCAGTTTGTGGGTAGAATGCATTATATAATGATAACTATATCGTTTATTATGGTAAATGAATGCAATAGACGTACTAATTTATTTTATTACTCATATTAAATGAAAATGTTGATTGCTACTGTTGTGTCCTGTGGATTATGTGCCTGCACTACATTCAAACTATTAAGTATAGTCTGCAATGTGGGTTCTGTACATGAAAGTCTCTCATCATTTCTACATATTGAGACTAATTAAATTAGTATTTTGTGAAAGACTTTATTTAGTATTGAACAAATGAGAAATGTACCACTTATGCTAGGGTCACATTACACAATTTCTACTATCCAACCCGATTTTGAAAACAGTGGGCAGTTCACACTTAACAACCGTCTTTCACCGAATTGATGTATTTGATGTACACAACACGATCACTTCATTACAGGTGGACACTAGGACACCCAAGCCCCCCACCCCTCCTCCTGGAACGCACTTCGCCAGCAGTGAAGGTTTCACTATTTGTAACATGCTCATATACCGCATTACACATATACAAGATGCACCAATTTGTATGTGTGTGTGTGTAGTTTCTGTAACATGTCATTAACTGCATGTGTTGATTTACATCCATGCAACACCATACCCACACCATCTCGGGGATGTGGGTGAAGACATGGCGGGGGGGCGAGGTGCAAAAGTCTGTATTATCTGCTGTGAGAGCTGGAGGTGAGCAACACTGACAGGCTATATCCACACCACAGTATGATCATCGCATTGCAGGTGTCTGCTATGTTTAGAGTTTCACATGTTCTGTGAATGCTGAGCAGGGCCGGCCCTGACCAATTTGGTGCCCTAGGCAAGATTTTAACCGATTATTGTGTTCATACACTCACACAGAAACTGCATAGCTTCATGTCTTTGACATTTTCTTTATTTTAGAAACAAAAAAACACACAAAATAAAAACAATATTAAAGAAACAAGTGACATAAAACAAATTATAAATAAAATATAAATAAGAGTATTGCAGGAAAAAACTATATTACAGAAACCTTAGTGCAATATGCATAATGTAGCCTTATTCTACAGGCTCACTCGCCTTGCCTTTCCTGCAGCAAACAAGTGTAATAAAACGAGTTATAAAGAAGTGGATGGTTCGTGCAGCACACTTGAAAGAAAAAGTATATTTCTCAAAATGATGTTATAGGTATCCACAACGGTGTCTTCAGCAATTGTAATATTAAGTTTGATGAATATGTATGTGTGGTTCTACAAAGAAATAACAATAACAAGTCAGTCGTATAATAACCAATAACCATGCAAAGAATAATAATACAAATATACACAGTTCTGACAGCAGAGCTAATATACTCAAATGACTTAAAAATAAAAACCTTCACATATTCGGGACATTTGTATTAAACAGGCCTCTAAATGAATGTATTAATCATAGCCTACTTGGCCTTGGCCTAACTAATAATTAGAATTATGATTCATGCAGCGGCTGTGTCTGGCCGAGTTAGAGGAAGAGGGGGAGCATTGCGCAGCAGGAGGAGCATGACGGGGAAGCGCAGCAGTACCTGCGCCTCAATCCCAACATGCAAGGCGATGGAAGAGATGCGCTGCGCAGGTGGAAACAACACGAGAGAGCATGCTACGCGCCTGCGCAGACCGGCTCGCACGCTGGTAGTGTCCCCGGCGGCGGCGCGTCTTCAGCGCAGCTGGAAATTACAGAAGAAACCGGACTGACTGAAACCTCCGCTGTGGACGCGGTGCTTTCTCTCCACGATGCTCTGTAACAGACTGTACTTCTGGCTCCATGTTAAGACTAGCAGGCTGTCTTGTGTTTCGTTTGATTGGACTTCATTTTCATTTAACTGTTGGGAAACTATTGGACATAAGAACGGCCATGTTCTGTGGTGGCGCTTTGATTTTTGAGGTAAGATAACCTGCGTGTTTTATTTGATGTGTTTAGATCGTACAGCCTCCCTCGTGTAATAACCCGAGATTCAAGATGCAAGAGTATAACTTTAATCACCGTGTCTTTATTAGAACTTGCACATTAGTGTTTTCTACCCAAGCAGGACTTCTCTTCCCACTTACACTGGAGAGGGGTAAGTATAAAGCGCTACTGACCTCTAGTGGCTGATCTTGAACTGCATTCTATACATAAGCATTCACATTACTACAGTAGACAAGTCCAGTGTTGATCTGAGAGGCTACATTGATCAAACGTGATCAACTCACTGTCGGCCTGCTGGTCCTGCGTCGCTTACGAGCATTAAGACACATCTCTCCAGACTCTGACCTCATGTCCCTCCTTTCTCCCCCTCCACTGTGTTTGAGGAGGCTGTCCCACAGCACCTGTTCCAAGAGCCGTACTTAAGTGTCAATCATCGTACCTGTCACACCACTCAGCCACTTTTTCTCCCCGAAGCTGTGTCTGAATAAAGGGATCTTTAAGACTTGTGGTCCGCCTCTCGCCTGCTCTTTCTTGGCCCTCGGCTCCCAGGGGTCCTGCCCTGACTGAGGCCTCAACGCTGCGGAGAGACTGGCTGTGTGGAACTATAGCAGAGAGAAGAAAAGAGTAGAGAGAGGAGGGAAAGGTAAATGAAGTAGAGGAAGAGGGAGAGGAGAGAGAGGAGGAGGGAGGGAAAGAGAGAAGGAGCGAGGCAGAAGGAGGCACTGTTTGGTCGGTGAGATGGTACAGTACTGCACAGGAGACTGACTAATGTATCACATTGCAGAGAGACTGACTGTATTGAACTATAAAGCACAGAAAGGATGACTGTACTGTACCGCAGATGGGGAGAGAGAGAGGGGCTGACCTGTGTTGTAGGATAGACTGCGCTGCACTGCACTGCACACAACACTGACTAATGGAGCACATTGCTGGGAGACTGACTGTATTGAACTGTAGCAGAGAAAGAGACTTGGCTGCACCTGTATCAGAGAGAGAGAGAGATACTGTGGCACAGACTGTGCCGTAGTGTAGCGTATGGCAGATTGACAGAGAGAGAGGGAGGCAGTGATACAATACAGGAAGAGGCCGCACGACCACATTGCTGCGGTGAAGTGAGCCGGGGGGGCAGTCTCCGTGGGAGTGGAGGAGAGCGTCTCAGTGGGGTCCACGTTTTCGCCGGAAGGCCTGTGCACTCAGGTGCGGGGGCTGGGGCCGCCGAGTCGCTATTAATAAACACTAGAGCGGCAGCGTTTACACAGCACTGCGAAACAAACTAACACAATTGAATACGAGAGAGAGAGGGGGAGAGTTGGAGAGTGGGGGAGGGGAGAGAGAGAGACGGGAGGAGAGGGGCGAGAGAGATAGGGAGAGAGAGGGCGGTGATACTGGTCTGTACAGGAACACTTTGCACACATCACCTCTGCAGAGAGAAATGATTGAAGAGAAGGGACAAGGAGTGAGGGAGAGGAGATGTAGGAGGGGAGCGATGAAATAGAGAGAAATAGAGAAAGCAGAAAAGAGGTAGAGTGTGTTTGTGTGTGTGTGAGAGAGAGTGGGGTTTAGAAAGGGAGAGAGAAATAGATTTAGAGAAGACAGAGAGCATGAGGGCTCCAGTGACAGGAATCACTCCTTCCCGTTTCATTTTCACCGCCGTGCGCAGGGTCCCCTGTGTTACATCAGAGGTCTGTGTGAGAGGAGATCGCACTCCACATGTGTTTAATTACATCTGACTCCACACCAGGTGTGAGAACTGCCCCCCCAGGCCTGATCCTAAGACAGAAAACAACACAGAATGGAACAGAAAACAAGGACAGAAAAATGAATCTGGATGCATGTCAAGGAAAACAGTGAGTGAGTGAGTCTGTCTGTCTCTTTCTTTCTTTTTTTCTTTCTTTCATCTCTGTCTCTCTATTATCTCTATGCACTGTTGATGTCAAGGGGCTCCATGTGTATCCAAAGAAATGGTTATGATACAGTGATTGTGCTCTACACATAATGCCTGCCATATACAGCACATACACACACACACACACACTCTCTCTCTCTCTGTCACACACACACACACACACACACACACATTTCTCCTAACCCTGTCTGGCCAGGTGGGATAAAGGCGTGTGCTTTATAATATATGTTGATCTGACTGTATGTGCCTCTGACCCTCCGAGACGTCAGAGCTGACTGATGGTGCAGCAGTTACCCCCGCAGCCAGGAGGGAGCCGTGTGGCAGAGCGTCACAAAGTTGTCCCTGGGAGTGTTCAGTGTGTGTTTCAGTGTTCAGTGTGTGTCTCAGTGTTCAGTGTCGTGTGTTTCAATGTTCAGTGTCGTGTGTTTCAATGTTCAGTGTCGTGTGTCTCAGTGTTCAGTGTCGTGTGTCTCAGTGTTCAGTGTCGTGTGTTTCAGTGTTCAGTGTCGTGTGTTTCAATGTTCAGTGTCGTGTGTCTCAGTGTTCAGTGTGTGTTTCAGTGTTCAGTGTCGTGTGTTTCAGTGTTCAGTGTTGTGTGTTTCAGTGTTCAGTGTCGTGTGTCTCAGTGTTCAGTGTCGTGTGTCTCAGTGTTCAGTGTGTGTCTCAGTGTCGTGTGTCTGTGTTCAGTGTCGTGTGTCTCAGTGTTCAGTGTCGTGTGTCTCAGTGTTCAGTGTCGTGTGTTTCAGTGTTGTGTGTTTCAGTGTTCAGTGTTGTGTGTTTCAGTGTTCAGTGTTGTGTGTCTCAGTGTTCAGTGTCGTGTGTCTCAGTGTTCAGTGTCGTGTGTTTCAGTGTTGTGTGTTTCAGTGTTCAGTGTCGTGTGTTTCAGTGTTCAGTGTTGTGTGTCTCAGTGTTCGGTGTCGTGTGTCTCAGTGTTCGGTGTCGTGTGTCTCAGTGTTCAGTGTGTCTCAGTGCTCAGTGTCCAGGGCTCCTGGCTCCTCTGGCTGATGGCTTCTGTTGTGCCAGCGCTGCCAGTGTGTGAGGAGCCTCTTGGGCAGCAGCGCAGTTGCGGGGGGGCTGTTGTGCAGAACTGCACCTGTGTTTCTCACGCTTGGCAGAGCACTGCCACACAGGACTGTCATACCCCCCCCACCTCCCAGGACCCCTGGAGTGATGCGCAGAGGTGTGTGGGGTTTGGCAGAGGAGTAAGATTATTATATGTACCCCCCCTTGCCCTCAAATAACCCCCATCTGGAGGCCTCTCTCTCTCTCTCTCTCTCTCAGCGCTGTGGGAGACAAGCACAGAACAGCTGCTCTGCTGTTGTTGTTGTTTTAATAATCGTTGATTCAGACATATTAGATATTTCTGGTGAGGCCAATCGATCGATCCCAGGTCTGGCACAGAGAGCCAGTGTACCTCTCTGACATCCATCCACAGGGCTCTGAAACCCACAGCAGGGGGGCACATCAGCCCATCCAGGACACGGTGCTGAATAGTGTACATAATCAATCACTCATAGGTACTGTGTGGACTGAGAGTGAACATGGAACTGAACCAATGAAATATGAACAGAAATTTAAATGCATTGCCACGTTCCTCTTGAATCAACATTTTATTTGAACTGAGCCTACAGTCGCCCACATTCACACACAGGACAAACCTGTTTCATCACAGACAGACTTGAAGACAGTATCTGTATAAATTCAGACCACAAATTGCACACTTTGAAGGCTTAATCATTTGATGATTTTAGGGACAAAACTAATATAATAAAATACAAATACACTAATATCCCTGGTCCCAGGTTTTGTGCTTTTGTAAGGCTGCAGAGACGCACAAACTAGACAGGTCTTGCTGCAGGCTTAGCGCGCCCTCTGCTGGTCATCTAAAATCATAACCAGTAGTTGTTGCAGGTGAGATATTTGTTTTCCCCACAATAAGAGTTTTAATTAAATCTCAGTCGGGAGAATTCTCAAAAATGTATTTCAGGAAATCAGAATAAAATGTATTACACATAAGCAAAAAAAATAATTATAACATGTACAAGCTAAACTTTAACACAAAATATATAGCAAAAATAAAAACAATCAGTAAAAGCTTTACTGTATAAAATTGTACAAACCAGAAAGAGGCTTTACAACAGAAACACAAAAGAGATGAATACAATTTGTTAGTGTAGCTCACTTAAACCTTTGAGAGATATATATTTACAATATTATCTCATTACTGTGTATCAAGAACAACTTGTTTCCCTCTGGTTTCTCTTTATTGCTGATTCAGACAGCAAGGCAGTCAAAGAGGGAAGACGGTTTTTGGTATTTTTTCTCCTTCAAGGGAACCTGATCAGAGAATCAACCATCGACCATCAGTTTTAGACATTGATGTTTAACTGCCTGGGAGAGTCAACATCAGTGTACAAGATTCTGCAATGAAAGTGGTTTTACTATTGTAATGAATGTACTGTTAATGACTATAACAAAACTATACTGAATTAATTAATATAATACAAAGAAAAAAGTGTTAAACTAGAGTAAAGGTTTTATATTAAATGTATTTCACTGAACAGGTAAACTGTTAATACATTTCTGTAGTTTATTCATAGCTGGGGTGATAATCAGTGGGGCTGCACTTGTACCGTCCTCATTGTCACCAGTACTAAAGTATGCATAGAGTTTGTCGTTACTGGTGTTGGTAGGGCAAGTGCAGGTGTGAGACCTGGCCTCCTCATCGTAAAAGGAGACCTGCCCCCCCGCAAAATCCAAATACACTCCCACCATCCGGGGCTCCAGACTCAGGGAGAGGTCACTAGAGGGGGAGTTTACTGTGAGGCCATTTTTATTCTTCTTGACACTACAGAAAACACTGATCCCATTAGAGATTTTTTTGGCGACTCCTAAAGTCCATTCAGTCTTTCTCCCCACATCCACCTCCCAGTAATATTTCCCTTTGGTAAAGCTGTCTTCACTCAGAATCAGATCTTATTGGATAGTTAGAGATGTCCTCTGTTTTGTCTCCCAGTCTCACTTGTTTCTTATTTTTAGATACACACAGCCAAGGGTGCGCTGTCTGAGGATTCAGAGTCAAATTAACTGAGGAGGAGACAGGAAATTAGCTTGACGAATAAAGTCATATCAGTGGTAAAGAACACAGGAAAGATCGGTGAAAATGTATACGTTAGAATTAATAATTCCTGGCAGAATATAAACCAAAATCCCATAAATGTAACTGCATGTAATTTGTATTTTGCTCCATTCCAGTTTAACAAAGCAGTGAAACCAGTATTGTTGTGTTGTCTGATTGGGTAATGTAGCCCTGAGCCAGGTATGAAGCTAACTAGTGACTGGCAGTAGACTTGTTGATAAATATTGGGGGTTGAACCCAAATTGTGTTTAATACGGACACATTTTAGTTGCAGAAGCCATTAAATCACTCGGTGAATATTAACAGAAATTGCTGGTTAATAACCGTCTTTCCAATTGCTGTCCATAAAATGGAAAAATCACATACCTACCGTTTTGTGTTAGGAACACCTTCACTGAAAATAAATAAATAAATTCACTCAATTATGCAGTTGAGACAGCAGTAACAGTGTCATATAAACACCACTGACCAGATTCATTCACCCATTTATAATATAATCTGACTCACACACAACAATACAGCAATACAGTGTTAAACACGGTTTATAAATATTGATAAAAAAAAAAATTAACCCATGCATTACAGCTAATTAGAAAATACAATGTCTTTATATTCTCTTTGAATATTATATTTCACTGAATGATATTTCGTTCATCCAACTGCACTAACAGTTTTCAGTTTTAAATGTCCATGTGTCTGTAATCACCATCAGTGGACAGTAAAGGGCAAATAATCTGCAGGATAGTTATTGTGTCATTTTTGACTCCATCAGTTTAATGAAAATAATATGTGGGGTTTCAGGAACACCTTCAACTATAACAAATCAATTCAAGTCGTGGGTCCCGACCAGGTCTGTGGTGCCCGGGGGAGATCGGCGGCCGACAACGCCATGCTGCTCAGGGATGTCGTGGCCTACTCGAACGAGAGAGGGCTTCCCCTGGTCCTAATCAGCTTGGACCAGGAGAAAGCCTTCGACAGAGTGGGCCACGAATACCTGCAGCTTGTTATGGAGAGGATGGGTCTCGCTCTTGGCCTGAGGAAGTGGGTCAAGATCATCTACAGCGGCCTAAGCAGCAGGGTCCTTGTGAACCGCCACCTGACCGAACCATTTCCGGTCAGGTCGGGGGTCCGGCAGGGTTGTCCCCTGTCGGCCCTGCTGTACGTCCTCTGCTTGGAGCCGTTCATGCAGGCGATCCGCCGGGACGTCCGGGTGACAGGTTTCCATCTCCCGGGTTCCGGCGGAGAGCAACTGAAGGCCCTGGCCTATATGGACGACGTGGCCGTGGTCTGCACGGACGCTCCGTCCGTGGCCAGGGTCGAGGAACTGCTGGACGGCTTCTGCAGGGCGACGGGGGCCGCTGTGAACAAGGCCAAGAGCGAGGTCTACCTCTCCAGGGCATGGCCTGTCGGCCGGGGCCCGCCGACCGTGTTCCCTGTGAAGCCGTTTATCAAGGTTCTGGGGATCACGATCGACGGGACCAACACGGGCACCCGGAGCTGGGAGGAGGCCATAGCAAAGGTCCAAAGGAAGATCCACGGCTGGAGCACAAGGACCTTGACGATGGCTGGTAAGGTGCTGGTCGTAAAGGCCATCCTCTTCCCGATACTCCTCTACGTAGGAATGATCTTCCCCCCAGACAAGGTTATCGCAAAACTAGTGACCCGAATTATATTTCGGTTTGTCTGGGGGAGCAAAATGGAGAGGCTGAAAAGAGTGCAGATGGTGAAGGGCACCCTGGATGGAGGCAGGGGGGTCCCGGACGTTGTGCGGCTGATAAAGGCGCAGGGGCTGGCCTATGTGGTCAAGAACATCCAGGCTGCTGGCAAGAAAGTGAGTTTCATGAACCGCTTTTATTTTGCCAGCAGCCTGAGACCATTCGGCCTCTGCGCCATGGATAACACCAGGCCGCACTCGTGGGATCCCCCGCCGTTCTACAGGGCGCTCCGAGCCTTTGCGCTCGAAGTAGGCCTCCATAAAGTCGTGCTGGCCTCCTGGGATTACAAGACCATCTGTAGTCAGATGAGATCTGCCCAGGAGACCAGCCGGATAGAAGATTTCCCTCCCGAAACCTGCCGGTTTATCTGGGCTAACGCTACGCACGTTTGCCTCACGAACACGCAGAAAGATGTCTCCTGGATGGCTGTGAGTCGGTGTCTCCCCACCCGAGTGTTCATGCACAGAAGGGGCATAGCTCCTTATGACACCTGCCCCTATAAGGGTTGCCTGGGGAAGGAGACGGAGGCTCACATCTTTAGTGAGTGCCCCTCCGCCCACAGGGTCTGGCTCCTGTTTTCTCCGTTCCTCCACAGGTTTGCCGTTCCTGCGCGGGCGACCGCCCAGCAGATCTTGTATGGTCCAGCCAAGGGAATCTCTTCATCTACCTTGAGGTGCTGGTGGCGTGTCGTCTGCGCAGTGAAGCAGGCACTGTGGGAGGGACGGAACATCTGTTTGTTCAATAAGCAGGAGCTGGACCCGATCGTCATCGCGTGGAGGGGCATGGTGTTTGTGAAAGACTACGTCAATCTGGAGGTCCATCAGAGGGGCAAGGAGGAAGCCTATAAGAACTGGCGCATACAAGATCTGGGGGAGCTCAGGATCCCATGATGGGACCCACCTCCGGGGACGGTTAGTTCCCCCTGCTGGAGCCCGAGTCCAAGATCTTTTAAAGATTTTACGGATGACTGTTTTAAAAAGATTTTAAAAAAACGAATCTTAATTGTTTTTAAAGATTTAGTTGTTTTTAAATCACATTGTTTAGGGCTTTTTTGGTATAGTTTTGTTATATTTTGTTGTCAAATACATTGACCGTTTTGGGTTTAATTTAAAATGCATTAGACTTTTTTTGTTTGTTTTTTATTTTTTCCTTTTTAATTGTTTCTTTATTTTGTCTAATGCATTTTCAGTTATTTTCAATGTATTTGACTCTTTTGTTGGTGTGCAGTTTTTGCTTTTATCACGTTTTGTTTATTTGATTTGAGCACGTTTATTTTAAAGTTAATTGTTTTAGTTTTGTTAAAAATCACAAAGATTTTAAAAATTTTAAGTGATTTTAAGAATTGATATTTTAAATGATTTTAATCATAAGTATTAAATATTGAATTGTTTTTATTTATGTAAAATGTGAAATACTTCAACCAAATAAACAGTATAACAAATCAATTTGCAGCAAATGATCTAATCAAATGTGAAATAGATACTGTTTATTAGTTTTAATATTTTTACATTTCAATAAGATAAAAACATTCAAAATTGTAATACTTATGATTAAATTTGTTTAAATCAATTCCTAAAATCACTTACGTTTTTTTAAAATCTTATAGTGATTAACTTAAACAAAATACATGAACTCAAATACACATGTGCAATAAATCAAATAAACGTGTGATTACTGCCAAATAAAACCATTAAACAAATAAACAATATAGTCAAATACATTTAAATTAACTGAAAATGTGAAATAGATACGTGTGGTACAGCACATCATTCAGTACAGTATACTTTACCTGGGACCCGTACGGGTTCGGGTCCATATTTTAAACGGTCAGCCGGGTCGGGTCCCATTCTTGTATTTCGGGTCCCGGGTCTGTTTAACATTGTGTGTGATACCCGAGTGACGCAGTGACTTTACCAATTGACGATTGGCTCTTTTATTGAGAAGGCGGGACTTATTCCGCCATATCGGTGTTTGACAGATGACGTAAACCGCAGTGCATTATGGGCGTCGGCGCGATTTTTGAGATGTCGCGGTTGGAGTTTGTTCGCTTCGTATTTATGTTGTAAGTCGCCCTGGATAAGGGCGTCTGCCAAGAAATAATAATAATTAAAAAAGAAATAATTATAAATCTATGGCAGACACGTCTCCGCATTAGTAATGCTAACGTCAGCGGCCGTGGCACTGAACGAGCAGTCGTTATTATAGTTCAAAAGGGCGAACAGTGGAAGATATCGTAGCGAGATACAAAAAAACTGCACAGCGGCAAAGTCGCGTTTGTCCTCCGCCACCGTGACAGCAAGTGGGCTTTTGAACTGAAATAATGAGTGGATTATACAGGCGCTTTCAATCAGCAAGAGGAGCACCATGGATGTCATTTTACCAGCTTTCCTGGCGAGGAGGACGGACTGTGTGCGTCACAGTCAGGTACAGGAGAGAAGCTACTAGCGTTACATTAGGTAAGACACAAAGTTTTATTATCACAACTTGTAAATGAACTTACTAGCAATTAGCTGTGGGATCTGTGTCGATCGGGTTCAATCGGGTCTGTGTGTCCCGACCAGGTCCGGGTCCAGATTTCAAGTAATAGACGGGTCGGGTCCGGGTAGCACATTTCGGGCACATATTTTTGGACCCGTGAAGACCTCTACAGTATAGCACATCATCAAGTACACCATGCCATGCTCAGGTTTGTCCAGTAGAGGGCAGCAGATCCAGTCTGGTCACACTATCGGACTACACTACAGACTACAGAATACACTGTATACAGAGGACTTACTCAGTTCAATGAAAAAGTGATCTGCAGGTGAGAGAAAACAGTTTACAAAGAAGTAATCTCACTGTTTTTTAAACAGTATTAACAATTTATTGAAAACAGCTTTTAAAACATTTTCCCTCACATTAAACTTCCATTTCAGAAACAATATTAACTAAAATAAAAACCAAAAGGTTTTAAAAGGTGTGTCAGAAGACAGGCTGTACACATAGCCTTCTGAGCAGAGAGAGAAGCTGTGCATGACAAACAAGGGAGAAAACACAAACAATTCCAGTGAAACAGTGAAGCCAGCAGCGATAGCAAGAACATCCACACACTGAAAGCCACTTTACTCCCCCCTGTTCTCTTAAATGCTGAATCTGACCCGGCCTTGACTAGTGTGGGCAGCAGCTCGAGTCCTCAGCATCCACAGTCCAGCACAATAGTCAGATTTCTTTAGTTTCATTCACTCAGCCACTGAGCTCAGTCACTGAAAGAGCTGCTCTGATGGCATGAGGGTCAGAAGCTGCTGTGGCTCTTGGGGGCCAGAGTGAGGAGTTTGCTGTGTCCACACATACCTGAATAGTGGAAACAGGGTCTGTTCCCTAACACAGGAATCTTTCGTCATTCCAACAGAATCCCAGTAGCTGACAAGTGTGTTAATCTAAGAACTGGGCAAGAGCCCCTAAGAAGCAGAGTGCCGGGCCGCTATACACTCCACTATAGCATCACTGACAGCACCTCTCCAGGGCAGTGACTCGCTAATGAGAGAGAGTTTCATTAACAGGAAGTGTGATCTGGACAACAATCAACTTGTGCTGCTCTGAAACAGTCAGAGGTAGCTGTAAGAGAGAGCAGGGACCTCGTTAGGCTAGGCTATCTCGTCTGGAAAAGTTAAACAGATGACCAAGGATAGGAGTCACGATCAGATGACTGGAGACAAGAGACAGAGGAATTCCAGAAGGGGTGAATTTATTCAGGTTCAGCCAGTAGATAATCCAAACAATAATAATAATGTATTGATAGCAGCCCAGGAGTGTTTAAATACTAGTATTTATATCCTTATTAATGAAAGGTTGATTTATCTGTGTTTATCCATAGTGTTTCTGCACTGACACATGGTATGTTGAAGGAAAGAGAAATATACAGCGTCTGCTGACTGGGTTAATACAGAGGAACATCTAACTATGATGAGTCACAAGGAAAGCGTCTCACTGAGATGATGTGTACAAACCGAACAGTAACAAATTCCGAACACAAGGTGGCAGCATTTAGCCACAAAATAAAGACTTTCTGACAGTAGCATTTCAGGGAATTGCAATGGCATGTACACATGTTTATATGTAAAGGTTTAATGGTTTATTTGTAATTAGCAATAAATGGATGACCCCAAAACATTACACCACCTCTCCATAACGCAAATGCAGGGGATAATAAAACTATGAATATAACTTTAGTGTATTGTAAGTTAATTCAAAGCAAATTAATCTAAACCTCTAATTTTTAAATATAAAAAAGGGATTGATAACCTTAAGAAAACAAGAAAAATGTAGCACACAACAGCAGAGTACCTGATCATGATTACTCAAGACACCTATTCAGACTGTACCTGTAACTGTAACTGTTTCCCCAGCAGGGCTCAGCTCTCCTGTTAAATTGCACTATATCTAATTTTCATTGTACATCCTAATTTACATTGCTAGTACTCTTGTTTATATTGTTTACCCCTATATCCCTTTCCCCTGAGCTATTAATTATGACTTCACGTCTCGTCTGCAATTATTAGCTCACAAATCTAGCATGTAGGACTTGTTTTAACTGTATAATTTTTATTATGTACTTATGTAATTTTGAACTTGTAATTTTTAATATGCTTTGATCTGTAATTCTAGACTGTATTGCACTTTTATAATGCTCTTATATTTTGTAAGGGCATCTGCTAAGAAATAAATAATAATAATCAACTGACATTATGCAGGCAAACTAGATGCGGTTTCTGGTGCTTGTCAATCAAAGTGATCTATTTCGGTGGAGCTCTGTAATTGAAACAGGTAAACTTTTAATTTGTTCACCTGCTAGAAATATTAATCTTCATTGGAAATAAGCTGTTTCAGCTGCTGATGTAGGAGTTCCTAAGTGATTGCAAGTCAAGTTGAGGTCCTTATACAGGTGTGCCCAGTCTTTCTTCTGTTATAGTGGAGCGCAAATATGTTTTGATTAGTTTAAGTGCACTCTCCCCTGTTGCTGTCATAACCGGTATGGCATATGAACACATTACAAGTGACATAACCCTCCAAAAAAAATACAGAGTTAAGCATTCTAAATATAAATATCAGCCCAAATGGTCTAGCTCATTATTTTTCAAGTCTGGGGAGGTTAAAAATGGGTCTCCAAAACAAAATGTAGAATATAATTTTTCGCTCTGGTTTTCTATCATAATATAATAATACATATTTTCTGCAGTACACCTGATAACCACATGAGGCAATATACCGCAGAGCACTCTGTAAGCATGGCTATTAGTGAGAGCCCAACTGAAACAGTCCATCGCTGGACCAAAAACACAAGAAATTAAATTGGGTGACACTGAACTAGGCCTATCACTTAGTTATTATATTATAGAAAGAATGGAGCGTAAGTTCCATAGATTCAAAGACGTGATTACTTTGTTTAACCTCCGACCATGATCAACAGCTGAACTGTTTCTGGAATGGCATGTTGTGTTGGAGGAAACGCCGGGAGGGGCGGCGAATAGTGCTGTCGCACAGGGTGTACAATTGGCCAGGGTCAGGGCTGCATTTAGCTGCATCCAATTTTTACCATCAGGAAAAGAGAAAAAACTAGTGTGCATCCGTATCCCACTTTGCACACCTAGCCTGTCATTGTCGTTCAACAGAGGAGAGTCAACAAGTTCGATTCGATCACATGCGCTACAAATGCCATTGACCAGTGGAAAACAGAAGGAAGATGTGGATTGATGGAAAAGCTTATCTATCATCTGCTTGTCTAACCATGAAGAATGAAGTTTACAACAAAGCAAATAATTAGACAGAAAATATATGGCAAGCTATCGCAGAGGAGCCAGTACTGATATGGCTAGAATTCTCCTAGAAAGCGGGGAAGCACTGATAAACAACACAAATAAACAGTTAAATTCTGCTTTTGTTTCTTCATGGTGAGGTGTCATTTGTTAGTGATTCATTTTTTTTTAAATCATTGTACAAATTATGAAAAAGCTCATTTTGTCTTCAGCAGCCCCGTTGCAAACTCAAAACGATTGGTGACAGAGCCTCAGTAGCACTGCGCCACGGCTGTGGATAGCACTTGATACTAGTTTTAAGAAAGCTTTTAAGGATCTCTGTTAGTTCTTAAATCCTTTTGTTGTTTTTTTAATTGCTTTTTATCTTGCTTATTTCATTTTGTCTGTATGTTTAAATTGTGCTGTTGTATTTCTCATTGTGGTGTGAATGTTTGAGTTGCTACTGCATATTGCCTGTTTTATCTTTATGCTGTGTCTGTTTTGACTCTTGCTTGACTCGTAGCGCTCTGTGTATGATAAGAGCGTGTTATAAATAAAATGTATTATTATTATTATTGTTGTAGTTGAGGAGGTAAAGAAACAGTGGCGTAGATTGTGAAGCACACACTGGTGTAAGAAACAGGAAAGGCTGTGTGCTTGGCGCTGTTTAAATGTATCCAATGCAATGTTCTTGACGGACAACTTTTCAGGTGGCGGACTACAAATGGTGTCGGATGCAGTGAACAATGGCTAATGGCTAATCATATTTTGTTCACACAGCAGACACGCAAAATCCCAGGTACTATCCCATCAAATCTACATTGCCATTATACCACCCTGATTAGCCATGATTGGCTAAAAATGCATACCATAATAAAATATCTGCCAATTAATTGACAGCAATATTGCAAATCTGAATGTCAATTTGCACATTGCGTACAGTCTGAATTCCATAAGAGGAGGAGGTGATCACTGGCACTAGCAGAGCTAATGTTAAAATGCGTCTTAAATGTGCCTTTAAATCTGTGCATGCATTGTAGCAACATAAATTACGTACATTTTAGCAAATGTGTAGGAACAATTAACAGGTGAATGTATTTCAATTTAGCAACAATTTTAAAATCCCGTGTGAAAACCACTGGCCTAGGGAGTATAACGGTACGCGATTCAAGTCCCGAGGAGCTCCGTTCACATTCATTCATTCATTCATTCATTTATTTATTTATTAAGGCACTGGTGGTCCACAGGCGCCCCCTGTCTCACTTCTTCGCAAGTCGCAATTTAACACAATTTATTGTCTGCACATATTAGTCGTTCTCAACAAAGTGACCGCTTTGCCTCTCCCTCAAAACAACAACAACACTGCGCAAGTGCGTATCTTAGGAAACCGAACATACCGTAATTACACGTATAAATGGAGTATTAGAATACTGAACTTAGAACAAACCCTAATTACTTGTGTAAAATGAGTATTAAAATGCTGATCTTAACAGCACCAACTGCAGAATGAAGCTCTGGTATTGGCTCAAATTAGCGCCATAAGTATTGAATTCAAAATAAAAAATATTGTAAAAAAGAAAAGTGAAGTTGACATTTTTGAATATAAAAAAATGGATGTTGAGATCAAAAATATAACAATCAAAAGCAAAATGTATAGAATTGTAAACAAAAACAATGATTTCAAAATAAAAATAAATAAAAAATAAAGCAAATAATTTAAAAGCGAGAACAAAACTATAATTGGTTGAGTCCATTTCACTCATGCGCTCGGCTGGAGTTCCTACCTTTGGTGAATTTGTGATTTTATCATTTTGTGATTATAAAGGGATATGTATCTAACTTTCATTAAAACATGCTTTTTTATAATTCAATTCCGAAACCATGTAGCTGCACCCCACTCGTATGGCTACAGTCATTGGTAAAGTGAAAGATCTGGCACATAGTGGTGACGTGTAGGACCAGT
This sequence comes from Amia ocellicauda, assembly GCF_036373705.1. Classification (NCBI taxonomy): domain Eukaryota; kingdom Metazoa; phylum Chordata; class Actinopteri; order Amiiformes; family Amiidae; genus Amia; species Amia ocellicauda. The sequence goes on from NC_089863.1 coordinate 11,671,741, forward strand.
TCGCCCTGCTCACTGATTGGGTTTGGAAGAACCATAGATATATATAGAACATCAATTAGCGCCACCATAGCCTTGTAGTTTTTATTAAAAACATTCTTATTAGAGCTGTGCACTTTTTGTAGTGCATGCACAGATAATCCTGCCGGATACAGAATTGTAATCATTTTAAACGTAATCAAAATATAAATAACAGACCACAATAATACATTATATATAACGTTATTAGTATTATTACTTAGAGGAGAAAACCCCTCATATTGTTTGTCTGTACATGCATCACAAAAACTCCTCTGCTCGGATAAGTGTGTTTTTAATTAAAAGTATGTTCTGTCAAGTTATGGTAATATGGTCGCTTTAATCAAAAAGTGTATAATAAACACAGTGATTGTTGTTTTACTATAGTTATGTTGTAAAAACTATTGAAATACGTTATTTAAACAAACTGTGTCGTATAAAGCCCAGGTATTAAATAATTAATTTTAGCTACTTCCTTGTTGGCTTTACAGTCAAAGCTGCCTGTCAATGAAGCTTATACGTGTCGTAAACACACTCGTACATAATGTGGGATTCACTGACCACAAAGGGGTGGCAGACATGTGGAGACAAAGAATAATTTATAGTAAAATATTTAGTTTCTGAAAAGTTTATGCTATTTTATTTTAGGATAGCCTATTATTTGTGACTTCTAGATCATGGTAAGCCTATACTTTGCCAGACCTAAATTGCCCATAATATGTGTGAAAACCTGGTAGCAGCTATAGCCTATAATTTAGAAATAAGTTTTGCCCTAACAATTAGAAGAGGTAGACTGGAGCACACTGGATACAGATTCAGTTGAAAATGGATGGTTATGTTTTAAGAATACACTACTTGAGGCTCACGAGAAATTTGTACCAAAACTTAGCAAATTGAGGACCAAAAAACAGATTGGTTTAGTAGAAGTATGCAAAAAAATATCAAGAGAAAGAAAATGTTATATAGCACAAACAAAGGGATGGAGACGAAACAAAATGCAAATAATATATTGAGCTGTAAGAAATCTTAAAGCGATCAAGAAAGCAAAGAGGGGAATAGAAAGAAACATAGCTCTTGGAGCTAAAACTAATGCTATGAGCTAGCAAGAGGTCAATAAAGGAGGAAGTGAAACAGATAAAGGGCAAAAATTTAAGTATCTTGGAAAACGAACAAGATGTGGCAAATGTTCTAAATGAGTATTTCACAGAGGTTTTTACAAAAGAAAAGACAGATGACATGCCACAGGTTAACAATCAGTCCAGTCAAACCCTAAGAGATATCAGGATAAATGAGGAGGAGGTACTAAAGGGATTAGCAGAATTAAAAACAAACAAATCACCTGGGCCAGATGGGATATTTCCAACAGTATTTAAAGAAATTAGGGAAATTATTTTTAGGCCGCTAACTCAAATATTCCAAATGACACTTAGAACAGGGGATGTGCCAACTGACTGGAAGACAGCAAATGTCAGACCAATCCACAAGAAAGGGGACAAAACTGAGCCAGGAAATTACAGACCAATCAGTCTCACCTGCATCACTTGTAAAATGTTGGAAAAAATTATTAGACAGAAAATAGAGGAGCATCTTAATGAAAACCATATTCTTGGAGATAGTCAACATGGGTTTAGACGAGGCAGATCATGTCTTACTAATTTATTAGAATGTTTTGAACATGCAACTGCAGCTGTAGATCAGGTGAAAGCATATGATATGATATACTTAGATTTCCAAAAAGCTTTTGATAAGGTTCCACACCAAAGACTGATCCTCAGATTGGAAGCTGTAGACATTCAGGGTAATATAAGTAGATGGATTATGAACTGGTTGATGTATAGGAAGCAGAGGGTGTCGATTAGAGGAGTCACTTCTAACTGGAGTGAGGTTGTTAGTGGAGTTCCACAGGGATCAGTACTAGGGCCTTTGCTTTTTCTAATCTACATTAATGATCTGGACTCTGGGATAGTTAGCAAACTTGTCAAATTTGCAGATGATACTAAAATAGGTGGCTCAGCAGATACAATCTCGGCAGCACAGGCTATTCAAAGGGACTTAGATAATATTCAGTTGTTGGCCGACACCTGGCAGATGAAATTCAATGTGGACAAGTGCAAGGTATTACATGCAGGTAACAAAAATGTCCACTATAATTACACTATGGGAGGTACAGATCTAGATGAAGTAACGCATGAAAAAGACCTAGGAGTCTATGTGGACTCTTCACTTTCTCCATCCAAACAATGTGGGGAAGCAATAAAAATGGCAAACAGGATGCTAGGGTATATTGTCAAAAGTGTAGAATTGAGAACAAAGGCAGTGATGTTCAGACTGTACAATGCACTAGTTAGAGCTCATCTGGATACTGTGTGCAGTTCTGGGCTCCACACTTCAAGAAAGATATCGCTGCTCTAGAGGCAGTTCAGAGGAGAGCAACCAGACTTATTCCTGTCTCCCCATCTCCCCCCACTCACAGGGCAGGCCGCCAGCTAGACCTCATCTTCTCTAGAGGCTGCTCCCCTTCAACACTCTCCGTGACAGCTATGGATATCTCGGACCACCACTTCATTTCCTTCTCCCTTTCTCTCCCCTCCCTCCCCCTCCACCCTGGCCTCCACTGCCCTCACTCTCTTACCTTCCATTGACTGTTTTTCCCATCTATCTGTGAAACTGTGCTATCTCCTCTTTGTTCTCCTCCCTCACCTCCTGCCTTGACTCTCTCTGTCCTTTCACATCTCGTCCTGCCTGTCCCTCCCCTCCTTAGCTTTGGCTCTCTGCTGTTCTCCGCTCAATCCAAACTGCGTGCCGCCGAACAGAAGTGGAAAAGGACCAAACTCCCAGCTGCCCTCGAACTCTACCGCTCTCTACTGTCTACATTCTCGTCCTCTCTCACCTCAGCCAAGAAGTCTTACTTCCAATCACTCTTTGAATCCACTGTCAACAACCCCTGCAAACTCTTCTCCACCTTCTCCTCCCTCCTTGCCCCCCCTCCCCCTCCTCCTCCCTCATCTCACTGCTGATGATTTCGCCTCCTTCTTCTCCTCCAAGATTGCAGACATCCGCAGACTCTTCAATACAAATAATCCTTTTCTTCATTCTCGCAGAAGTTTCTGCTCTCCTCCTACGTCACAAACCTACAATGTGTGCCCTGGAACCTCTCCCTTCTTGCCTCCTCCAAGCGACCGCTCCTGATCTTTTCCCCTTCATCTCCTCCCTCCTCAACTCCTCACTCCTCTCTGATTCCCCTCTGCATTTAAACAAGCTGCTATCATCCCACTGCTCAAGAAACCAACCCTTGATACAACCCTTGTAGTCCTCAGAACTACCGCCCTGTCTCCCTACTCCCCTTCCTCTCAATGACTCTCGAGCGGGCGGTCCACCGTCAGCTCTCTGTCTTTCTGTTCCAACACTCACTCCTTGATCCTCCGTAATCCGGCTTCCGCACAGCTCACTCCACTGAGATGGCTCTCCTGGCAGTCACTGACTCCCTCAGCTGTGCTCGGGCGCCTCCCTCTCCTCAGTCCTCATCCTCCTTGACCTCTCCGCAGCATTTGACACCGTTGTTCACTCCATCCTCCTCTCCTGCCTCGCTGACCTTGGAATCTCTGGGATTGCTCTCACCTGGTTCTCCTCCTACCTCAGTGACCGGTCCTACCAAGTGACATGGCGAGGTTCCCCTTCAACCCCTCAACCTCTCCTCACAGGCGTTCCCCAAGGCTCCCTGGGCCCCCTCCTGTTCTCTCTCTACACTCGCTCCCTGGGCCCCCTCATCGCATCCCATGGTTTCTCCTACCACTTCTACGCTGATGATGCCCAGATCTTCCTGTCTTTTCCCTCTTCCGACCCTCTCATCCCCTCACGCATCTCTTCCTGCTTGTCTGCTATTTCCGCCTGGATGCACTCCCACCACCTCAAGCTTAACCTTTCCAAATCGGATCTCCTGTTTTTCCGCCACTCTTCCTCACCTTCTGCTGACCTCCCCATCTCGATCCCCTTGGAATCCACCACACTCTCTCCTTCTTCTTCTGCTAAAAATCTCGGAGTCACCCTCGAACCTGCGCTCTCCTACACCCAGCACATCACCACGCTGACACGCACCTGCGCTGGAGCTGCTGTGGAGCGGAGCTCGGAGGGGCGTCGGTGGTGCGTGGCTCGAATCCCGGGCGGGGAGCTCCGACCCACATCGGCTACAAATGTTTCATATAGGCTGTGTTTTATTATTGTGAGTATGAATGTGAAATGTATCTAGCATTATTTTGTGTCAGCTAATAAACAAAAGACTGAGTTATCTTAGCATATTCGTATAGTTGTATTTTCGTTTCTGCTTTTCTACATGTGATCTCGCATTTTTGTTTTGTTTTTTACAGTGTATCTGTGCTGTGTGTACATGCTGAATGAGTTTGATTGTGATGTTAAATAGGGTTTAAAGACGCAGTCGCCTCGGTGCTGATTATTATTCCATGTGTTTCTCCACTTCTACTCCGTGCTTGGGAACGCCCACATCTAGTGACGTCAGCACCGGCACCATGTCGGTGGAAAAGCACTAAAAATGACCTCCAGCAGGCTACTGGTGTGCATGTTTCTGACCAGACTCCATGAGGGTGGCATGAGGGCCCGACGTCCTCTAGTGTGACCTGTGTTCACAGTCCAGCACCGTGCAGCTCGATTGGCATTTGCCAGAGAACACCAAAATTGGCAGGTCCGCCATTGGCGCCCCGTTCTCTTCACAGATGAGAGCAGGTTCACACTGAGCACATGTGACAGAAGTGAAAGAGTCTGGAGACGCTGTGGTGAACGCTATGCTGCCTGCAACATCATCCAGCATGACCGGTTTGGCGGTGGGTCAGTGATGGTCTGGGGAGGCATATCCTTGGAGGGTCGCACAGACCTCCACGTGCTAGCCAACGGTACCCTGACTGCTGTTAGGTACCGGGATGAAATCCTCAGACCCATCGTCAGACCTTACGCTGGTGCAGTGGGCCCTGGGTTCCTCCTGGTGCAGGACAATGCCCGGCCTCATGTGGCCAGAGTGTGTAGGCAGTTCCTGGATGACGAAGGCATTGATGCCATTGACTGGCCCTCACATTCCCCAGACCTGAATCCAATTGAGAACCTTTGGGACGTTATGTATTGGTGCATCCGACGCCGCCAAGTAGCACCACAGACTGTCCAGGAGCTCACTAATGCCCTGATCCAGGTCTGGGAGGAGATCCCCCAGGACACCATCCGCCGTCTCATCAGGAGCATGCCCAGACGGTATTGCATACAGGCACATAGGGACCATACACAGTACTGAGTCACATTATGAGTTGCCGTGATGAAATTCACGCAAGTTGGAACAGTCTGTGATTTCAATTGTTTACTTTGATTTTCGGTGAGTTTGAATCCAGCCCTCAATCGTTTGGTGATTTTGGTTTCCATTGACCGTTGTTACGTCATTTTGTTCTCAACTAATTACACAATGTACATTAAAGATTTTGATCTTTAATATATTTCGTTCATTGAGATCAGATGTGTGATTTAAGTGTTCCCTTAATATTTTTGAGCAGTGTATTAACCGTAAGAATAACATTTCATTGAATGTTTGAGGAGGAGTTATTTATTACATAAAGAGTAAAAAAAATGTTCTTAATATCATGGTTTAGATCAAAATGAATATGAAAATAACTGTCTACTAATAAGAATATTAAAACTAAAAACCTAAAACATTTAAGTATAGTAAGTAGGATTCAAAACTATTTGAAAATCATACCATAGAATACTTAAACTGTAATAATCCTTACACTTATATAGTGCTTTTCTATCTATGTTAGATACCCAAAGCACTTCACTTATTAGGGGGTCCCACCTCCACCATCACTAATGTATAGCACCCACATGGATGATACAACAGCACACACCAGCTACTCAGTGGGGAGGTGACAATACCAATTATATTGGAGAATAGATTACAGCCCTAGTTGGAAATTTGTCCAGGACACCAGCGTGATACCCCTACATGCCCTTGGATGTTTAGTTAATACAGAGAGGCAGGACTTTGGTTTATATCTCACCCGAAGGACAACATTTATTCACAGCACAGTGATCCACTCAGATCACAGGGTGAGCACCCCATACTGATCTCACAACACCTCTTCCAGCAGCAACCTTAGTTTTCAAAGGAGGTCTCCCATCCAATTACTGGCAAGGCTTAGACCTGCTTAGTTTTAGTGCAGTGCCAGTGTTGACCTGCAGGATGGTATGGCTACTGACAAAAGTAGGAAGATCTACAACAGTCAACTCCTTGAGTCATCACCTCCCAGGGAATTGCTACTTTAAATCATCAATCCATCAGAAAAACTTGTATTTATTTCATTACTCTGGAAATATTATAATTATATTAGTTGCTCTCAATTTTGTCTTAGAGAGAGGGAGTAGGAACAATACACACTGTGTATGTCATATGTTATACATGTTACCTTCTGATTCAATCACAGAACAGCAATACAAATGTTGGATAAGGGAGTATTGTGCTTAATAATACTTCAATGAAACATGAAGTATTCAATGAAATAAAGATACAAATAGTAATTATACCTGGGAGGTGCTCAAATGGCAATCATTGGAAATGGCATGGAATTTAAACAAAACTGGATTCCCAGGAAGTGTGCAGGGGAAACCAATTCCTGTTGCACAAAGCTACACCCCACTGGTGAAAGTGCACTCAGCTATAGCATCACTGATAGCATTGACAGTGAGTGAGCACTGAGGATCATCTAAACACAGAAAGTATGATCTAAACTGCAAGTTGAAGCACAACAAGTGTGTGAAAGGAAAACAATGAGACACTGAGAGCAGGACTTGTGCTGCTCTGATGCTGTTAAACACACAGTGCACATTTCTGTGTAATGGTGCAGACTAGCAATAACACCATGAATATGGAAGACAGATATACACTGCATACTTACTCGGATCTTCTAGTAGTTTCTCTGCAGAAAAATAAACAAATACATATAAATTATAGTAACATTTGTAATCAATCAATGAAAATAAAAATAAAAGGAAAAACAAAATGTTTTTGAATACTTACCCTACTCTTCATCTGTAAATTAAAAACAAGTACAATTTATCAATATAGATTCAAATCAAATAAATTAAAATAATTACAATTAAAGGAAACAGACATTTTTTTAATACCTACCCTTCTGTGTACCTATAAATGAAAACATTCAGTGAAGACTGAATCATCAATAACACACCAACAGCCACTCTCCTGCACTCAAATCCCCTCATCTGTTACAGGAATCTCAATCAGCCATGACTAGTGTGCAATAATATCCATAATACAGTGCAGGACAACACAGGACACTGACATTCAAGGCCATGGAGGCAACCTGAACAACAATTATGCAAGAATTTATAAAATAAACTGCTGTGTAACTCTTACTTTATGTATGTATTTCTAAATGAAACCAGTGTCTTTGGGCAAGACTGTGTCTTAGAAGACATCTGATACAATATTAAAATACTTTATTTATTATTAACAATTGCAATTAAAGTAACAGGATTATGTGGTGGAATGACCTTCCCAACTGATGTAAAGTTTCCTGATGTGTGAAGAACAGGGACAGAATCACCCAGGTAATTACAGAGCAATCATTCGTATTCATTATTTATTTACAATCAACAGTGACACAGGGCAACAGGACACAAGTGGGCATGAAGGAAATGTTTCGAGTTTGAAAACAGGAGGTGCTTCCTTACACGGGGCTGTGGGAACAAGTTACACCACTGGATCCTTCATGTAACAGCTGGATGAAATCCTGGGATCAATTAGTTATTAATGTTTTAGTTACACTACATGTCAGGACATCAATTAAAGCTCCAAAGGTGCTTTATAGGAAAATAATGAGATGCTGAAAGCAGGACTGCAGTACAGTACACAGAGCACAGCACAGTCCCGCAGAGGTCGGCATCCAGCGGTGTGTGCAGCCGCTCACACACACCAGCCCACACAGCAGCACAACACACCCGACTACTAATACAGCTGCTGAGAACAATCAGCCAGTGAACACACTTTTTAAATAAACATAATAATACTTACTTATCTCCTCAGCTGTCAATGAAAACAAAGAAGAAAAACAAATCAATCAGATATACAGTTTCCCTTCCCACACACACACACCCCTATATCCATATGATATTGAATAAGGCCACACATCTTGATCTGGATTGTGCCTTGAGTTCGACAAGACACATTTTATGCTGAAAATTCTGAACACAGACGGAATTAAAGAACAATCAAGTAAACCCTGAATACGTACTTGTCTTTTTTGCAATATTATCTGTCAGGAAAGGAAAAAAAGACAATCAGTCATTTTGGGAATGTATTTAACATTGACATTATACTAATACAATAATATCTGATAAAACCCAACTCTCATCCCTCCTTATTATTATTATTATTATTATTATTATTATTATTATTATTATTATTATTATTATTTACAACATAAGTGCAAAACAAAGTGCAACTGAACTGTATAGTAAAGGCATCAATCATTACAATTTAAATTTACATAAAACATAGCAATTCAAAATATAATACATTTGACAAATTCCAATTTACATTTACACAAGTACAGTAAGTGAGGTCCTACATCCTGGACGGTGAAAGCTAAGTGCTGTCAAGATGTAGGGTCACAGACAAGGGCTACGGGAAAGGGAGCAAGGAGGAAAACAATCAAAAGCACAAGAAGCATAATAAAACTGTGAAGAGGTCATTCTACCATTTAGGGTTCAGGGATGAGAAGGAGCGGCTCTGGAGGAAGGAGAGTGGAGAGGAGGCAGAGTTAGCCTTCTGGCACTGGAGGAGCGCAGTGGTCTGGTGGGGATGTATGGAGAGACGAGTGTCTGAAGGTATCTTGGTGCAGTGTGGTCGAGACAGCGGTAGGTGAGGGTCAAAGTCTTGAACTGAATGCATGCCGGTATCGGGAGCCAGTGGAGGGAGCGGAGCAGTGGAGTAGTGTGTGTGAATTGGGGCAGAGAGACACCAGACAAGCCGCAGAGTTCTGGATGAGCTGGAGCGGCGGGTAGTGGATGCAGCCAGGCCGGCCAGGAGGGAGTTGCAGTAGTCCAGGCGGGAGAGGACCAGGGACTGGACGAGCAGCTGAGTCGAGTAGTCGGTGAGGAAGGGTCGGATCTGGCGTATGTTGCTCAGGAAGAATCTGCAGGTGTGTGTCAGTGTGGTGATGTGCTGGGTGTAGGAGAGCGCAGGATCGAGGGTGACTCCGAGATTTTTAGCGGAAGAAGGACAGAGTGTGGTGGATTCCAAGGGGATCGAGATGGAGAGATCAGCAGAAGGTGAGGAAGAGTGGGGGAAAAACACGAGATCCGATTTGGAGAGGTTGAGCTGGAGGTGGTGGGATTGCATCCAGGCGGAAATAGCAGACAAGCAGGAAGAGATGCGAAAGGGGATGAGAGGGTCGGAAGAGGGAAAAGACAGGAAGATCTGGGCATCATCAGCGTAGAAGTGGTAGGAGAAACCATGGGATGTGATGAGGGGGCCCAGGGAGTGAGAGCAGAGAGAGAACAGGAGCGGGCCCAGGACAGAGCCTTGGGGAACACGTGTGAGGAGAGGTTGGGGGGTGGATGAGGAGCCTCGCCATGTCACTTGGTAGGACCGGTCACTGAGGTAGGAGGAGAACCAGGTGAGAGCAGTCCCAGAGATTCCAAGGTCAGCGAGGCAGGAGAGGAGGATGGAGTGATCAACGGTGTCAAATGCTGTGGAGAGGTCAAGGAGGACGAGGACTGAGGAGAGGGAGGTGCCCGAGCACAGCTGAGGGAGTCAGTGACTGCCAGGAGAGCCGTCTCAGTGGAGTGAGCTGTGAGGAAGCCGGATTGCAGAGGATCAAGGAGTGAGTGTTGGGACAGAAAGTCTGAGAGTTGACGATGGACCGCCCGCTCGAGAGTCTTGGAGAGGAAGGGAAGTAGGGAGACAGGGTGGTAATTCTGAGGAGAGGTGGCATCAAGGGTTGGTTTCTTGAGCAGTGGGATGACAGCAGCTTGTTTGAATGCCGAGGGGAAACAGCCAGAGAGGAGTGAGGAGTTGAGGAGGGAGGAGATGAAGGGGAGAAGATCAGGAGCGGTCTCTTGGAGGAGGCGAGAAAGGAGAGGGTCCAGGGCACATGTTGTAGGTTTGTGACATAGGAGGAGAGCGGAAACTTCAGCATCTGAGAGAGGTGAAAATGCTGAGTACGTTATACACAGTGACATAATGCCACTGGGGCACAGGGGGGCACGTCCCCCCCCAAATTATTTCCATTGTTAATTTTTTTGTCAAACCTATGTAGAAACATTTAAGTAAATATCTTAGATGATCCCTGGCCACTTTTAGTGACAGCCCATTATTCAGCGCATGCGTGTCATCGAGTCTGTCCCTGTCAATGTGTTTTTGCACGTTGTGCGCTCGGCAGCCAGTACAGCACATCACACAGTGATCAGCACTTCATTGCAACAAATTCATTACAATTCCCTTTGTTTACGCATTTTAATTTTTCTTGCTTATTCGGTGGCAGTTTGATGCATATCTATTGTGCCATCTTTGATCTGTTAAAATTATTATTTCTTTTTTTACCCAAAATTTCATATTCTTTTGGTAAGGTTCTGTTTTTAATCAGGATACAATCTGCTTAACACAATATTTAAGGAAATAAAAAAATATAGGCGTTGTTTTGTCTTTCATATATATAAACGTTTATAAACGTTTTTAATTGCTAAATTGATTGTGTAACTGAGGTATACAGCATATATTTCTGTGAATCATTGAGTAGTTTTTTTTTTATTAAGTGTTCAGGTGCTTTCCTGCGTTTTAATTCCTAAACTTAAGTCAACAGAGAAGAAACAAAGTTAGATCTATAGTAATACTACTAACTACACATACAGTTGTCTCCAGAAATATTCACATGTATTTGTTGCATAAATTAATGACAACTACTATTTAAAAACTTCAGTATTGGATTAGCAAAAATATATTTGTCCAACATTTGCATATTTGTTCAAAAACGAGGTTCAAAATTATTCATACCTTAGAAATTAAAATCCAATAAACTTTGGACTGAAATGTTTTTGTGATATCTAACACATCAGAGGTTCCCAAACTGTGGGCGCAGGGAAAGAGCTGACCGGGTAAAAAGTCAAGACGAGACACAAGAAATATGACAGCTGTTGATTGCCGCCCCGCTGGAATCGCACTGGATAAACTGATCTCTTTGCATCGACCTCTCTCTGTAAAACGACTTTTTCTCCACTTACACACATTAAAGACAAACTGTACTGTCGACTCACAGGAGTGGAAACTGGTCCCGTTATTGGATTCTTCCATCTCCAGTCCTGGCCAATCAGAACAGAGGACTGTCATGCGCAGTGTCTGTGAGCCGCTGATTGGCAGTTTCAGATCAAGATACACAGCAGTTTATATGAGGAGATAATTAGGGTAAAATAAATACATAAGAATAACTAGCAGCTGCAAAATGTCATCGAGTGGGAAACGAGCTGCCAGGACTCTCTGCTGCAATATTTTGGAAACGCATTAACACAAAATACATAAAATGCGAAATAATGCAATGTGACATTTTTTGAAATTGCAAGAAGTTCTGAACCTTATTTTAAAATACTTATCTAACACAACAACTTTATTAAATAAGTTCGGAAACAAACCTGTGTGTTCAAGTTCCAGTGAAAACAAAATATATAGCAATAGCTGGCTGTGTGTGTTTTAATAATAATAGTTTGTTTGTTGCTCCTCTTTCCTTTTCTGTCATTGCTAGTTTCACAGAAGGGTGTTTGGCTTTTAGGTGGGTTAACATACCAGCTGTAGATTTGTGGTATATTAATTGCACTGCACATATCATACACTTCATAGTGTTTTCTGTAACTGTGTTGATTCAGGCTCATCCGTACTAGATGGAGTAAGAATAGGTTCATGCATAGAGAGATTCCAATGGAAATGGCCAAATAAAATTGTGAAAAGTGAAATGCAAACAAGTTTTAAAGTATATTCATCCTTGGTAAACGTTAGGGCTTTTTTTTTTAAAAAAAAGCTAGTAAAAATACGAGCTGTGACCCAAATGTTTTGGGGCGCCTACCAGAAAGTTTGGGAACCATTGTAACACATCATCTTAGTGTTTTAAATTTGCATGTATTTATAAAATAATAAGAAGAAGAAGAAGAAGAAGAAGAAGAAGAAGAAGAAGAAGAAGAAAAAGAAACTCACTGTACAGTTTTCTTTGCTAAAACCAACTTTTTGATACTTGATAGAATCAGGTATCAATAAATCTGGAGGGCTCTGTACATTTACAATTAGTACAATGTGCTACTGAATAACATGTAGATGTGACTTAATAATGTTGTATATTTTAGACCCTTTTCTCTTCAAAAAATAAAATAAAAAATAGTATGTTGAGCAATGATGCAGAGCACCATATTCAAGTTTCTTTTTAAGCCCCTGTGACTGAAGTCTCCCTGAAGCTGCAGTATCAGTAGTAGCAGCACCAGTGAGGTTCAGACAGGCAGGACTATTGTTTAGGGCAGGGATGGGCAATTCTGGTCCTGGAGGGCCTGTGTCCCTCCTGGCTTTTGTTCTAACTTTGCCCTAAATTACTTAATTGGACCAATTATTACCAATTATTTAGGGTAAAGTTGGAACAAAAGCCAGGAGGGACACAGGCCCTCCAGGACTGGAATTGCCCACCTCTAGTTTAGGGTGACACAGTTAAAACAGAAATAGTACAATACCAAATAAATGCTTTAGTAATAAAGTAAAGTGTAACCTTGTAAAAAGCTTCAGTTAAAATTACATTGTTTTTATAGTTTGTACAGTACAGTATGTACACCATTTTAAAGGACTTAAAAAAAAAATCAGAGAGACAGGTTTAAGAGATCAACTGGCAAGAGATGAATATACAAGAATGGGTTCCACTCCACCAGTGTTAGATGCCAACCCTTACACTTTGTTTGGGACCAAGCAAAGATGTTTTAACAGAAACTGGTATCAGAAATACCAGTGGCTAGAATACAACAAAAACAGCAATACTATTGAATATGTATGTAGAATACATGTATGCAGTACATTAAAGTACACTTACATTTAAAATATATATGCAGTTAAAATAATTAAATACCAACCATTTGTAACAAATGTAATTTAGCTGTGTGACACCCCTGGTTATACAAAGTCTTCATTGGCCTGTTCATGACAACAGCAATTAAGTAAATGACTCTCAGTTGTTACATTCTCCATGTTAGGTGCAGCTCAGGTATCAATTAACAGTTTTAGTAATACAATAAGGTAAATAATGAAATACCTTTTTCTCTGCGCAGTTTAATGTAGAAAAATACGCCAACAATCAAAGCAATAAGAAAAAATGTGGAAGTAACAAAGAAGGCCGTCATCCAGGGAGAGACACGGGGGAACATTTTACCTGAAAAACACAAGGTCAGTTAATAACTGTGGATATTATTTGAGTGTGACAGTGTTTAATAAAATACATATGAACTAGTGTTACTTACTGGAAATGTACATTTCTGTGTCCTTCCCTTCATTGAGCTGCTGCTGTGTGACACTGCAGGTGTACCTGTTGATGTCTCTCTCCTGTATGATCACCTGTCCTCTCACAGTGAAGAGGTCCCGACTGTCTCTGACCGTCTCTGTACGTCCAGCAGTGAGACTCTGTCCTTCACTGTCCATCCAGACCAGCGCAGGCTCAGGGTACCAGCCTTTAGATTCACACACCAGGCCGATCCCCCCTTCCTGGTGTCCCTCTATAGAGATCACTGGCTGGGTGCCAGAGGCTACAGTGGACAGAAGAGGCAGATTCTTAATATTCAACTTGGAGTTTTGGTTACATATGCTGATTTTCCTAAAAGAGTATTATGTTTAAACACAAAACAAACCTCTGACAGTTAGTTGAATGACAGTGTCTTCATACCAAAACTTAGACTGAAGAAAACATGTATACTGTCCTTCATCAGACCCTCACACATCATTCAGTCTTAAGGAGATGTTTCCTTTTCTGAGCTCCTCTGTGAGAAATGTAGCCCTTCCTTTGTAGGACGATATCTGATTTTCAAGGTGAAGTCTGTGGTTCTTGTATAAATACATAAGTGCAGTAAAATCCTCTCTGTACCACCTGATCTCAAAGTCCTCCACACTGATGGAGGGTGAGATGTGACAGGGCAGGACCACGGCCTCACCAGCTGCAGCAACCACAGGCTCAACTGGACCAACGACATGAAACTTCTCTGGAAAGAGAAATAATGCACAGATTGATTCTTCTCATCATTAAGGTTACACACCATTCTACAGCACCACCTTTTTTCATGTTTGATTTGAAGAAAGCATAAATATGTCTTTGACTTTCTGCAAAAAGAAACCTGAAAGATCTGACGCTTAGATTTTAGATGACATCATGTTTAAACAATGGTTTCAGGTGCTAAAAATTTACTTACATTTATTTGTCATGTAAAACATTTTGACAACTGTAAATTTGACAACTGTGTTGTATGCTCTGCTTATATGTCAATTCACATTGTAAATCAGAGTGAATGTCTTAGTGCTGTACCTGTGGTAGAGACGGAGATCAGCTGGAGAAGCAGCAGCACCAAACTCATCCACACCTTCACCATGACTGTAAGACACAAGCATCCACACTGCTGAAGATAACAGACAGCTGTGACACAACAATTAAAATCTGTCTTTTCAAATAGTGTTTGAGCGCAAGTACTTTTTTCCTTATAATGAAAGTACAAAATCTATTGATGTTTTTTCCCTCTCTCTCATTATTATGATTATTCTTACATATCATTAAACATTTAAAAACATTAACAGTGGTCCCCCGATAACATTCCACTATCTTGCCGTCAAACAAGTTTCTGTCAGTTGTGATCTCAATGCTTCATTTGTTTGATTCTATTTCAAAGTTATCTTTGAAGATAATTTAACTACAAAACTTTAAACCAATCACTTCCCATGGCAATCTGGGGCTGAGGGTTGTATTGCATTGCTAATGTTCAACCCAGTCAGTTCCCTATTTCGTTTAAGAGCTCTAACCATATTTACAAGTGTGCTTCAGAAACATGAGTTCTGATTGCTGATGGGCTGAAATGACACTAAATTTACGGCTTTGCACTTTACATATGCCTTAATTTTAGTCAATAGTTAATCTGGGAGTATACGAGTATAGAGTTCTGGTTAACCAGGTTAGTCTTAAAAAGGGACTAAACATGAAACTCATGTATCCTCTTTTTATTTCTCTTGTTCTTCACTGGCTTATCAGAACAGTCTAAGACATTGTTTGCTTACCTCCTTTCACTTCAATAAAAAAGGAAACAAAATGTTGCTTATTAGTGTCATGTTTTTAATCCATATTTTAAAATCTAGTTATTGAGGAAGAAAGCACTAAAGCACATCAGGCTACAGTTTCCCCTCTGCAGGGCAATGGATGAAAGAGAAATGGACACGTCTTTTATTAATCAGTGTTGTAATACAGCTTTACCTCTTTAAATGAATCTCTTAAAGCACAACTATTGGTGTGACAGAGACTGTCATGGAATCTTGGAAGCTGCCATGCGTTAATTTAAATCACTTCCTTTTTTAATATCAATTTATCTAAAAAAATATAAAATACCTGTTTTGTAGTTTTCTGTACTGTTTTGCTACTATCTGTTCCTTAGGTCAGCTTACCCCCTTGCACATCCACATTAAGCTCTGTGCCATTTCTGCAGTCTCTTCTCTCACACAGATGGGCAATGACTTGTGATCAGTGCACTGGAGTCCAGACGCAACAGCCCCTCTGAATGGACAGCTCAGACCCACAAGATGAAGATTATTCCTCCATTTAAACCTCCAACTACACAATCATAGTCATAGTCAGTGCAATGTGCAGCAAGAGGCCGTTCTTGGTTTTATTTTTACCAGAATGAAACCCTGGACCCCATGCTCACATGAGTCTGGTTAAAGATTAAACCTGAATAACTGTAATCAATCAGCAGATGTTTAATTAATAGCTAATAAGCCTCAGCTTAGCAAAAGTAAAGACTTCAAACTAGAAAGCAAATATTTTGCAGCACAGGAGAAAAAAAAACGTACGTACAGTAGTCAAAGTATTTTAACTTACACAAAATTTATATTTTTTTAATAAACATTTCGAACACCAATGCTATACAAAAATATATACGTAAATATATTTGAAAAATAAGGACTGTAGTTGATGTTTGCTGGGAAACAGAACCCCTCAATTATTATATATAGTGCAATGAAAAAGTATTTGCCCCTTTCTGATTTCCTCAATTTTTGCATATTTGTCACACTGAATGGTTTCAGATCTCCATACAAAATGTAAGATAAGACTAAGAGAAACCAAGTAAACACAAAATTCAGTTTTTAAATGATAATTTTATTTATTTATGAAAAAAGTTATCCAACACCAACTGGCCCTGTGTGAAAAAGCAATTGCCCCCATGAACTTAATAAACCCATTAACCAAATTTAAATTATTATTGGATTAAATTAGAGCAGACACACCCAGACTTGATTACTGCCCACCCTGTTGAATCTAAACATGACTTATATAGGACCTTACCATCAATGTGAAGTCAGCTACAAGGTCTCAACAAGCAGCACACTATGCCACAATCAAAAGAAATGCAAAGGTGCAGCAACGACTCATCCATGAAGTAAAAAAACACCCAGGACAACATCTAAAGAACTGCAGGATTCTCTAGTCTCAGCTAAGGTCAGCATTAATGGTTTGACAATAAGAAAGAGACTGGGCAAAAATGAAATTCATGGGAGAATTGCAAGGCGCAAACCACTGCTGACTAAGAGAAACATTAGTGTCCGTCTCAGATTTGCAAAAAATCACATTGATGATCCCCAAGCCTTTTGGGATAATGTTCTGTGGACAGACGAGTCAAAAGTGGATCTTTTTGTAAGATACAGGTCCCGTTATGTCTGGCGTAATGTAAACGCAGCATTTCACAAGAAGAACATCATACCAACAGTCAAACATGGCGGTGGTAGTGTGATGGCGTGGGGATGCTTTGCTGCCTCAGGGCCTGGAAAACTTGCCATCATAGAAGGAACCATGAATTCTGCTCTCTACCAGAATATTCTGAAGGAGAATGTACGGTCATCAGTCAAGGATCTGAAGCTGAAGCATAATTAGGTTATGCAACAGGACAATGATCCAAAACACAAGAGTAAGTCCACCTCAGAATTAGGGTTTTGGAGTGGCCTAGTCAAAGTCCTGACTTGAACCCCATCGAGATGTTGTGGCAGGACCTTAAATGAGCAAAACCCTCCAATGTCACTGAATTACAGCAATTCAGCAAAGAGTGGGCCAAAATTCCTCCACAGCGATGTGAAAGACTGATCTCCAATTATAGGAAGTGTTTGGTTGCAATTGTTGGCGCAAGCATTTATTAAGTTCAGGGGGGCAATTATTTTTTCACACAGGGTCAGTTGGTGTTGGATAACTTTTTCCTTAAACAAATCAAATTATCATTTAAAAACAAGTTACTACTGGATTCTCCATCTTCCCCTCCAGTATCCCAGGTCTCTGTGCTACATCTTCCTCTCTGTCCACAGTGCTGATGCAGACAGACACTCAGTAGCTCTACAGGTCAGGGCTGCTCCTCACTCCACACACCAGAGAGCAGCCCTGGACCTGCACTTCCATTATACACGACTCACTGAGAGAGGGGCAGGGCAAGAGTGGGAGACACCAGGAGAGAAGAAGGACTGATTGAAGCACTAGCAAGAGGGTGTGCTGGAAGAAACAGACAACAGAGAGAGAGGCAGAGAATGTGAAGCTTCTATTGATGTTTGTTTGATAATAAACAGGTACATGTGTCATATACACTACTGGTAAAAAGTAAATGTGGGGGAGGTACAACAAAAAAAAATTCACATCAGAGAATGCTTCACATCGTTACAAAGCTGAGAGTCTCAGGGATACCAAACACTTGGCGCACAACACAACAGTGAAGAGTATACGTGGGATTAAAGAGAAGCACATGGATTTGGTGCCCTTTCAAGGGTACCAGAGGGGTTTGTCAACTTAAGGGGTTACATTTTAAAACAAAATGATTCCATGATTTCTTTTTTTATCTCCAATAGTTTTTGAATTCTATGCTTTAATTTCAGAGTACATTGAGACATTAAACTTCGTACATTTCAAGACAAACTTGAAAAATGGAGGTGTTCTAAAACTTTTGACTGGTAGTGTATATATAGCCACCATGAAGGGCACTGCACCCCTCCGAATCATTGGGGGGGGGAGCACCTGATCCACAGGATTTCCCTGATTGGCTGGCTCTAGCATGAAGGCAGGAGGGCTATTTAGCTCATGGAGCACTATATAATAAAATCATCTCCTTTCACCATACCCCTGCCTCTGTGTGCCTGTTCTAGACCCTGCCTATATATTGAGTCCCGGAATCATGTTCATTCCCACACAGTGCCACAAAAAAGAAATGAATACATAAATCAATAATATATATTGTTGTCTTTGTATTTTACAAACTGATTTGGAAATAACAAAGGTAAATATGATACATTTTCTTTAAGCATTTTAAATCCCTGAAGAGGCTAAATAATCAAGAGAGAGATGCACAGTCAATTAAAAGGAATTGAATACCAGCTGTTGCTAGACAGAGGTGTCCGAGAGGCGATCTCAAGAACAGTCTTACAGAAGTTACAAACTACAGGCACTTTTATGCAGACCAGACAGGAGAGAAAGATAACAGGCCCACATGTCTGTCCCGTGATGAGTGGAAGTTCGGTTTCTGCCTGACAGCTGCTCAGGATGACCCATATATAGCTAAACCAGGGAGAAATTAAGGCATACGTAATGTTTAATATTAGGGGGTGTACGATGTATCAAGCCCAAATCCCTGGTTCTTATTAGACTCTAGGTATCTATAGCACAGTACCATGAAACTAAGATTGTGAGACAGTAACCTTGTTGACAAAGACACACATTCCCTGAGGTCAGTACAGTGAAAGAAAACCGAATATTCCCCCCAGGGTTATGTATTGTCTATCTCTATCCCTTTAGTCATAGGGTGTATATCAGTGAGGCTATGTTTGCAGTTACCTGATATGTTCAGCAAAGTGTAAGCAGGTGCTTGATTGGTGCTGATTAAAGACTATAATATATAATAGAAATCAGTGGCTCTCAAAAGTATTCCATATTTCCACATTTCATTGTGTTACAACATGACATCAGAATGGATGTAATCAGGGTTTCTTGCCACTGATCACCACAGAAAATGTCTGCAATCTGTTCTATAATCTGCAAATTGTTCTAAATTAATTACAAATCCAAATATATATAAATATAAATATAATTGAATGCATAAGTAATCACCTCCTTCAGTCAATATTTGGTAGAGGCACCTTTGGCAGCATTTACAGCCATGAGTCTATGTGGATAAGTCTCTACCAGCTTTGCACATCTGGACACAGCAATTTTCAACTCTTTCTGGAGTGGCTTTGACTGGGCCACTCCAGGACATTGACCTTTATGTTTGTAAACCACTCCAGTGTGGCTCTGACTGTATATTTGTGGTCATTGTCCTGCTGGTCATGTCCCAGGTCTCTTACAGACTTCAGCAGGTTTTCTTCCAGGATTTCTCTGTACTTTGCTGCATTCATTTTGCCCTACATCTTTACAAGGTTTCCAGGCCCTGACACAGAGAAGCATCCCCATAGCATGATGCTGCCACCACCATGCTTCATGGTAGGGATGGTGTTCTCAGGATGATGTTTGGTGTTAGTCTTGTGCCAAACATAGCGGTTAGTGTTGAGGCCACAAAGCTCTATTTTGGTCTCATCAGACCATAGCATCTTCCTTCACTTGGTCTCAGAGTCTCCCACGTGCCTTCTGGCAAACTCTAGCCAAGATTTGGACAGTTTTTTTCTCTCCCATAAAGGCCACTTTTGCGAAGAACCCGGGCTATTGTTGCAGTCTGCACAGTGTCTCCCAGCTCAGCCATGGAAGACTAACTCCTTTAGAGTTGCCATAGGCCTCTTGGTAGCCTCCCTGACTAGTGACCTTCTCGCCGACACTCAGTTTATGAGGACGGTCTGATCTAGGCAGATTCACAGTTGTGCCATATTCTCTCCATTTCTTAATAATGGACTTTACTGTGCTCCGGGGATATTCAATGCCTTGGAAATGTTCTTATATCCTACCCCTGATTGGTGCTTTTGCAGAACCTTATTCTGGATTTGTATTGAATTATCCTTCGTCTTCATTATGTAATTTTTATTAGGAATTGTACTAACCAACTGAATTATTGGTGCAGAGAATATAAGACATTGGAAATATTAACATAGACATAGAGTGAAATCCACGTACAGAAACAATGACTGATACAGTTCATATCAGTGCATTAAACACTGTGATTCACAGACTAGTGACAATAAACTGAAGGATAATAATGTATTAAACTGTATGACAGCTGGCCGGTGTTCAGGCTGTGTGTGTGAATGTGTGCAGGACAATCCAGACACAGTCAGTGTGAAGGAACACGAGTCATTAACGTGTCCATTTACAATTAAATTAATGAATAAATACATACAGCAGATCTGGGTTTCCCTCTAAAACATTAAGGACTGGTTTAATAAATGCGTCCATAAACGCCATGACTGAGACGCGCACTTTAGTTCAATTAAAGCTGCTCTATTGTATCCGGATGATTAATGTGAAACGTGTGTATTGTGTTTCAAGTGTAACTTGCCCTGGTTAAGGATCTGATAAGTACATTATAAATAATACGGCAAATAGTATCGTTTGCAGTTACAGATCTGTAGTAAGAGTAATAAGTGAAGGGAGTCACTGTGCGTTTAAAATACATATATACCAGCACAAATGATGACGATAATAATATCAATACATATTCGCTATGTAGTATTATTGTTGCACATGAAACGTATTCTTATGGGAACATGCTTGTGTGAATATAATGTTGTCTCTACACGTCCAGCTCTTCTAGTATCTCTAACAGAAACGTGTATTTATTCGCTGTTTCCAGTCCTGTAAAGCACAAATAATAAAACAGACACACAGTCCTCTCTGGTCAGGTGAGTCGCTCGCAGTGTTTCTGTCTCAAACCCGCAGTCGCTGCTGCTCATCAGGACGGATCTCAGCGGCTGCTTTACAAACAGCTCTGGACTGCGGCGCTCAAACCAGCGGAGCCGAGACACTAGAAGAACAGAATCTGATATGAACCAGTTTTCACCAGGGATTTGGGCTTGATTTGAGCTCGGACATGTCACATCTACGGCCCACACTTGCTCAGTCTGCTACCAGAGATCAACATCCCCTGAGTTATAATTGCTTCAGCCTTCCTCAGCTCCATGTCCTATTATTCAATTATCATTGCACAACACCATGTGCACTTGTTTGTTCCCCATTTGTTCAGCATCTCCACCACTGGTATCCTGCTTCCCCCTCCTCTGCATATAAACCCCTCAGTGACTTCCATTCAATGCTCTGTCTTGTTTACTTCCCAGTTCTCTATCACTGTGCTCCTTGTTGCCTTTTGATTAGTGTTTCCCTACTGACCCTAGCTATCCTCTTATTGCCCTCTCAGAGTTGTTTCTCATACAACACCAACAACAAAGAAACACAAAATCATGAACACATTTATTTTATTTAAAGTACTTTAAATTTTAAACACTTGCATAAAAATGTAGCAGCACAACACAAAATACATAGGAAAAACGCAATCTGGAAGAATTCACTGTATTAAAATGTAAAGCTTTGTACAAAATAAATCCCATATTTAAACGTGAAGGTAATAGATAAACTCAATTTAGCTCATATAAATAAAGATTCTACAACTACTTTTTTCCTTCTAGTTTCTCTTTCATGGCAATTCAGAGGAAGGCAGCAGAAGAGGGAAATCAGTGGTTTTGGACGAGCAAACCTGAATAGAAAATCAGCCACCAGCTTGTGACGTTTAACACAGTTTACTGCATAGGAGCGCTCACATTAGTGTGCAATTATTGCAATGAAAATGGTTTATGTACTATAACTGAATATAACAAAATGGAATTTAACTAATGAATTAATACACACAATAAGGCAAAACATTGTTTAACCAGAGGGTTTAGATGTTTCATACAAATCTCTTATGTCTCCCATAATCGTTCACTGACTAGCTGTACTACTAATGATTTATTTATACCTCATGTGGTCTAGTGTCAGGTATGATTTAGAGTGAGGCTGCATTTCTAACATTTTGTATTCTCACTGGCACTAAAGCATGGACTGATTGTCTAGTGAAGGTGTAGTTGAATGAGTAGATCTGATGCCCCTCCTCCACATTGTAATAGGAAACCTGCCCCGCCTCATAATCCACATACACACCCACCTTCTGGGGATCCTGATTCCTGAAACATGCTGTAAAGCCATTTTTATTCTTTCTATCCCTTTTAACTGCAGCAAATATTGTTTCAGCAAATCCTAATCTCCATTCAGTCTTGTTTCCCTAAATCCACCTCCCAGTAATGTTCCCCAGTCTTAAAGCGATCTTTAATCCATAGAATCAGATGTCTGTGGAGGGTTAGACAGGTCCTCTGGTTTCCTTTCCAGGACAACAGGTTTCCCATCTGCAGATACACTACTGGTCAAAAGTTCTAGAACACCCCCATTTTTCCAGTTTTTATTGAAATGTAAGCAGTTCAAATCCAGTGAATAACCTGAAATGGTACAAAGGTAAGCGGTAAACTGCCAGAGGTTAAAAAAAGTTTAGATTATCAAAAACTGAAAAAGAATGTACATTTCAGAGTTATATACTGTGTTACTACACCCTCTTTGGCAGTGTTACGCGCAGCTCCTGTACATACACTGTATTGCTACAATGCACACATTCTCTTTTTACGAACTTCATTTTAGAGCACAATTTACCAATTGCTGTTGCAGATCACATAGGTCCACTTGTGAAAGTGGCTTTTCCTGATAGTAAAATTGCTTCCAAGTATGGCTGTGCGAGGAGCAAAACAACAGCAATCGTTGAAACTTAAGCATATCTTTCAGCTACTGAACAGGCCTCGGTTTTGAAAAGTATTTTTTTTGCCATTGCAACCAACGGCAGTAGTGACATCGAGACTCAGTTTTACCCAGTTGTAATACGTTAGAAATGTTATGAAGCTGTGTACAATAAGTCTGTACTGATGACGTGCAAGAGTGCCACTTATACTAAGTTACATATGTGAATAAGCCATAACATTGAGCAGCCATCACTGACACTGAATTGTGTACCTTAGTTTACATTTTTATATCCATAACATAATAATCTGTAGTGGTAAAAAGCTTTTTTTTTTTTGGCTGAAATGTAATGCCTTTTTTGCTTAGTTTCTAAGATATAGTATTAGGTACAGTTTTGTGATTATATATATATATATATATATATATATATATATATATATATATATATATATTCAGTAGTAAGAAATTAATTTATTGGTTCAGAGATGCTAATGCATATACTTCCTTGTACATAAACAATAAATACTTTGTACTGTGAAAAATGTATGCTGAATCTCCGTGTTTCCTGTTTTTTGAAAAGCTGTAATTCATGGTCAAGAAAGAGGTCTTACTGGGGCACAGAAATAAAACTATGATTAATAAAACCTGTATTTGTATGACATGAAGCAGGCGTGGTTAGGGTATGCTAGGGTTTGCTAGGGTTTTCTTGGTGCTTCGCTCACCAGGTGCTAGGATTTCCATTTTCAAATGTTGGCATCTCTGAGTAATATACAAAGCTGGGCAAGAAGAGCCAAGCTCTTGTGCCCTCGCTTAACACAGGAACAGTCATCTCATGCTCGACTAGCACAGCTAGGAGAGAGGTGATGGCAAGCTCTACTATGTGAAAAGAAGGAGCCAATACACAAGGTGGGGCAGCAAGAGACAGGATCTTGTGCCATCACCCACCACAGGAGCAGTCACCTCTTGCTAGCACAGCTAGAAGAGGAGTGACGGCAAGCTCTACTGTGACTGCAAGGCTAAATAAAGAAGCTCCTCGCTTACCACAGGAGCAGCTCCCTCCGGCCTGACCAGTGCAGCAAGGAGTGGGCAACAGCAAGCTCTACTGTGTTGTGGCCAAGAAACATACACAAGGGGAGATCAGCTCCATGCCCTCCGCTTAATACAGGGCTCAGTGAACTGTATACAACGGGGTAGTAGAGTAACACACACGCACACCCATGACAATATATGCAGTGGGCTACACAGGGCCAGCCTGGGTGGCCTCCGCTGAACAGCACTGACTATACAAAAGGACGGCCTAACAAAGCAAGCCCTGTATAGTCATGTAAATGTGCACTGTGCTGCGGAGGCGGGCCACTTGTGCTCCAGCCTTGTTAGGGTGCAGGCCGAGGAAGGAAGAGGAGGGGGCCCGGAGGCGCCGCTCCAATAGTGTCCTTCTTCGTTCTACTACCTGCACGGGAGTGCGCACAGCAAGAATGGCAGGCGCAGCTGGAGCAGCAGGCGCATCACGCGTGACTTCTTCCAAGGCTGCTGGCCTGGAGGAGGAGACAGGGGGACTCAGGGAGGGGTGGAACTCTGATCCACTGAGCCCCCACTGTCACTCGCCAACGTGGAGGGTCTTAAGACGCGGCGGTGATGGCGGTGGCGTTCTGTACGTGACTGGGACCCAAGGCGTGCCATAACAAGGACGGGGTCCAAATTTTAACTGCGTCCATGGTCGGCAAACAGACAGGGCAGACGACCTCTCCACTCCAGTGGGGGGGTGAAGTTTGACGGAGGCAAACAGCACAACGGTGGGGGCGAGTGGAGCGAGTCTCTCCATGCTCTGATGTGAGTGCCACACAGCGCGTTGGCAGGAGCGTGCTGTGGTGGTGCTGATCAGTGCAGGCACCAGAAGCCCACAGAAACTGGGAAGCTCTTGCTACAAGGTGGAGCGCCTAGTGGGACTGGTCGCTGTAAGTGTGTCTCCACCTGGCAATGCTACACTGGCCAACAACAGGGGCAACTGCACAACCACACCGAAACCGAACCTTGCTGTCGGACAGAACACTGTGAATCCAGACACCGGAGCATGGGATACAAGCGCCGAGTAGGCCTGTAGGCTTAACCACACTGTGTGTTGGTGGGGTTTCTGGGGACACCGGATGACAGGGGTCCGAGGTCCAAGGGGGCAAGAGTAGTAGGCCACCAGCCGAAGAACCGAGGCCTGCACACATGGACGGAGCACAGCAGAGCTCGATCCCAGCAAGCTGAGAGTGCAAGATCTCCTACAGCCACAGCCATGGACTGTAGTGCGGGCACAAGCCGGCGGAGGAGCCCCTTACACGGGTGAGATCTCTGACAACAGACCAAGACCAGACCAGGTTTCCTGCCGCTGCTGACGTTCTTGCTGTGGAGGAAAAGTCCTGTGGACAAAAAACAACACAGCGATTAGTCTGTAAATAATATATCACAATAATTATATTAAACCGACTAGATAAGCCCAGCGTAATGTATTTTAAAACCGATAAAATGGTTTAAGTTAATAACTAACTAAAAATACACACAGAGACAGACAAATGTGGCGAATCGATGGGTGAACAGCACTATTTGTGCAGCCAGCCGACCAAAAGCACAAGTTTGTAAACAGACACACAGAGAGCTCTCACGACTGGATGTTCCAAAGGCGAAATGGCAAAAGAGGAAGTTCCTGTGCAGACGTCACCTCTTATACAAACAAGAAGTAGGAAGGGACCTGTTTTGAGTGACATGCACAGGGGCCAGTGGCAGCTTTGATATAGAGATGTTTCAATTGGGTTCCAACGGAAGTACGATGAAACCCCTCCCCCTTGGGCAGTGCTATCAACTTGAAAGATAACTTTTATACATATTGATATGTTTTTTTTTTACAACTAATCAGAAAAGTAAATATTTTAATCCTGATTTTCGCTTTGAATATTATATTTATTTCACTGAATTATATTCTAGGCAGGGATGTCATGCTGCTAAATGGTTTGGGGGGCACAATCAGAAAACAACTTACGACTGTTACAAATGGCTGGTATGTAGTGCTTTTAAGTACATCTATAGGGTATCCTTAATCCTTTAAATGTAAGTATTTTAATGTACTCTTGCCACTGGTAACGCCTCGCGTTGAGTGGGACACCAGGTGTTCAGGCACCGGGGTCCGGGTGGACTCCTTGGCCATGGCAATGGTGCCCACAATCCAATGCGAGAGGCACTGCTTTGAAAGTGCATGGCCCTGTGTCCACCCTCCATAAGACACAAATAATTGGTATAAGCGCTGAATGTCCTTAGTGCGTTCCAAATAGCACCTGAGGGCCCTCACAGGGCAGAGCAGGTGAAGCTGACTCTCTTGCTCTGAAGTGAAGGGAGGAGCATGAAAAGCCATCAACTCAATAGGCCTGTTGACATGAAATGGAGACAGCACTTTCGGGAGGAACGCAGGGTTAGCCATAGTGTGACCCTGGAACCATCTCCTGCAAAACAGACACACGATGGGTGTACGGACAGGGCGTGTAATTCACTCATGTGTTTTGCAGAGATGATTACCAGGAAAAACAAGTCTTAAGTGACAGCAGCTTCAGCTCAGCTGAGTTCAGTGGCTCAAATGGGGCTTGGGAAAGTGCATCCAGCACTACATCAAGGTGCCATGCGGGCAGTGAAGGGGTGTGAGGCCGCAGCCTTCGAGCTCCTTTTAAAAACTGCACAGCCAGGAAATGAGACCCAGGGGCTTGCCATCAATCCGGACATGACATGTGGAGATGGCTGCCAGATACACTTTCAGCGTGGACGGGGACTTGTTGTCCATCCGAATCAGCACGTCTGTCCTGCAGGACTGGCAGGAAATGAGACAGTCCAATGAGTACTGCTTGTAACTCCAGGACGTTGATATGGAGAGCCCGTGCTGGGTCCGTCCACCTGCCTCGGACTCCACGTCCGTCGCAGACTGCTCCCCAACCCTGCTTGGAGGCGTCTGTCTTCTTAACTGCTCGTTGGTAGACTGGTCCCAGGGGCACACCGAGGGTCAAATTGTGATGGCTCCGCCACCAATGGAGTGCCTTCCAGCTTCGTCCTCTTAGGCGAAACGGAGGAACTTCCTGTGCACCTGCGCAATAAGGATGTGAAAGTAAGCAACTTTTAGATCCACTGAAATGAACCAGTCGCTGGGCCTGATGGCCTGGGACATGGTTTGAAGGTTGAGCATGCTGAAGCGCAACACCCTGAGGTGGCGGTTCAGACATCTCCAATGGAAACCGCCATTTTCCGTGGGAACTAGGAAGTGTGGGGATGAGAATCCCCCATCCTGCCCCAGTGGTGGCGTTTCGCGTTTCTTGACGCGAAGTGCCACACACTCTATGGGTCCCTCACTCACGGCCACACCACGCCTCAGAACGGGGATGGACGGGCCTGCAAACAAGCTGTAATAGTTTGGAGTAGCATCTCCTCCATGGAGGGGCCAAATATGGGTGCCTCTAGGAGGCGGGTCCTATTCTTGCGTGTGATAGATGCAAAGCGTCCAGTTGCCTTTGCGCCATGACGCATCACATTGACCAGCAGGTCGTCTGCCACCGCTATCTCTCTGATAGGGGGCGGGGCCTGTGAGGCAGTGACTGGGTCCGGGGCCTCAGCCAGCTGGGCCAGGTAAAGGGCCAGCAGGCTTTCGGTGTTACGCTGGCGAGCTGCTTGGGCTCCAGCCTTGTAGGCCCTCCGGAGCAGGGTCTCCGTCACGCGACATTCAAGTCAAGTGACTCTGCGGACAGCAGGATTAAGGAGACCAGCACAGCAAAGGTGGAGTTCATTCAGGGGAAGTCCACCAGGCCCGCTTCAGCAGCACCAGTGGTTCTGACATAGGCCTCCCCTGCCCCAGCCTGGGCCATTGCCGGACGGTCCCAGGTGGCTCTCAGGTCATCCAGGAGGTCTGGCAGCAGCGGGAGGGCACGTGTGGGCTTCTGCGGCCGGTGTTCCCTGTCGAACCTGGAGCGTGGGGGGGCGGGGTCAGAAGGCCAGGGGATCTGCAAGCAGTCCACGGCCCTCTGGATCACCGCCCAAAACTCCCGGTCCTGACTTACAGGAACAGGGGAAGTGTTGTTGCTCAATGGAGTGGGGGTGGACGAGGCCTTCATGAGCTCCGCCTCTGACTTCAAACCCGCGTGCGGTCCTCCTCCCAGATTACCTGTCTGCTGTCCTTGTCCATAGACAGGGCAGAGAGGCTCCCCTCAGAGTCCCGTGGTACATGGGCCGGTAGTGGAGACTGGAGATGTGGGGGGTCAGGGTCTGGGCTACTGTTTGTGCTGCCTGTGCAGACAGTAGGGCGCAGATGTGTTCCATCCTGCTATTCAGGCCAAGGATGGCCTCATCTCTGCCTCTGTCTGTGAAACCGGTTCTCCATTGCCGATGGCGTGGTGGAGAGGAGGCTAACGGTGACTCAGAAGAGGGGGAGGGAGCCCGCTCTTCCCTGTCGTTCACGGGCCGGGGCACACAACAACTGAAACGCCTCTGCAACAAGTGGAGAACCTAGCGGGCCCGCCGCTGTAAGTGCGTCTCCACCAGGCAATGTTTATATACACGGGGGCGCTGCGACACCAACCACACGCAACCTTGCTGTTACTGGACTGAACACTGTGTATACCAAGCACCAGGTGCTGGATACAAGCGTCGCGTA
Source organism: Amia ocellicauda (assembly GCF_036373705.1). Classification (NCBI taxonomy): domain Eukaryota; kingdom Metazoa; phylum Chordata; class Actinopteri; order Amiiformes; family Amiidae; genus Amia; species Amia ocellicauda. The sequence continues at coordinate 11,700,457 of NC_089863.1, forward strand.
GGCCCATAGGCTTAACCACAGTGTGTGTACCGGGGACACCGGGTGACGCGGAGTCCGGGGTCCGCGGGGGCCAAGGGTAGTAGACCACCAGCCGTAGCGGGATCTAAAACCGAGGCACGCACGCACGGACCGGGAGGGCTAGCAGTACTCGTTCTCAGTGAACTGAGAGAGCGAGATCTCCTACAGCAGCAGCCACAAGCTGTAGTGCGGGTGCAAGCCGGTGGAGGAGCACCTCAAGCGGGCAAGATCTCTTACGACACAACGAGGCTCAGGCCGTGCAGCCAGGCCTTGGATTTTACCGCTGCATGCACTCCTGCTGTGGAGGAAAAGGTCCTGTGGACAAAAAACCAACACAGCAAGCTGTCGGAATATATAAGGCACTATATAAACACAACTATTATTTTTAAAAGGCTCTTCTTGTGAACGAAACTGAAACTGAAAGCGAAGCCAGACCTCCGGTGCACAAACGGGACAGAATCAGGATTATCTATCAATAATAACTAAACACACACAAGACAGAGATGACGTGTAGCGAAAACAGTGGTGAGCAACACTATGAAGTGAGCCAGCCAGCCGAAATACGCAGTTTGAATGTTTATTACAAACACAGACACAGAGCTTATGTTCTCAAGTCCAGCGAAACGGCAAAAGAGGACAAACCTGCGCTGACGTCATGTTTTATAGAGCAGGAAGTGGAAGGGACCTGTTCTGAGAGATGAGCGCAGGTGCCAATGGCAGCATTGATAGAGTGATGTTTCAATCGGGTTCCTATGGAAGTGCGCAGAAACCCCTCCCCCTTGGGCAGTGCTTCCGACTTGAAAGATAACTGCTTATAGCTATATTTTACTGTCTTGCAAGAAGTGAATCCTGTGATATTAACAATTACTCAGTATATTGTTTATCAATTTTAGATCTCTTTTTTTCATGCATTTCTTTTAAACATTTTATTTTATTAACAGTAGTCACAGTCTGAGTGTTGCTTGCCAGCAATATTAATATTTGAAATGTTGTATTAACTGTAATAAACTCTGTAATCTGTACTAAAATGACTGTGAGGGGTCTATAGGTCACAGGAATTATTATCCATACATTATCCAGTTTGTGGGTAGAATGCATTATATAATGATAACTATATAAATTATTATGGTAATTTATTGCAATAGACATACTAATTTATTGCATTACTCATATTAAATGAAAGTGTTGATTGCTACTGTTGTGGATTATGTGCCTGAACTACATTCAAACTATTAATTATAGCCTGCAATGTGGGTTCTGTACATGAAAGTCTCTCATAATTTTTACATATAGAGACTAATTAAATTAGTATTTTGTGAAGTACTTTGTTTAGTATTGAACAAATGAGAAATGTACCACTTATGCTAGGGTCACATTACACAATTTCTACTATCCAACCCGATTTTGAAAACAGTGGTAACACTTAACAACCGTCTTTCACCGAATTGATGTATTTTGCGTCGTGAAGGAGTGCACACAACACGATCACTTCAGTACAGGTGGATACTAGGACACCAAAGCCAACAGGATGTGGGTGAAGACGTGGCGGGGGAGGCGAGGTGCAATAGTCTGTATTCTCTGCTGTGAGAGCTGGAGGTGAGCAACACTGACAGGCTATATCCACACCACAGTATGATCATCGCATTGCAGGTGTCTGCTATGTTTAGAGTTTCACATGTTCTGTGAATGCTGAGGTTACGACAGTGGTGACTGTCAGAAAGTGTGTCAGCTGAGTTGTTCCGGGTTATGTGTGTGTGGAGACAATGTGTAACCTGCGTTTGTTTATGCTATAAATACTGAGCATGTATGCAACATACAGTAATCTTGCGTCCTTACAACTAAGATACTAATTGGTATTTGCAAATAGTAAGAGTATTAGAGTATTAGAGTATTTTTAAATAACCTGCCCTAAAACAACCATTGTTATTTGAAGTATTTGAATATTGTTTTTTGAAAATCCAAGTCTACTCTGTCATGTTTATTCTTCCTGTTTTCTGTTGTTTGTATTTTCCTACTGTCACTGGCTGCTACCTGTCTCAGTGTGACCTTGATCACGTCACCCTACACGATCGGTGCCAATCGAGTTGTAAATATTAAACAAGTTTAACACAATTGTAGGGGCTTCACGATTGCATAGGAGGGCAAGCAATTGCACTACACATTCATCTGTAGTGCCCCGCTTTCATCATGATCAGTGCAGATTTATCAAGAAGGCCAAATCGGGCACAAATCGGGGTAAAAATTGTGTAGTGTGACCTTAGCTTAATAAACTTGAATGAAATAGTTTAAGACAAGAAGTGTGCTTTATTTAATATAAGCATACACTTCCCTTTCCCCAAACAGGAACTCCAGGGCCATTTCTAGCCTTTTGGGGGCCCTAAGCAGGATCTGAAATGGGGGCCCCTTATCACCGGTTTTCCTGATCCCGTTACAATGACGTATGTTTAGTGGTTTACAATGTTTTGCCCCAGACTCAGTCATAGTCAGCAGCACCCTATGATGTGTAGTTTGAAGTCTGTCAAGCAAAGGTCCTGACTGAAATGTATTACACATGTTGCAGTTTTATATAACTCTGTGTAGACCAGGGGATCTCAAACTTTTTCAAAATGAGCCTCCCTCCATTCCAGGAGAACCTGCAGGAAGCTTCTGTGACCTACATGAGAGAGAAAAAGAGTATTTTAGTATTTAGGATTTTATGACCATTCAACCGTTTTTATTAAAGACATAAAGGCATACATTAGGTTTTATTATAATAACTCTTTTTACTCTAGTCTTTATTTGTATTTGTTTGTTTTGGAAGCTACAGACTTCATGCCCTGCTTTGCCTTTTGCCTGTATTGTCTTTTCCTGTATTGTGTGGATAATAACACTGTTTTGCAAACGTACCTGCTGTTCTATTGGTGTGCTCAGATCCAAACGTCCCTTTTAGTAAACAATTAGTAATATATATTGTCTGAGTTTTTGTCTGTTGTTTGTTTTTTAATTTGGTAGCCTACATCGTTGTCATGTTTTGCCACCAATCAGTCTCTCATATTTGCATGTTTAACTGCAGTTCGCTTTCAGTTGGAGGGGGGGTGAATTTTACTGCTGCCAGCTTGTACTCATGTTAGAAGCAAAGCAGTGTGCAGTGTTTCTCTATACAACATTGTAATCTTCTTACTATTTGCTATTTATCTTTATACTTTGCAAAGGAATAATAGCTTATGCTAAATTAAGTGGTAATTATAAAGACCAGTCATGGAAAATGTCTGAATCCAAGTCTTTTGTCTTTGTGACTCGAGTCATTCATTCATAATTACCAAACGGACCCCATGTGTGGCTCATGGGAGACCAAAAGATACCATTCCAGCAGCCTGATTTTTCTTGATTTTGGTCCCATTCAATACACTGATGACAGTCAGCTCAGGTGCACCGTTGCAAGTGGCGGGCGCAGCTTTTCACAACTAAAGTTGATTAAGAACTCCCTTCACTCAACGATGACTGGTCTGGTGAATGTTTTGGGGGAGTTAGAGTTGTACGAATTAAAATTATGTCTATATTTTGTCTATGCAGATATAGATAGAATTCAGTAAAATTTTCACAGCCAAAGATGGTCAATGGCTGTACTGCTATGTTTTTTGTATGTTTGTGCTTTCAAAGGAAATGTGACCAGGGCCAGGCCCCCGCTCCTCAAACTGTCAGCACCCCAAAGTAAAGATTACATTGTCTAAATCAGGGGTTCCCAAAGTGCGGCCCGGGTGCCAAATGCGGCCCTCAAGGATGTTTGGTGTGGCCCCACAAAGCCAACCTTCAACCCCCCTTTTCTGAATCTTTATTATATTGTTACACTTTCTGATAATGTTCTGTTGGAAATTGGCCATCCATCACCAGACATTGGGAACCCCTGGTCTAAATGGACCTTCCCTAAATAATGTTGGGAACCATTGCCCTAAGCTGTCAGCTGAGCTTCAGTGTATTGTAGTGACAGTTTCTCTTTGCGCTTTCACTTTAATTTGAAGTCGCTATTCAGTAAATGTCTCCATTTACGGGAAAGACTGTTTGTTAACCGATCTTTATCGCCTCAAGCAGCATAATGCAAGTCTGTGCTATCTGTTTACATCTCAGGATGTGGGGTAGGAACAGGGGATGGTATATAAAGCAGATCTCTTCACCAGAGCAGCACAGAGCGGTTGCAAAGAAACTCAGCATCCTGATCAACCTACCACAAACAAGTTTTCATTCAGGTATCTATTTTTTTTTCTTCTGTAATTTTGAAATCGCAAAATATGAAATACTGCAATATTACCCCAGCAGGCAAAATACATTAGAAAATACATATTTCAACGTTGAATATACATTGAAAATGTATTGGATTTGCAAATGGAATCAATGTCGAATTGTCAACATTCCTTAAACATCAATTTAATCAGCAAATACAAACAACCACAGAAAGAGAGAGAGTGAGTGGTGACAGAGTCAATCTGAGGGAGAAGAAAGAAAACAACTAAAATATACTTTCTTGGTGTTAACTATACAAAATCAGGAAAAAACACTGTGCAGCTTCAGGATGAACCTAGAATGAAAACATCAAACTGGAATGGAATTATTTGGCTGGAATTACTTTATTTTCATGTGTTCAAGAAACATGAAAGAAAAGACAATACTTTCAAGAAAGACAGTACCCTGCACATATTGTGTAGAAAATAACACAAAATGTGTCACAGTACTATTAACACATTTTTTGTGTAGAATTTCTACACATTACTTCTAAGAGTGTATATTAAACCACCTGAAAAACAGATTTTAAAAATGCTATCAATCTTTTTAAAACTAGTTCCATGCAAGTTATGGTTAGAGAGCACTTTTATACACACCCACAGTTTTTACAATATGTTTTATACAGGTCTCCAGTTCAATTAAAGATAAATAAAAAAAACCTGATGCATTCTGACATTTTTCAAATTTCAAAAATCGTCAACGGTCACTGATAAAATATTTTAATTGTAGTTACTATTTTGATAATACAATTGATTAATGCACACATAATACAATTGTGTTATTCTGCACTAAAATATTTTGCTAGTAAAATATTTGAGTTAAACTAGCCATGAATTACTCATTTAAATGAATGAACTCTCACAAATATTTTTCCTTTAGAGGAATGTGCTTATATTCTAATTATATACCGTCGTCAATTTCTACAGTATATAGCAGTTAAACATTCAAGCAGCAAAGACGCTTTCAATAGCCTACACTATATATATATATATATATATATATATATATATATATATATATATATATATATATATATATCTTACTTGAGAAATCCTTGCTCCATGTTCAAGTTGTGTTCAAGTTTAGAGGCTTTCCCGCTTTCATCTAATTGGCTGATTACTGGATAAACCTTTCGTTTAACGCTTATGTGTTTCAAATGTTACCAGCACTTTCTCTTCTCTGGTTGCTGCAACGTCCTGTTAACGAGTTTGTTTTGCTTTTGCACTCCTCGGCTTCCGTAGAAATCGGGTAACCGCAGAAAACATCCCAGCAGACACGCGACATGATTTCTGTGAATGAGGACTCGGAAGTAAACAAGACAGAGCATTGAATGGAAGTCACTGAGGGGTTTATATGCAGAGGAGGGGGAAGCAGGATACCAGTGGTGGAGATGCTGAACAAATGGGGAACAAACAAGTGCACATGGTGTTGTGCAATGATAATTGAATAATAGGACATGGAGCTGAGGAAGGCTGAAGCAATTATAACTCAGGGGATGTTGATCTCTGGTAGCAGACTGAGCAAGTGTGGGCCGTAGATGTGACATGTCCGAGCTCAAATCAAGCCCAAATCCCTGGTGAAAACTGGTTCATATCAGATTCTGTTCTTCTAGTGTCTCGGCTCCGCTGGTTTGAGCGCCGCAGTCCAGAGCTGTTTGTAAAGCAGCCGCTGAGATCCGTCCTGATGAGCAGCAGCGACTGCGGGTTTGAGACAGAAACACTGCGAGCGACTCACCTGACCAGAGAGGACTGTGTGTCTGTTTTATTATTTGTGCTTTACAGGACTGGAAACAGCGAATAAATACACGTTTCTGTTAGAGATACTAGAAGAGCTGGACGTGTAGAGACAACATTATATTCACACAAGCATGTTCCCATAAGAATACGTTTCATGTGCAACAATAATACTACATAGCGAATATGTATTGATATTATTATCGTCATCATTTGTGCTGGTATATATGTATTTTAAACGCACAGTGACTCCCTTCACTTATTACTCTTACTACAGATCTGTAACTGCAAACGATACTATTTGCCGTATTATTTATAATGTACTTATCAGATCCTTAACCAGGGCAAGTTACACTTGAAACACAATACACACGTTTCACATTAATCATCCGGATACAATAGAGCAGCTTTAATTGAACTAAAGTGCGCGTCTCAGTCATGGCGTTTATGGACGCATTTATTAAACCAGTCCTTATGTTTTAGAGGAAACCCAGATCTGCTGTATTCATTTATTCATTAATTTAATTGTAAATGGACACGTTAATGACTCGTGTTCTTCACACTGACTGTGTCTGGATTGTCCTGCACACATTCACACACACAGCCTGAACACCGGCCAGCTGTCATACAGTTTAATACATTATTATCCTTCAGTTTATTGTCACTAGTCTGTGAATCACAGTGTTTAATGCACTGATATGAACTGTATCAGTCATTGTCTCTGTACTGGATTTCACTCCATGCTGCTAATACAACTGTAATTTCTTCGTGATCGCTCGGCTCTTGAGATTATATTTCCGACACACTGTGTCTGCTGTCCTCCTGTGTCTCAGTCAGACTCACTCCTCTGATAGAGACTCGTGTCCTCAGTGGACGGACGTCACGGCGCGTCCAGCAGCGGCCAGTTAACCGGCTCTGAACCGGCGCGTCCGGACGCTCAGCCAGTGGAAACGGGGCAAAAGTTTCAGGGTGGAAATCTACTTGCGAGGTGGATCAACAAGAATGCAACTACTATTCAATGTGTTTCTGGCAACGATTTATTTACAGTGAAATGTGCATTGCTTTCAGGTAGAACAGACATCGACAAAATTGTAGATAACCAACAATATCATCTCAAACAATGTCATTTATTTCCCTAATCCATAATCCATAATTATGCGTGTATTTTCAGTGACATGTTCAGGAAATGAACTTACCCTTAGTTAAATCAAGGTGTGTATATATATACACTCACCTAAAGGATTATTAGGAACACCATACTAATACTGTGTTTGATCCCCTTTCGCCTTCAGAACTGCCTTAATTCTACGTGGCATTGATTCAACAAGGTGCTGAAAGCATTCTTTAGAAATGTTGGCCCATATTGATAGGATAGGATTTTGCAGTTGATGGAGATTTGTGGGATGCACATCCAGGGCACGAAGCTCCCGTTCCACCACATCCCAAAGATGCTCTATTGGGTTGAGATCTGGTGACTCTGGGGGCCAGTTTAGTACAGTGAACTCATTGTCATGTTCAAGAAACCAATTTGAAATGATTTGACCTTTGTGACATGGTGCATTATCCTGCTGGAAGTAGCCATCAGAGGATGGGTACATGGTGGTCATAAAGGGATGGACATGGTCAGAAACAATGCTCAGGTAGGCCGTGGCATTTCAACGATGCCCAATTGGCACTAAGGGGCCTAAAGTGTGCCAAGAAAACATCCCCCACACCATTACACCACCACCACCAGCCTGCACAGTGGTAACAAGGCATGATGGATCCATGTTCTCATTCTGTTTACGCCAAATTCTGACTCTACCATCTGAATGTCTCAACAGAAATCGAGACTCATCAGACCAGGCAACATTTTTCCAGTCTTCAACTGTCCAATTTTGGTGAGCTTGTGCAAATTGTAGCCTCTTTTTCCTATTTGTAGTGGAGATGAGTGGTACCCGGTGGGGTCTTCTGCTGTTGTAGCCCATCCGCCTCAAGGTTGTACGTGTTGTGGCTTCACAAATGCTTTGCTGCATACCTCGGTTGTAACGAGTGGTTATTTCAGTCAAAGTTGCTCTTCTATCAGCTTGAATCAGTCGGCCCATTCTCCTCTGACCTCTAGCATCAACAAGGCATTTTCGCCCACAGGACTGCCGCATACTGGATGTTTTTCCCTTTTCACACCATTCTTTGTAAACCCTAGAAATGGTTGTGCGTGAAAATCCCAGTAACTGAGCAGATTGTGAAATACTCAGACCGGCCCGTCTGGCACCAACAACCATGCCACACTCAAAATTGCTTAAATCACCTTTCTTTCCCATTCAGACATTCAGTTTGGAGTTCAGGAGATTGTCTTGACCAGGACCACACCCCTAAATGCATTGAAGCAACTGCCATGTGATTGGTTGGTTAGATAATTGCATTAATGAGAAATTGAACAGGTGTTCCTAATAATCCTTTAGGTGAGTGTATATATATATATATATATATATATATATATATATATATATACACACACTATACTATATATACACACACACACACACACAAACAGTATTAAATTAAATGTATATATTTACAAATATTTTAAACCCAAGACAATTGTGTACGAAAATGTATGTATGACAACAAATAAATAGCTATGGCTAAATTGCATTTCACATTGTACTTTTTCCCCAAACGAGACCCAAACCTTTTATCTAAACTAAACATTTCATACGACGTGGGTTTGAATGATTTTACAGAGCATAATGAATGTAATGCACAGGCGGAAGTTTGGACCCCGCACCTCCCACACCGCAGCCCAGCACCGCCTCACTGTCCAAGAGCTGCGGTCCCGTTCACAGCGTATTATATTATATTGCATTACAATTCTATTTCCATTTCCATTTCCTTGTAATTGACCCAGAATGATTAATGAAATTTAATGAAATATATTGCACTAATGTAATGGGTTGATGGTTAAAGATGTCTCAATAAACAGTTACTGAGAAGGCTATTGGCCTCTCACAGCATGACAACTGAAATACAGTTTAGAAAATCAATAAATGCAAAATCTAGGGCTCTATATATGACGTGCGTATTCTGATCAACAGGTGCTGGTGTTTACAGATAGTGTGAATTGAGTGGAGAAGTCTACAGCTTGGTGTTGTTATGGCGAGTCATACCTCAATTAATACCTCCAAACAAAAGGGATCTAAGTGTGATACAAGGTAAGATTCCTGTTACAACCTGCATTTATACCTGCATGTTTATTTGCTATGTATTTGCTTAAAATCATTTGTTAAAACATTGGTTGCATGAACTTAATTATAAACGCCACACAGTTACCCTTTTCAGCTTATACAAACATTTTACCATGAAACCATTTTCATAAACCACCTTAATAAAATGTTTCTTTACAATAGAACATTAAGATGTAATGCATGATAATTAGAAATGTGCCTGACAAATGCTGAACTATTTTTTGTTCAATGAACGAAGCTTTACATTCTAGGGTTTCATTTATGATTAAAAAAAAAAAAAAAAAAAAAAAAAAAATCCTGCTGCTGTGATGAGGACAATGAGCATGTTCCCTTTTAATTGACTTCCCCTACTTAATGTGTAAATATTATTGTAGCAGATACAGATGGGTGACAAATTAAAGGAAAAACCAGCATAAAGTGTCTCAGTATGGTGTTGTGCACCAGGAGCCCCAGAACACCTTTAGTACACCTTGGTACAGATTCTACAAGTTTCTGAACTCTACTGGAGGGATGAACACCATTCTTCTAAAAGATATTCCCTCATTTGGGGTTTTGATGATGTGGCGGAGAGCGCTGTCTAACACATCGGTCCAGAATCTACCCTAGGTGTTCAATTGGGTTGAGATCTGGTGACTGCGAAGGCCATAGAATATGATTCACATCATTCTCATACTCATCAAACCATTCAGTGAGCCCTTGTGCCCTGTGGATGGGGGCATTATCATCCTGGAAGAGACCACTCCCATCAGGACAGAAATGTTTCACTATAGGATAAAGGTGATTACTCAGAATAACTGTGTAATGGTTTGCAGTGACCCTTCCCTCTAAGGGGACAAGTGGACCCAAACCATGCCAGGAAAATGCCCCCCACAGCATAACAGAACCTTCGGACCCCCTCACTGTAGGGGTCAAGCAGTCAGGCCTGTACCGCTCTCTTGCTGTCCCACACATGCACTCGCTCACTTGTTGAGAATATGGTGAAGAATGATTCATCCGACCATGTTACTTTTTTCCACATCTCTGTAGACCTGTGCCTATGGGAACTCTCCTCTTGCCATCTTGATCCAAAATCAAGGTCATCTGGGCCTGCTCAGCATATTTATACATGCCACAGAGCATGATAGGATGTTAGTTGCTTAATTGTATTATGCTGTACACCTCTTTGGAGACATCTGCATTCGTTATGTTCCTCCACTCATTTATTCAGGTTTTTCCTTTAATTTGTCACCCGTCTGTATATGTATATGTATATGTGTGTGTGTGTATAATTTATATATATGACTTAAAACCATCCATGTACAGCATCGTCTTCATTCCCATGAGGTGCTGGCCCACGTAAGGCAAAAATATATAACGAAAAATGTATCTCTCACTAACACTAATTACATTTGGATTGGTATCGTGGGAACTTCACAGTTATAACTTTTCTAACCTGCAACTGTATGACTTCATCGCAATTTACACGGACTGCATAAAATCACTAAATCAACATGGCAGTGAGTCTTGGAGATTGTACTTATTATTTAAAGTAACTTTAAAATTAATTATTGTAAATAATTAAACAAACTGTGCTTATTTTACAGGATGACCGAGAGTTCCACTGATCCTAGAAAATCAGGAATTACAAAAATAATTAAAGATAGTAGACGGATTCGAGAGGGGTGTCCTGAGGTTTACATTCTGAACACAGTCAATACGAATCTGAACCCGAATGGTCTGATCAGAAGGTGTAGCTTTGGAACAAAGAATCCAAGTATCAGAAACAGGACAATAATGATGCTGGGAGCAACTGGTTCAGGGAAATCGACCCTTATCAACGCAATGATTACATACATCTTGGGGGTAGAGTGGAATGATGAGTACAGGTTTGAAATTATAAATGAAGACATCAAAAAAATATCTCAGACATCAAGTCAAACCACTGCAATCACGGCTTATGAAATCTACCATGAGCAATGGTTTAAAGTCCCATACTCCATTACTATTATTGACACTCCAGGGTATGGAGACACTAGAGGAATAGAGCAAGATAGACTCATTTGTGAAAATATTTGTGAGTTGTTTAAGTCACCACAGGGTATTCACTACATCGATGCAGTCTGCTTTGTAGTCCAGGCGCCACTTGTTCGACTCACTCCAACTCAGCGATATATTTTTGACTCCATCCTGTCCATCTTTGGGAAAGACATAGAAAAGAACATACTGACTCTCGTTACATTTGCAGATGGAAAGCCACCGGCTGTCCTGAAAGCCATTAGTGAGTCAGGGGTTCCCCATACAAAAGATAAGAAAGATAATCCAGTTCACTTCAAGTTCAACAACTCAGCTCTGTATGCAACACCTTCTTCTGATCCCCAAGCTTCTGATGACAGTGATAGTGATGACTTTGACCAGATGTACTGGAACATGGGACAGAAAGGCATGTGCAGGTTTTTTCAGTCACTTGACAAGTTGGAAACCAAGAACTTGAAATTAACTCAGCAAGTCCTGGATGAGCGCAAGCAACTGCAGATTTGCGTAGAAGGACTGGAGCCCCAGATCACGGCTGCCCTAAACAAACAAGAGGAGCTCAGACAGACTCAAAAAGTGCTGGAAGAACACAAAGGAAAGATGGAAGAAAACAAGGACTTTGAGTATGAGGTTAATGTTGTTGTCAAGGAAAAAAAAGACACAGAAAAATATGCAAACAATTGTAAAATCTGTGAAATGACTTGTCACTACCCATGTGAGAGTGCCCCTGAATGGATTCTATACTGGTGTGATTCCATTACAAAATTCAATTGCACAGTCTGTCCAAAGAAATGCAGCTGGAGAAATCACTATAAACACAAATATAAATATGAAAATTGTACCAGAAAAGAGAAGAGGACATATTATGAGACAAAAGCAAAATATGAGATTGCATGCTCTGAGACAGGGACAGCCAAAAATGTGTTAACAAAGCTACAGGATGAGTTGGCTGAAACTGGAACTGTGTTACGTAATCTTATTGATGAGTCACACAGATGTGCTGCCAGACTGGAAGAGATTGCCTTAAAGCCCAATCCAATGTCTGTTATTGAGTACATTGACCTCTTAATTGACCGAGAGAAACAGGAACATAAGGAAGGATTCCTGGAAAGAGTTCAAAAACTTGAGAAGAGCAAGAGAGAAGCAGAGATGACAAAGAAAATTGCCAAAAAGGAAGAAATTGCACCAGAAGAAAAAGAAAAAGAACTGTTGTCCAAGTTTTTCAGTAAGTAGTTAGGTTTACTTGATATCTACAGTTAGTAAAGTATAATATCAAGCAAAGCAATCGTGATTTTCCACACAGGAAAATCTTAATGGATAACAAGGAACCAGAAGATTAAATGTACAACAAATTTGACCTTCTTAAATTGACCCCAAATTACATCCCCTGTTATAATTCTAATGATCAACAACTTTCTGATGACAGTGATGATGAAGACTCTTAAACTCACCCCAGGCAAAGTCCCCAGCCACTGTTTTTGAACTCATTTGATGTGTCCTCATTGAACTATACTAAGGAGGAAAATATTTAACATGTATTTGTTGCTTTACATAAAGACCATTTTACTTTCAAATACATTCAATATTACATTTAATATGTATATACTTAATACAGTATGCTAAAACTGCTTATAGCTATATTTTACTGTCTTGCAATTTGTCCTATATATATCCTATGTAATTTACAATTACAATTACAATTTATCAATTTTAGATCTATTTTTTTATGCATTTTTTAAACATTTTATTTTTTATTAACAGTAGTCACAGTCTGAGTGTTGCTTGCCAGCAATATTAATATTTGAAACGTTGTATTAACTGTAATAAACTCTGTAATCTGTACTAAAATTACTGTGAGGGGTCTATAGGTCACAGGAATTCTTATCCACACATTATCCAGTAAGTGGGTAGAATGCATTATATAATGATAACTATATAATTTATTACGGTAAATGAATGCAATAGACGTACTAATTTATTTTATTACTCATATTAAATGAAAATGTTGATTGCTACTGTTGTGTCCTGTGGATTATGTGCCTGCACTACATTCAAAATGTTAAGTATAGTCTGCAATGTGGGTTCTGTACATAATTTCTACATATAGAGACTAATTAAATTAGTATTTTGTGAAAGACATTGTTTAGTATTGAACAAATGAGAAATGTACCACTTATGCTAGGGTCACATTACACAATTTCTACTATCCAACCCGATTTTGAAAACAGTGGGCAGTTCACACTTAACAACCGTCTTTCACCGAATTGATGTATTTTGCATCGTGAAGGAGTGCACACAACACGATCACTTCAGTACAGGTGGATACTAGGACACCCAAGCCCCCCACCCCTCCTCCTGGACCGCCAGCAGTGAAGGTTTCACTATTTGTAACATGCTCATATACCCCATTACACACATACAAGATGCACCAATTTGTATGTGTGTGTGTGTGTAGTTTCTGTAACATGTCATTAACTGCAGGTGTTGTTTTACATCCATGCAACACAATACCCACACCATCTCGGGGATGTGGGTGAAGACATGGCGGGGGGGCGAGGTGCAAAAGTCTGTATTATCTGCTGTGAGAGCTGGAGGTGAGCAACACTGACAGGCTATATCCACACCACAGTATGATCATCGCATTGCAGGTGTCTGCTATGTTTAGAGTTTCACATGTTCTGTGAATGCTGAGCAGGGCCGGCCCTGACCAATTTGGTGCCCTAGGCAAGATTTTAACCGGTGCCCCGGACTGACTGAAACCTCCGCTGTGGACGCGGTGCTTTTACTCCACGATGCTCTGTAACAGACTGTACTTCTGGCTCCATGTTAAGACTAGGAGGCTGTCTTGTTTTCCGTTTGATTGGACTTTATTTTCATTTAACTTTTGGAAACTATTGGACATAAGAACGGCCATGTTCTGTGGTGGCGCTTTGATTTTTGAGGTAAGATAACCTGCGTGTTTTATTTGATGTGTTTAGATCGTACAGCCTCCCTCGTGTAATAACCCGAGATCCAAGATGCAGGAGTATAACTTTAATCACCGTGTCTTTATTAGAACTTGCACATTAGTGTTTTCTACCCAAGCAGGACTTCTCTTCCCACTTACACGGGAGAGGGGTAAGTATAAAGCGCTACTGACCTCTAGTGGCTGATCTTGAACTGCATTCTATACATAAGCATTCACATTACTACAGTAGACAAGTCCAGTGTTGATCTGAGAGGCTACATTGATCAAACGTTATCAACTCACTGTCGGCCTGCTGGTCCTGCGTCGCTTACGAGCATTAAGACACATCTCTCCAGACTCTGACCTCATGTCCCTCCTTTCTCCCCCTCCACTGTGTTTGAGGAGGCTGTCCCACAGCACCTGTTCCAAGAGCCGTACTTAAGTGTCAATCATCGTACCTGTCACACCACTGAGCCACTTTTTCTCCCCGAAGCTGTGTCTGAATAAAGGGATCTTTAAAACTTGTGGTCCGCCTCTCGCCTGCTCTTTCTTGGCCCTCGGCTCCCAGGGGTCCTGCCCTGACTGAGGCCTCAGCGCTGCGGAGAGACTGGCTGTATGGAACTATAGCAGAGAGAAGAAAAGAGTAGAGAGAGGAGAGGGAGGAGGAGGGAGGCACTGTTTGGTCGGTGAGATGGTACAGTACTGCACAGGAGACTGACTAATGTTTCGCATTGCAGAGAGACTGACTATTGAACTATCAAGCACAGAAAGGATGACTGTACTGTACCGCAGATGGGGAGAGAGAGAGGGGCTGACCTGTGTTGTAGGATAGACTGCGCTGCACTGCACTGCACACAACACTGACTAATGGAGCACATTGCTGGGAGACTGACTGTATTGAACTGTAGCAGAGAAAAAGACTTGGCTGCACCTGTATCAGAGAGAGAGAGAGATACTGTAGCACAGACTGTGCCATAGTGTAGCGTATGGCAGATTGACAGAGAGAGAGGGAGGCAGTGATACAATACAGGAAGAGGCCGCACAACCACATTGCTGCGGTGAAGTGAGCCAGGGGGGCAGTCTCCGTGGGAGTGGAGGAGAGCGTCTCAGTGGGGTCCACGTTTTCGCCGGAAAGCCTGTGCACTCCGGTGCGGGGGCTGGGGCCGCCGAGTCGCTATTAAACACTAGAGCGGCAGCGTTTACACAGCGCTGCGAAACAAACTAACACAATTGCATACGAGAGAGAGATGGGGAGAGGGGGAGAGTTGGAGAGTGGGGGGGAGGAGAGAGAGAGACGGGGAGAGAGAGAGAGACAGGGGGAGAGGGGTGAGAGAGATGGGGAGAGAGAGGGTGGTGATACTGGTCTGTACAGGAACACTTTGCACACATCACCCCTGCAGAGAGAAATGATTGAAGAGAAGGGACCAGGAGTGAGGGAGAGAGAGAGGGAGAGGAGATGTAGGAGGGGAGCGATGAAATAGAGAAAAATAGAGAAAGGGGAAAGCAGAAAAGAGGGAGAGTGTGTTTGTGTGTGTGAGAGAGAGTGGGGTTTAGAAAGGGAGAGAGAAATAGATTTAGAGAAGACAGAGAGCATGAGGGCTCCAGTGACAGGAATCACTCCTTCCCGTTTCATTTTCACCGCCGTGCGCAGGGTCCCCTTTGTTACATCAGAGGTCTGTGTGAGAGGAGATCGCACTCCACATGTGTTTAATTACATCTGACTCCACACCAGGTGTGAGAACTGCCCCCCCAGGCCCGATCCTAAGACAGAAAACAACACAGAATGGAACAGAAAACAAGGACAGAAAAATGAATCTGGATGCATGTCAAGGAAAACAGTGAGTGAGTGAGTGAGTGAGTGAGTCTGTCTGTCTGTCTGTCTGTCTGTCTGTCTGTCTGTCTGTCTGTCTGTCTCTCTCTTATCTCTATGCACTGTTGATGTCAAGGGGCTCTGTGTGGATCTAAAGAAATGTTTACGATACAGTGATTGTGCTCTACACATAATGCCTGCCATATACAGCACATACACACACACACACACACACACACACACACACACACACACTCTCTCTCACACACACACACACACACACACACACACACACACACACACACACACACACACACACACACACTCTCTCTCTCTCTGTCACACACACACACACACACACACACACATTTCTCCTAACCCTGTCTGGCCAGGTGGGATAAAGGCGTGTGCTTTATAATATATGTTGATCTGACTGTATGTGCCTCTGACCCTCCGAGACGTCAGAGCTGACTGATGGTGCAGCAGTTACCCCCGCAGCCAGGAGGGAGCCGTGTGGCAGAGCGTCATAAAGTTGTCCCTGGGGGTGTTCAGTGTGTGTTTCAGTGTTCAGTGTGTCTCAGTGCTCAGTGTCGTGTGTCTCAGTGTTCAGTGTCCAGGGCTCCTGGCTCCTCTGGCTGATGGCTTCTGTTGTGCCAGCGCTGCCAGTGTGTGAGGAGCCTCTTGGGCAGCAGCGCAGTTGCGGGGGGGCTGTTGTGCAGAACTGCACCTGTGTTTCTCACGCTTGGCAGAGCACTGCCACACAGGACTGTCATACCCCCCCCACCTCCCAGGACCCCTGGAGTGATGCACAGAGGTGTGTGGGGTTTGGCAGAGGAGTAAGATTATTATATGTACCCCCCCTTGCCCTCAAATAACCCCCATCTGGAGGCCTCTCTCTCTCTCTCTCTCTCTCTCTCAGCGCTGTGGGAGACAAGCACAGAACAGCTGCTCTGCTGTTGTTGTTGTTTTAATAATCGTTGATTCAGGCACTTGTACCGTCCTCATTGTCACCAGTACTAAAGTATGCATAGAGTTTGTTGTTACTGGTGTCGGTAGGGCAAGTGCAGATGTGAGACCTGCCCCCCCCAAAATCCAAATACACTCCCACCATCCGGGGCTCCAGACTCAGGGTGAGGTCGCTAGAGGGGGAGTTTACTGTGAGGCCATTTTTATTCTTCTTGATCCCATTACAGATTTTTTTGGCGACTCCTAAAGTCCATTCAGTCTTTCCCCCCACATCCCCCTCCCAGTAATGCCTCCCTTTGCTAAAGCTGTCTTCACTCAGGACAGAGTACACAGAATCAGATCTCAGTGGATGGTTAGAGATGTCCTTTGTTCTGTCTCTCAGGCTCACTTGTTTCTTATTTTTAGATACACACAGCCAAGGGTGCGCTGTCTGAGGATTCAGAGTCAAATTAACTGAGGAGGAGACAGGACATTAGTTTGATGAATAAAGTCATATCAGTGGTAAAGAACACAGGAAAGATCGGTGAAAATGTATACGTTAGAATTAATAATTCCTGGCAGAATATAAACCAAAATCCCATAAATGTAACTGCATGTAATTTGTATTTTGCTCCATTCCAGTTTAAAAGAAAACAGTGAAACCAGTATTGTTGTGTTGTCTGATTGAGTAATGTAGCCCTGAGCCAGGTATGGAGCTAATTAGTGACTGGCAGTAGACTTGTTGATAAATATTGGGGGTTGAATCCAAATTGTGTTTAATACGGACACATTTTAGTTGCAGAAGCCATTAAATCACTCAGTGAATATTAACAGAAATTGCTGGTTAATACCGGTTTTTCCAATTACATATTTCACATACAAACAATTTTTTGCTTTTTGATTTTGCATGAATGTATTTACACAGTTAATTAAAATTCACAAATGTATTGAAATGATGAAGGACACTGTCCTGTTCAGTGATTCCAGATCAATCAGTCTCTGCTCTGTGTGCTGTTCATCAATGGAAAAATCACAGTTACCCATTTTGTGTTAGGAACACCTTAACTGAAAATAAATAAATTCACTCAGTTATGCAGTTGAGACAGAAGTAAGAGTGTCATATAAACACCACTGACCAGATTCATTCACCCATGTATAATCTGACTCACACACAGCTAGTGTGTACAGCAACCACTGTTTATACATATTGATAAAAAAACTATTAACCCATGCATTACAGCTAATTAGAAAACACAATATTTGTCTTTATTTTCTCTTTGAATATTATATTTCACTGAATGATATTTAATTCATCCAACTGCACTACCAGTATTCAATTTAAAATGTCCAGGTGTCCGTAATCACCATCAGTGGACAGTGAAGGGCAAATAATCTGCAGGATAGTTATTTTATTATTTTTGACTGTGTCAGTTTAATTAAAATAATATGTGGGGTTTCGGGAAATGGTCAACACCTTTAACTATAACAAATCATTTTGCAGCAAATGATCTAATCAAATGTGAAATAGATACATGTGGTACAGCACATCATCAAGTACACCATGCCATGCACAGGTTTGTCCTGTAGAGGGCAGCACATCCAGTCTGGTCACACTATCAGACAGTAGTACAGCAGTAGTTAGAGCAGAAGACACTGTATACAGAGGACTTACTCACTTCACTGTAATAGTGATCTGCAGGGGAAAGAAAATAGAGTTTCCGAAAAATAATGAAAACATAATATCTCACTTTCTTGCAAACAGTATTAAACAATTTATTGAAAACAGCTCCAGAAACATTTTTTTTCCGCCATTAAAATTCCAATAACAATATTAACTAAAGTTACAAAAGAAAAGTAATGTCAGAAGACAGATTTGAACACCTCTGTCCTGTAGAGGGCAGCACCCAGCTGTGTGAGAGGACTGTCAGACACATCACTGCACACAGCAGCAGTTTTGGATCAGATAAACACACTGGAAACTTACCCAGGCATACAGAGAGCTGAGCTGCAGGAGAAAGAGAAGAGAAGGCAGCTGTAATTCCCATTCTCTCAGTGATATATATAACAGCACATGGTGTATGAGGTCATTACAGTGATGTCATCCCTGTGAACCTTGTTGTGCTCAAACCCCCTGTGTCAGAGGACTGGTCTCTTGATGCAGCGGGTTTGTCACTCTGCTTGTGATGCTGATCAGGTGATTGAGCCTGGTCTGACATACATTTTATTAAAATTACAATTACATTTCAATGTTAAATCAGATTAGTAAAAATAATAATAATACAAAAATGCCTGGAGCTCAGATTTCTAAATCTCTTACATGAGATAAATTATTAATAAAACAACTTTGAAATGTCACCACACACAGCAGCACTGTAGGAGCAAACAAACACAAATTGGTTATTTACAAAGCTGTACAGAAAGCTGACCAGCAGGTCAAAGAGAAGAGAAGACAGTTTTCACATTAGCTCAGTAGCAATTCAGGGAATTGCAATAGCATGTACACATGTTTATATGTAAAGGTTTAATGGTTTATATGTAATTAGCAATAAATGGATGACCGCAAAACATTACATCACCTCTTCATAATGCAAATTCCGGGGATAACAGAACTATTATTATAACGTTAGTGTATTGTGAATGAATTCAAAGCAAAATAATCTAAACGTCAAATGTTTAAATATAAAAAAGTTATTCAAACAATGACAACCTGAGGAAAACAAGAACTGTAGCACACTTACTTTTCTCCTCACTAAGTGTTTTTGTCATAGGAGAAGAGAAATCAGTCACACCAGTGATGCAAACACTACAGCAGCAATAGCAGAGATCTACACTGAGAAACCAGACCCCATCATCCACCTCCTAACATTAGAAATGACTCCCTGTGATGGGGAATCTGACCCCCATGACCACTACACTGGGGCTGACAATCATGAAAAAAAAAGATAATCTTGACATCAAAGTTAAAGCACAAGATGTGATTTAGAGGAAAACAAGTTGATGACTATAAGAAACACAAGAAGCACAAACACTGGCTGCTACTCACCCACTAGCTTACAAAGCTCAGCTGTAGAGGAAAAGAGAGAAGTCAGACAGTGTTTTGAGTGCAGCTTCTTATGAATAAGGATGAGCATAATTAATTTACATTGCATAGGAAGTACATAACAAACATTTTTAAGATTAAGCCATTCTGGTAAACAAATAAAAAGTTCACAATGCAAACATAAATAAAGTATGAAATGTTTTATGTACATTTTAAGGAACAAAACTAAATTTAAACAGAGATAAACCTAAACTAAATAACACCTAACATACAGAAATGCAGAGACAAAGACAAAAACACTAGGGAAACTATAAGAATATTTAAAACTTACGGTTGTCTTTAGAGAGGTTTTCTGTTAAAGGGAAAACAACACAAATCAGTGCCACCAGTGACGTCCAGAGCCCGCACTGCAATAACCAGCCTCCCTCAGAAATGCCGCCCTCTAGTGGGGAATCTGCTGCTCTCTCATCACTAGGGCCAGTGATTTCCGGCAAAGAAAATAAAGACTTTTTGGATTCCCAAATCTTTCAATTTCGGAAATACATTTCATTTTAATAATAGTTATAGTGTTATGATGCAATTGTATAGGTGAACTCGAAAGCACGTTTATTTTCAAATGAACATGGTCTCTGACTGATGTAATGTATAGACAAATATTAAAGCACTGTTTCTCAGCAAACACAAAATCAACAAGATGGATTATACTCTCACGTTTCAATAACGAATACACGGTAGCCTACATAACAATGTTTAGAAACACTTTTTAAACAGCGTTTTCGAAAATAAATATGTCACGCAATATGACAAAAACCTATAGCTGTTCAATCTTGGATTATCAACTTAAACAATGTCAAACATAAAAATAAACTGACCAAAAATTCCATCATTACCAAAAATGCAGGACAAATACAGGTCTGACCACTTAACATTGATTTCTGAACCTGGAGTGGTCGCTTAATTTTTTTTCCATAACTGTATGTATATCAATATTTGAATATCAATGGCAATGCTCACGACACATTAAAAGTAATTTGGGCGTACATCTTCATGCTTTCCATTGACAGTGGGATTAGGACCGCATGGACTGAATTGCACGGTATCACCAAAACAACTCCAGCAATCTGGCTTAATTTTGGCAAACGCTTCTCCGTGGTGGTCCCAAAAGTGCATACGGACATGTCATTGGGAAGTTGCTTTACAATGTCCAAGTAAACGGCCCGCTCATCCTCTGTCGCAATGCGGTCTTTGTGTTGAAGTGTTGCCAGTAGATCAGATGGGCTTTCTAATGTGGGCTTTAACACCATGGTCAATCAGCGAGTCTCTGAGCGGGGCTTGCAGAACAACGTTTTAATTAGCTCACACAGACGGTTCACTTCTCTATTCAATCTGCGTCAGCACTCCCCTAGCACTCCTATCTAATTATACTAATAATGCAATTTCTCTCCCAATCAGGATCATTGCTCAGCTCTTCGGAGGGGGGATGTTGAGCTGATCATGTCAGTCAGCAACCGGATTCATTTTAGCAAAGGTGTCGGGATAATTAACACATTTATTAATTTCAATTTAGCAGCCAATTTTAAATCCCGTTCTGCCTCACAATGTCCCGGGACAGTGGCTCAGGCGGCAGCCCTACAGAGGCGCGCATCACGGGTCCTTGATCATGTCTGCTCACCTCCTGGGTTAATCATGTTAATCATGAACTAATCATGGGGTTAGTTCCCCCTGCTGGAGCCCGAGTCCAAGATCTTTTAAAGATTTTACGGATGACTGTTTTAAAAAGATTTAAAAAAAAAAAAAAAAACGAATCTTAATTGTTTTTAAAGATTTAGTTGTTTTTAAATCACATTGTTTTGGGCTTTTTGGTATAGTTTTGTTATATTTTGTTGTCAAATACATTGACCGTTTTGGGTTTAATTTAAAATGCATTAGACCTTTTTTGTTTGTTTTTTATTTTTTCCTTTTTAATTGTTTCTTTATTTTGTCTAATGCATTTTCAGTTATTTTCAATGTATTTGACTCTTTTGTTGGTGTGCAGTTTTTGCTTTTATCACGTTTTGTTTTGTTGATTTGAGCACGTTTATTTTAAAGTTAATTGTTTTAGTTTTGTTAAAAATCACAAAGATTTTAAAAATTTTAAGTGATTTTAAGAATTGATATTTTAAATGATTTTAATCATAAGTATTAAATATTGAATTGTTTTTATTTTCGAAATGTAAAATACTTTAACCAAATAAACAGTATTAATCATGTTTTGCTGTCGCCAACTGGACTTAAATAAAAAGAAAGTTTTTGTCTTTGATCTCGGGCGTCACCGGGCAGGTTTTAGGGGGACCTCTCCCCTAGTGATGCTGTAATATGCGCCCAGCAGCTCACATCCCACTTAAACGGTCTTTGAACGACTTTCGCATGTACTTTGCATTGTCCGTCACATATGCCACTACGTTTGACAAGTCGATGTCATGCTGTACGAGAGTCTTCATCACAGCCTGTGAGACGGTACAGTTAACGCCTCTGACAACTGCATGAGCTGCGACACAATACTGGCCACGTAGCGCTTCAGATGGTCTTTTCTCTGTGTTTCTGATTTTCATTTTGACGTGCAAGCACTCCTGTGATTGTGCACTGTCACTTTGCTGCCGCAACATCCCCTCTCTCTGTCCTTTGCTTTCTTCAAGGTCTTCGTCAAAGACCTCTAATGTGATGTAGTCTAAAACTTTGCTACAAATTGAACAGAATAACGTCCCTCCGTCAACATGGAGCTCATCTTTTCCGAAGTCTTTTACTCGGTCTCCGGGCGTAACCATTTTTAAATAGGTGCCGGTGTAAAGTCATCAGATCAGGGCTTTGAAGTGCTGTTAGGGCAATTAGAAGTAATCCGATGATTTCGGAAATGAGACGTCATTTCGGAAAAAAAAGTCGGCAATTTCGGCAATTTCCGGAAATCACTGGCCCTGCTCATGACTATTACCTCAGGAACTGTGCTCAGCTGAAAGGTCGTTTCTCTCATTTATACTTTTGATTTCCTAGTTGATCAACTAAGACAAATTATATATTTATAATAGTAATGTGGATGAAAGTCACATACTGTGAGAGATGCTTAACAATGTGGGAAACACTCAGATCAGTGGAGAACACCTAGGACAATTATTAATTCCTACAATTCTCATCTCCATGACTATCAGTGTGAGGATGTGAATGAGAATCATTTAGAAGATTATTAATGACAACGAGCTGAAACACAACAGGTGATTGAAGTGAGAGCAATGAGACACTGAGAGCAGGACCTGCGCTGCTCCGACACAGTGCACTGCACTGCTCTGTCCTGTAGAGGGCAGCACCCAGCTGTGAGAGAGACACGTCACTGCACACAGCAGCACAGGGACACACTGGACACTTACCATACTGTTTATTAAGCTCATCTGCAGGTGAAAGGAGGACACATATTTAATTCACAGTAGTTCAGTAATACTGCTGTAATATAAATTGTGCCTTTTTGGAACAGCAATACAAATCAAACATGAACACTACATGAGAGCATGTTAAATAAAAAGTACACCAGCACCTCAACATTCATGAGGGATATGTTGAGGTACTTAATACTAAACCTTAAATTGGAGATCTTAGGCTAAAACTAAACTAGGCATAACAGTGAAAACCAAATGGAAATGTGAATAAAACAAATGTATGCACAGTGGGGCAGCGGGGGCAAACAGTGCAAAGAGGAATGAGAAATGCACGGCGGGGGGTCTGAGGGGTCTCCCCCATTTCAGAGTCGAAAAATGTAGCTCAAAATCTCTGTGAAATCCATGAAGTCAGGCAGATTTTGACTCTTTGCATATCTTTGCTTCACAACCACATATCACTAAGGGACACATCCAGTGAGACACTGATCACTCAATCCTCCTCTCCTGCCTCGCTGACCTTAGAATCTCTGGGACTGCTCTCACCTGGTTCTCCTCCTACCTCAGCAACCGGACCTACCAAGTGACATGGCGAGGTTCCTCATCCACCCCCCAACCTCTCCTCACAGGCGTTCCCCAAGGCTCTGTCCTGGGCCCGCTCCTGTTCTCTCTCTACACTCGCTCCCTGGGCCCCCTAATCACATCCCATGGTTTCTCTTACCATTTTTATGCAGATGATGCCCAGATCTTCCTGTCTTTCCCTCGTCTGACCCTCTCATTCCCTCTCGCATCTATCCCTGTTTGTCTGCTATCTCCACACCTGGATGCACTCTCTAAGAAGAAGTGAACCCATGTAGTAAAAAGAGGAAAGCTACAATACTGTAGCGATTGGGGACTGGGGGTCACGTATGTGTTTGTGTTCATGTGGTATGTTCGTATTATGCTTATGTAACTGTGTTAGGGGATTAGTTAGTTCCTGGGGTTTAAAATACATTGACCTAATTGTTCTCTTATAGTTTGTACAACACAGTATGTACAATATTTTAAAGGACATTAAAAAATTATAATAATAATAATCAGAGAGACAGGTTTAATCGTGCCAAGAGATCAACTGGCTAGAGTTGAATATATAAGAATGGGTTCCACTCCACCAGTGTTAGATGCCAACCCTTACACTTTGTTTGGAACCAAGCAAAGATGTTTTAACAGTAACTGGTATCAGAAATACCAGTGGCTAGAATACAACAAAAACAGCAATACTATTGAATATGTATGTAGAATACATGTATGCAGTATATTAAAGTACACTTACATTTAAAATATATATGCAGTTAAAATGTAAGTGTACTTTACTGCATATATGTATTCTTGCTGTTGTCATGAACAGGAACCCAGGTTCCTGTTCATGACAACAGCAATGAAGTAAATAACAATCAGTTGCAACATTCTTCTTGTTAGGTGCAACTCAGGTATCAATGAACAGTTTTAGTAAAACAGTAAGTTAAAACAAAATACATTTTTCTCTGTGCAGTTTAACGTAGAAAAATACACCAACAATCAAAGCAATAAGAACAAATGTGAAAAAAACAAAGAAGGCCATCATCCAGGGAGAGACACGGGGGAACAATTCACCTGAAAAACACAAGGTCAGTTAATAACTGTGGATATTATTTGAGTGTGACAGTTTTTAATAAAATACATATGAACTAGTGTTACTTTCTGGAAATGTACATTTATGTCTCCTTCCCTTCATTGAGCTGCTGCTGTGCGACACTGCAGGTGTAGCTGTTGTAGTCTCTCTCCTGTACGATCACCTGTCCTCTCACAGTGAAGCGGTCCCAACTGTCTGTGACCGTCTCTGTATGTCCAGCAGTGATACTCTGTTCTTCACTGTCCATCCAGACCAGTGCAGGCTCAGGGTACCAGCCTTTAGATTTACACACCAGGCCGATCCCCCAGTCCTGGTGTCCCTCTATAGAGATCACTGGCTGGGTGCCTGTGGCTACAGTGGACAATACAGGTAGATTCTTAAAATTTAAAATATTTTTTGGAGTTTTGGTGACATGTGCTGATTTTCATATAGAGTAGTATGTTTAAACACAAAACGAACCTCTGACAGTTAGTTGAATGGTAGTGTCTTCAAACCATGACTTAGATCGAACAAAACATGTATACCATTTCCTTTTCTGAGCTCCTCTGGGAGAAATGCAGCCCTTCCTTTGTAGGACAATATCAGATTTTCAAGACTAGGCCTGCGGTCCATGTATAAATACACAGGTGCAGCAAAATCCTCTCTGTACCACCTGATCTCAAAGTCCTCCACACTGATGGAGGGTGAGACATGACAGGGCAGGACCACGGCCTCACCAGCTGCAGCAACCACAGGCTGAGATGTAGCGATAACCTTAAAGTTCTCTGGAAAGAGAAATAATGCAGAGATTGATGCACCTCTCTGGGAGATGGTATGGATCTGGATCAAATGCACCTCTCTGGGAGATGGTATGGATCCGGATCAAATGCACCTCTCTGGGAGATGGTATGGATCCGGATCAAATGCACCGGCAGTGTAAGCGTTCGAGTCGGCTCAGCTAGTGTTAGGCAGGGCATCATTTGCCATTTCCCTTATTATAATACGTATGCACAGTTTCCATTGGCGGACGTGTCCGGACTCTAAAATGGGTGTTTACACCCATGTGAAATCCACATACAGAAACAATTACTGTTCACATCTGAGCAGGGCTGGACTGGGACAAAAAAATCCATCAATCAATCCATTTTTTTTTGGTCTAGGCGGCCCACATCTACAATCCAGAATCGGTTCAGTTGGACACCATCCATATATATATACACTGTCATTCAAAATACACGCACACAGTGTATGTTTATGTGTGTGTATACCTACTGTGTATACCAGTTATACCAGTTTAAGTGTACCAGTGTACTCACTGGTGGCCAATCTCCATGCTCAAGTAAAATTGTCAAAGAAAAGAAGCTAAAGATCAAAGTATAATTTCCAATTATTTAATACAATGTAAGTATACAACTGTGTACAACATACACAAGAAATCAAAATGTTGCCAGTGATCTCCAAAAATCTCTCTATACCTCTTCACATATTCTTACTTCTCTTTTACATCCTATATTTTCCTTAATGACGTGAACCTTGTTTGTTTGCATTGCTTCAATAAAGCATGACAAGTATTTTATGTGTAGTATATACATGCAAAGCCCGGAGTGGCGCTGCAGCGGAGTGACCTAGAGCACAGAGTGGAGAGAGGACCTGCTGTCGCTGCACCCACTGTGATCTGTGTGAATCCACCTCGTCTCCTGTCTGTTGCTAAATTTAAGACCTCTACAAACAAACATCAACGCTCTTTGAGAAATGTAAGACAACAGGGAATTTAAGACACTTTAAGGACCTGTGGGAACCCTGCAATTGACGGAAATCCATCGTAGCAACGGAGAACTTCAATCCCTGCATTATAACAGACAGAAACTGCCTGAAATCAGCTATAAAGAAGAGAAGACAGTCGTATGTAAAGGTTGCGTGGCGGGCGGTGCCCTGCATGCCCCTCTCAGCGTGGTGCCCTGGGCTGCCTGACTGCCTGTGCCAGGATCCGCCACTGCGCGCACACATTAGGACAGGTTACTCCCTCTTCCTCCCCTCCCTGCGAGTCCCTGTTATCACGGAGCTATTCCTTACTGATTCAATACCCTCTTCTCCTCCTCCTCCTCCTCCTCCTGCCTGTCCCTCTGGCCTCATCACTGACAGACAAGCCTGCTCTTCATTGCTCGCCACCTGCTCTTTTCCTTGCTGCTGCACACACTTGAGCACTGCTTCTGCAGCAGCCCCTAAAGTACATGTTATCTTGGCACATTAGGCGGCAACCCCCTCCAAACTTTGAACCCTCTTATTTTTTCAGCACCACCTGTGCTCTTCGCTCTGTCCATTTTGAGGGATGTAGAAGAAGGGGGAGGTGAAGGCGAGCAATATGTATATAAGGCGGAGCAAGATGCGTAATCGCTCCATCTGTCGCGCATTGTGATTAGGTTTGCACACTGTCGGCCCACCGGGAAAATGCCCGATTACCAATCCAGCCCTGTATCTGAGTGTATTAAAAATGTACCGAACACGGATTTAACGGGACTCCGAAGGAAGAACCGTGACAATAAAAATAAAATAAAAGCGGTAGCATCCGATATTATTAATATTTTATGAACAACTGCACGGTGTTTCAGGCTGTCTTTTTATGAATGGCGTGCAGTCTGTTGCCCCATAGAGACAATCAGTATGAAGGCGAACACTTACAGGTTAAATTAATGAATAAATGAATACAGCAGATCTGGGTTTCCCTCTTAAACATTAAGGACTGGTTTAATAAATGCGTCCATAAACGCCATGACTGAAACGTACTCACTTTAGATAAATTATAACCTGCTGTACTGCAGCTGCTGTTACTGTTTGATTAAACATGAAACTTGTGTATTTTGTTTCAGCTGTAACTTGCCGATTAAGGACGTCATAAATTACTAATAATATGGAAAAAAAAGGTTACAAAGCTGTAGTAATAATGGGAGTCAAGTTGTGCTGTTCAAAAGACATATCTAGCACCTATTGTGATGATGATTACAATACTAATAGGCTAATCATAATAATAAATAACAAATAATATGTTTTATTGTTGCGCATGGAAAAGTTCTTACGGTATCGTAATGCAAGACAGGTTTGCATAGCCTTTAGCTCTGTGTTCTAAAGGACTCATTTAATATACAGTTGGGCACATAAATATTTGGACAGTGACACAATTGTCATCATTTTGAAACAATCAAGATGTTCTTTAAGTGTAGACATTCATCTTTCATTTGAGGGTATTTACATCCAAATTGGGTGAACTGTGTAGGAACTACACCCATTTGTATATGTCTTCCCCCCAATTTGAGGGTCTGAAAAGTAATTGGACAAACTAACAAAACTCATGTTTTGACTCAAAGCCTATCTCATATTACCTTCCTTTTGGATATTCCTGGTCTAGTCTGTACACCTGCTCGATTGACCTCCTGCTCGTGACCTCTACTACGATTATTGTCTTATCCTCTGGTTTTGTCTGCACCTGAATCCTTATCCCAGCTGTACTCCCCAGTACACCACAGTAACAACCTTATTATGAATTGTGACCGATTTACATATATTTGTCAATATCATTTTGGTGTTCTAACTAGTTATCCACAAGCTAGCTTGATTTACTGCTGCTGAAATATACGCTCTATATAAAATCTTAACCTTCACTGCAAATGCTAATAATACTTTTGGAATTGAATTATGATTTGAATAGGGATATGTATCAAACCTAAGCTGAATCATTAAATGTGTTTAACGATCATAATAATTTTGAACAAGTCCACTGTAGCGTTATGTTGGGTGTATTTGGATAAGAGCATTTGGGCTCTAAGCTGAAGCACTGATCTAAAGAAGACCTCTCCCCCCCCAAAGTTATCAGATTTCCTTGGCTCATCAGCTTGGAACTGGTTTGCATCAAAGTGACAGTTTTGGGGAGGATGGCACCGAGAAGAGGCCAAATAGTTTGGAATTCTGCTATGAGATGTCTGGAGAAAGGGGCCTGTAGGTGATAAAAACTCTTTGAAGTGGACGAGAGCCGAAATCCCGACATAGAGCTACGAACCCAGGCCAACCGGCATTTCCAAAAGATGGCATGGATTGACATCAGTCATAAATCAAGCCCCCCTCCAATAGGACCCTGGGGGCTGAAACCGAAATCCAATCTCAAGGACTCAGGGACCAATCACCTATTGATCTGACAGACTATAAGGAACAGCGGACAGTCTCTCTCTCTCTCTCTCACCTGAACCAGAAACTCGCTGCCACAGCTCAACCTGTAGCTCTGTTGCCAGAACCGGAACCAGAAACCAACTAAGTCTTTGCCGGCAACAGAAGAGTTAAACTGGGAGAAGGAGATTGAGCCGTACGAAGAATTATTTTAAAGGACTTTATCAAATAAAGAACTTTACAGATTGCGCTGCCCGCCTGTGCCCACCTGATCAGTGGAGTTTTACAGCTGGACAATTGACAAGTCGACTGTATACGAAAGTGTCAGTCATTTAAATAGCTATTGAGTCTAAAGAAACTTGACCCTTGGAACAAACAAAACCCTGCTTTCCTCAAAGACTTTGTCTTCAAATAAGTACGGTGAGAGACCCTGCTTGCCAAGAAGATTTTGTGCACAACCTTGGAGCCTTCAAACCAGTGGAAAATCTGTTTGGAAAAGACTCTA
The DNA here is from genome assembly GCF_036373705.1 of Amia ocellicauda. Lineage (NCBI taxonomy): Eukaryota > Metazoa > Chordata > Actinopteri > Amiiformes > Amiidae > Amia > Amia ocellicauda. The sequence goes on from NC_089863.1 coordinate 11,730,132, forward strand.
CTTTCGCGAAACCCCAACTTCCAGGTGCATCGACTGAGTGGAAGTTCTTGGACAAAGCCGAACCGGACTGCCTTTGTTCCAAACCACACGGACCTCGTGCCGTGTGCTGTTATCTGAGCCCGAAGACAGAGAGGCCTCTCTGTGACGAAGTTCAGATAAGTTTAACAGTTTGGAGTTCATGATTCATGACATTTGAGAAATCAATTAGAAATGTTAATCTGTGATTCATAACTCTAGAATGTGTAATATCATTTATTTTTCTTAAATATAAATGTGTGTTGCATTAAACTGTTTTGTTGATAATTTTAGAAATAAAATCTGTTAACGCCGAGAAATATCTTCTCATTCCTGTTTAACTGTTTAGTCTGAAATTGACACAAGTTAATAGACATTAGATTATTGGTGGCCCTGCCTATCCTTAATCATTGAATAATAATCAGTTAAGGGAAATTGTGGTAACAAGTAATGATAGGATCTTTCTCAGCACCTACACGTAAATGACACTGATATATATATATAACGAGAAGTTACCTGACATAAATACTAACCTGCGTAGTTATTTAATGTCTGACTAACAATACTAACGAGAGACTCACCTTCGTCTTACTAACCGGTATTGTAGTCAATGTGTTTATAACCTTTTTTGTTTAACGATTTGTGTTATCATATGCGATCCCATGGTCTTTGATTTGGTCACGGAAGTGATTTGTCTTTGATTTGTTGATCTAGAGTTGAATTTTAATTTGTTTTTCCCTTTTGTATAATTAGTGTAGTGCTACATTTAGTCTTTGTTTTGAATAAATTTGACAATTTATATCTTTGGAATTGGCGTCTGCATCCAATTATTACAGAAATTGAGTTCTACAAGATTCCAGGATTCGTGATAAGGTGATACTATAAATTCACTTCTTTAATTGAAATTTATAAGTGTACCTTACGCTACACCACCTTGCATTGAATTAAGAATGCCCCCCCTAATTTGGGTCTGTGCCCCTCCTTGGCCCCCCCATTCAACACCACTGTTCTCCACAGATGATGCCGGTGTGATGATAAACAGGAGCAGCTCTCTCTCTACAGCCCCCTCCCTATCAGTCTAGTGCCTGTTTCTACTCACACTGCACAGTCCTGCCTCAATAACAGTGGCGATCCTAGGATTTTGAAACTGGGGGAGGGGGGCATAATGGTGCCATGATTATTACAGAGGGGCCGACGTGCTAGGGGGGTCCGGGGCCATGCTCCCCAGGGCAGATTTGTTTTGCAAAATGGCATTAAAAGTCTTAGTTTGTAAGCTAAGATTGATGGAAAGCTGGGCAATTCATTAAAATCCATCAAAAATGTACCACCATATTTGCTACCATTTGCTAGTGACAAAATTATGTTAAACTTTACATTAACACAATAGACAACAGTGATACTGTATTGCCATTAACATAATATATAATACAGACAATTTCTCCTCTTGCTTCACCCGCAGCAGTGCTTCAATACAGATACATCCTTGAGCATTTATTCAGTGCAACATGGGAAAGTATTAGTGAACAAAATAGGGTCCCCTTAATATGCAAAAATAAAGAAAGAAAATGCCTGATTTGGACAGAATGGGTACACAGTCCCCCAAAATCACTGGACTGCATATCGAACACTGTACATTAAGACCCTTTTAACCCATTAACTAAAGTTACTGCTCCACTGATAATGAGTTGAGATAACCAGAGCCAGCTTGGGCTACCATATGTGAACTGTCAATAATGAGCAGGGCCGGCGCTACCTATAGGCAGGGTAGCAGTTGCCTAGGGTCTCGGGCTTGGAGGCGGGGCCTCCATAACCGTATCATCCCTATACGCGAGTCCAGGGTCCCAAACTGTGGGGTGCGCTGCGGTGAAAGAGCTGAACAGGAAACAAGTCAAGACGAGACACAAGAAATCACCGAGGGCATCTGACAACTTCTGATTGCCCACCCACTAAAATCGCACTGGATAAACTGATACCTTTTTCTCCATTTTGCACAGATCTGTCATTGTCAGCCAATCAGAGACCAGTAATAACAAATCCCACCCTCCCGTCAATCTTCATTACAATTACATAGCCAATCAACCGCACAGGCTTTGAAATAAAATTATTATTATTATTATTATTATTATTATTATTATTTCAACTATCGAATGTTAGATTCACTTGTCGATAGTGTCCATCTTTAACAAATAGTTGAATTTTCGAATATTCGGTCTCATCCTATATATTACATAACTAGTACAATTGTATAAACTGGAAAAAGAGCGTTACTGTATCTTCTGTAACTGTTGATTCAGGCTCATCCCTACTATGGAGTAAGATTGGGTTCATGCATAGAGAGATTCCAATTTAAATGGACAAATAATATCGTGAAAAGTGAAATGAAAACAAGTTTTAAAGTATATTCATCATTGTGACCCAAATGTTTTTTGGGGGGGCGCCACCCAGAAAGTTTGGGAACCACTGCACTAGTCCACCAATCAGGACGGAGGGCCTTCAACATAAATTTTGCCTAGGGCCTCCAAATGTCTAGAACCGGCCCTGATAATGAGGACACTGGACAAGGTGTTATGAAATATGTAAACGCAACCAAATGCAATGTATTAATGTCTTAACTTATGAGTGTAACATTAAATCCCTGGATCTTTATGTAACATTAGATACAGTGCAACTATATAAAAATAGGTCAAATAAAATTAAATGTTCAATACATGGCTGTATGGCAAAATAATGTACCAAGAAAAAAAAAACCAAACAATGGTGTGCTAAAACATAATTTATAATAATCAATAACATGAACGATTATTATTATTATTATTATTATTATTATTATTATTATTGTGCAGGTTTGTTTTAGTTTAGTATTCACTTTTCATAAACAAATCGCGATTATATGGAAATATATTTTAACACTATAACAAGGAAATATAGTACAAATATAAAACTATGAAGAAACAGCAACAACTAAACACTAGTGATGTGTGCAAGTGTGAGAATCTTCAAAGAATCTCTAAAACATCCTGATGATTTTCTGTTCATAATCGCCTTTTCTCTGCCTGTCAATCGTCCTCTCACTCACACTCTGCCTTCACATCTCAACCTAAATTGCTTTCTTAACAAAATAAACCCTTCCTGATTGGCTGTTGAAGTCTGACTTACACACGTCAGTCATTTATTAACATCAGTAGTTGATTAAAAGGCTGCTCACTAACACCGTCACTATTCTCTGCTGGAGCTGCCGGAGCAGAAGGTTAAACTCGCACTGGACTGTAGCTCAGCGTTGGAAAAGGACGAGCAGCCAAATCCCAGACATTTTTACGTACTTAAAATAATTCAGCCGGACAGAGATCAAAGGACAGAAAAAGAGAAAAAGAGGGGCTGAAATCTGAGCCCCCACACCTTGGCTCCATAATATACTCAATAATATTATTTAAAATGTTTGCAAACGTCAGGGAAAGATACACGAAGAAGCTAGAAGAGACGCCATGTTTCTAAACTGTTCCCCCTTCTTGATCTGAAATAATAAGCTGTACTGTATTGTTACAGGTCAAATATTTAGTTCCCCAACAAACAAATAATACATATATATATTTAAGAAATCTTAGTCAGGAGAATTACCAAAACATTACCTCTGGAATTAAAGAAAAAAAAAAATCACCAACAAATTATTTGATTTCAAGTACTTTAAATTTCAATACATATTAAAATGTGTGAAATAAACTTTAAAAACAAAAAATACAGATACAGTTGAGGAAAAAATGAAGAGAACACTTAACATTGATTTCTGAACTTGGAGTGGTCTCAATATTTTCCAGAGCGGTATATAGAAATAATAAAAACAATCTGCAAGACTTTACTATATAAAAATGTAAAAACAATAAAAAGGCAGCTTTACAGTAGAAATAGACAACAGACAAATACAATGTATTAGTGCACCACATGTAACACTTTGGGTGAGATATGTAACTGTATCAATAACTACTTGTTCCCCTCTGGTTTCTCTTTAATGCCAATTCAGATAATTCACAAGGCAGTGGAAGAAGGAAGTCAATTTGATCAGAAGATCAGCCATCAGTTTTAGATGTTCAAACTCTGTGTGAGGGAGCTCTCATAAAGGCACAACACACTTCAATTAAAATGTAACATAACAAAAGTATATTGACTTGATTAATGTAATAAAACAGTGTACAACATGAGTATATTAATGAAAATATAATATTTCCATTGATAGGTTACTGACCTGCACTGTTTTAATAATTCCCAGTGGTTTTATTCATTCCTCATTTGTCTCCGTAACCGACTGGGTTGATAATCAGTGGGGCTGCATTTGTACCGTCCTCACTGTCACCAGGACTAAAGTATGGATAGAGATCATCACGATTGGTGTCAATAGTGCAAGTGCAGATATGGGCCCTCTCCCCCACACTGTAAAAGGAGACCTGCCCCCCCTCATAATCCAAATACACCCCCACCTTCCGGGGCTCCAGACTCTGGAGGATGTTGTCAGAGGAGGAGCTTGCTATCAGGCCATTTTTATTCTTCCCAACAGAGCAGCAAACACTGCAATTTTTATAAGAACCGAAAAAATAATTAACCCTTTTGGCGACTCCTAAAGTCCATTCAGTCTTTTCTCCCACATGCACCTCCCAGTATCGTTTTCCTTTGCCAAAGCTCTCATTACTCATGACAGAGTAAACAGAATCAGATCTCTGTGGATGTTTAGAAATGTCCTTTTGCTTGTCTCCCAGGCTCACTTGTTTCCCATCTGAAGATACACACAGCCAAGGGTGAGCTGTGCTGGGATCCAGAGTCAAATCAACTGAAGACGAGACAGGAAATTAGCTTGATGAATAAAGTCACATCAAGTGTGAAGAACACAGGAAAGATTAGTGAACAATTGACTTTTCAAACATTTGGAAGAGATATTGCCGGGCAGGAAGTATTTCAGAAATCATCATTCCTGTCAGAATATAATACAAAATCCCAAAAATGTAACTGCATGTGATTTGTACTGTGTGACATTCCTGTTAAACAGAGCAGAGGAACCAGAAATATTGTGTTGCCTGATTGGACAGGAATAATATACAGCTCTGCAAAAAAATTAAGAGACAATATAACATTGATTTCTGAACTTGGAGTGGTCTCATTTTTTTTCCAGAGCTGTAGTCCTGGTGAACTTAATTCAGTCTGCCCCAGATTTAGTGCTAAAAATGTCTTTCAGTAGACTTCCTGTTTAATAAGGGGATTGAATCCAAAATCCGTTAAACACTGACACATTATAGTTACAGAATCCATAAAATCACTCCTTTAATATTAGTAGTAATTGCTGGTTTATACTTCATATTTCAAATTTCCTTTAATAGTTAAGTAAAATTCAAACTGCAAAAATGTAATCAAATGAGGAGTAATACTGTCCTTTTCTTAGGGAACATTTACATTTGGGAACATTCAAAAATAGACTGGATAGGATCCTTGGATCACTTGGATCACACCAAACAAGAACGAAGGGTCGAAGGGCTTCCTCTCGTTTGTAAACTTTCTAATGTTCGTATGTTCAAATCTCAATGTATTAATAATAAAATGGAAAAATCACATACCCTTTCTTGTTAGAAACACCTTCACTGAAAATAAATAAAATCACTCAGTTGAGACTGCAGTAACTGTGTCAAATTAACACCACTGACCAGATTAATTCACGCATTTTTAATTGAATCTGACTCACCTACTACTAGTGTGTTCAGCAATACACTGTTTATAGATATTGTTACAAATGTTTTACTATACATTACAGCCAACTAGAAAATAGAACACTTGTGTCTTTATTTGCTCTTTGAATAATACATTTCACTTAATATTTTATTTAACCAACTGCACTGTCTGTAATCACCATCAGTGGAGAGTAAAGAGCAAATAATCTGCAGGATAGTTATTGTATAATTTTTAACTCCATCAGTTTCAAGAAAATAACAAGTGGAGTTTCAGTAAATGTTCAACACCTTTAACTATATCAATTCAATTTACAGCAGATCTAATCGAATGTGAAATAGAGCTGTGCTATGACATCATTCAGTACAGTGAAGTACACTGTGCAATGCATAGGTTTGTCCAGCAGAGGGCAGCTCCCTCTGTTCACACATGACAGTAATGCAGCAGCAGCGTCAGAGCAGAAGACACTGTATACAGAGGACTTACTCAGTTCACTGGAATAGTGATCTGCAGGGGAAAGAAAATAGAGTTTCCAAAAAATAATGAAAACATAATCTCACTTTCTTGTAAACAAGTATTAAACAATTTAAATGAAAACAGCTTCAGAAATTATTTTTTTCCCCATTAAAATTACATTTCAGAAACAATATTAAAAATAAAAAAATCCTCTCAGAAGACTGATTTGAACACCTTTCTGAGCAGAGAGAGAATCTGTACATGACAAACAATGGAGAAAACAGAAACAATTCCAGTGAAGCAGTGAAGTGAGCAGCGATAGCAAGAACATCCACACACTGAAACCCCTGTTCCCTTTAAATGGTGAAATGCTGAGAGCAGGACCTGCGCTGCTCTGACACAGTGCACTGCTCTCCTCTGTTCTGTAGAGGGCAGCACCCAGCTGTGAGAGAGGACTGTCACACACATCACTGCACACAGCAGCAGTTTTGGAGCAGATAAACACACTGGAAACTTACCCAGGCATACAGAGAGCTGAGCTGCAGGTGAAAGAGAAGAGAAGGCAGCTGTAATTCCCATTCTCTCAGTGATATATATAACAGCACATGGGGTATGAGCTCATTACAGTGATGTCATCCCTGTGAACCTTGTTGTGCTCAAACCCCCTGTGTCAGAGGACTGGTCTCTTGATGCAGCGGGTTTGTCACTCTGCTTGTGACGTTGATCAGGTGATTGAGCCTGGTCTGACGTACATTTTATTAAAATTACATTTCAATGTTAAATCAGATTAGTAAAAATAATAATACAAAAATGACTGAAGCTCAGAATTCTAAATCTCTTACATGATAAATTATTAATAAAAACAACTTTGAAATGTCACCACACACAGCAGCACTGTAGGAGCAAACACACATTGGTTATTTACAAAGCTGTACAGAAAGCTGACCAGTGGGTGAATGAGAAGAGGAGACAGTTTACAGTACAGGTTTAGTGGTTTATGTAATTAGCAATAAATGGATGACCCCAAAACATTACACCACCTCTTTGTGACACAAATTCAGGGGATAACAAAACTATTAATACAACTTTAGTGTATTGTGAATTCAAAGCAAAATAATCTAAACCTCAAATGTTTATATATGAAAACGGTATTCAAACTATGATAACCTGAGAAAAACAAGAAAAATGTAGCACACTCACTCTTCTCATCACTACGTTTTTATGTAATGGGAGAATAGAAAGCAGTGATCACCAGTGATGCAACCACTACGGCAGCAATAGCAGAGATCTGCACTGAGAAACCAGACCCCATCATCCACCTCCTGACATTAGAAATGACTCCCTATGATGGGGAATCTGACCCCCATGGCCAGGCCCCTGGGGCTGACAATCATGAAAAAGAGAGAATCTTGACAACAAAGTTAAAGCACAAGATGTGATTTAGAGGAAAACAAGTTGATGACTATAAGAAACACAAGAAGAACAAACACTGGCTGCTACTCACCCAGTTGTTTACGAAACTCAGCTGCAGAGAAGGAAAAGAGAGAAGTCCGACAGTTTTAAGTCACATTATCTCAGTGATATAGTGGTTTACTGTTGAGTTTTGAGTACAGCTTCTTAAGAATAAGGATGAACATAATTAATTTACATTGTATAATAAGTAAACAAATTAAAAGTCCACAATGCAAACATAGTTAAAGCTGATGTTAAATCTATAGTATAAAACGTTTGCATTTTAAAAAGTGCATTTTAAGGAACAAAACTAAATTTAAATTAGAAATAAACCTAAACAAAATAATTAACACCTAACATACAGAAATGCAGAAACAAAAACAAAAACACTAGGGAAACTAATAAGAATGTTAAAAACTTACGGTTGTCTTTAGAGAAGTTTTCTGTTAAAGGGAAAACACAAATCAGTGTCAGCAGTGACGCCCAGAGCCTACACTGCAATAACCAGCCGCCCTCTAGTGGGGAATCTGCTGCTCTCTCATGACTATTACCTCAGGAACTGTGCTCAGCTGAAAGGTTGTTTCTCTCATTTATACTTTTGATTTCCTAGTTGATCAACTAAGACAAATTATATATTTATAATAGTAATGTGGATGAAAGTCACATACTGTGAGAGATGCTTAACAATGTGGAAAATACTCAGATCAGTGGAGAACACCTAGGACAATTATTAATTCTTACAATTCTCATCTCCATGACTATCAGTGTGAGAATGTGAATGAGAATCATTTAGAAGATTATTAATGACAACGAGCTGAAACACAACAGGAGATTGAAGTGAGAGCAATGAGACACTGAGAGCAGGACCTGCGCTGCTCTGACACAGTGCACTGCACTGCTCTGTCCTGTAGAGGGCAGCACCCAGCTGTGAGAGAGACACGTCACTGCACACAGCAGCACAGGACACACTGGACACTTACCCAGCTGTGCAGAAAGCTCATCTGCAGGTGAAAGAGAAGAGAAGACAGCTGTAATTCCCATTCTCTCAGTGATATATATAACACGGCACATGGTGTAAGAGCTCATTACAGTGATGTCATCCCTGTGAACCTGGTTGTGCTCAAACCCAGATTTAATTCACAATAGTTCAGTACTGCTTTGTTCACATCTGTGATATGAATTTTGCCTTTTAGGAACAGTGATACACTAACAAACATACACTAAACCAGGGTATATGAAATCAAAAGTACAATTTGATTAAAAGATAAAACCATTAAAAAAAAAAAACATAAGAATAACATTTAATTAAATGTCTGTGGTGGAGTAAGTTTTATACAAATAACAAATGATTTCCATTGTGCTTTATATCATTTTTTTTTTTTTTTTTTACTAACACATATTCCAACATTTAACCTCAAATAGAAGGAATCGGAACAATTACATTCAAACCGTAGAACACTTACTCTTCTGCACAGTAAGAGACTCTGTAAAGGAAGAAGACACACATTTAGTCACAGCAGTGATGCACAGAAGACTGTGGCCAAAGGAGGAAGATCTACAACAGTCAGACTCTTCCAGCCATCGCCTCGCCATCACCATCAATTATATTAACTGCTATCAGTTAAGGCCCAGAGACAGACTGTAGGATAAACACACAATGTGCAATTAAATATTATCAATGGTACAAATGCCATCGCCTCCCTAGGAAATGATTCTTTTACATCCTGAATCCATCCTCTATGAATATTATCGTTGGAACAAACTCCTACTTAAATATATTCATTATTCTGGAAAGATGATAGTGATATTAACTGATCTCATAAAAGTCCTAGAGAGAGACAGTAGGATCAACACACAGTGTGCCATAAAATCTTATCAATGGTAAGAATGCTATTTTCCGATTCAAACACAGAAAACCAATACAAATGTTCAGATGCTCCCAAATTTTATTTAATAATACTTTTACTCAAATACAAATACAAATAAATATACCTGGGAGGTGCTCAACATGGCAATCATCATTGAAAATGCCATAGATTTGCCATAGTCATGTGTGTGTGAAGCAAGTGTGCAGGGGAAGCTAATTCCTGTTGCACAAAGCTACACCCCCATTGGTGAAAGTGCGCTCAGCTATAGCCGGTACTGACTCTCTAATAAGGGAGATTGAAGTGAGAGCAGTGAGACGCTGAGAGCAGGACACTGCACTGCACTCCTCTGTCCTGTAGAGGGCAGCACCCAGATGTGAGAGAGGACTGTCAGACATCACACACACAGCAGCACAGGGACACACTGGACACTTACCCAGCTGTGCAGTTAGCCGAACTGCAGGTGAAAGAGAAAACCGACATTTAATTCACAGAAGCTCCGTGATACTGGTCTGTTTACTGCAGTGTTTTTATTTATGTATTTATTTAATTAGAATTAACATCAATTTACACCGTTTTATTTAAAAGAATTGAAAATTACATGTAAAATCAACTGTAATTAATATCATAAAGTAGCTTTATTTAATGATTAAATGTTCATGATTTATATTTAAACTATTTAAAACAATGCAAATCACTTTAACACAAACACAAACATTAACGCCCTTAATGGGGAATCTGCCCCCATGACTGATGACTGGGAATGGCTCTCAATAGAATTAACTCAGTTTGCATTTGTATTGCGCTTATATTTTGTAAGTTGCCCTGGATAAGGGTGTCTGCAAATACATTTATAATAATAATAATAATGTATCCTCTTCTTTTCCTATTTTGTCACTTGATATATAATTCTGAGACAATCTGTCAAACACTGAGACAGAACAGATCCACAGCGGTGACAACACTGGACTCTACTCATCCAGAGATCACAGAGGAGAAAGATGAATACTCACTGATCTCTTCAGCAGCAGAGCCTGTCAATGGAAAGAGAAGAAGAGAAATAAAACCTCTCACTGCACAAGGAAGATGCTATGAGTGTAAAGAGGAAGTTCACCTCTCCACCCAAATACCCCAACATCTTCTGAAAGACCTGTGTTTCTGGATTCTCAGGAAGTGTGCAGGGGAAGCTAATTCCTGTTGCACAAAGCTACACCCCCATTGGTGAAGGTGCACTCAGCTATAGCATCACTGACAGCATCTCTCCAGGGCACTGACTCTCTGAACACACACAGAAGGTGAACAAGTTGAAGCACAACAGGTGTGTGAAAAGAGAAAAATAAGACACTGAGAGCAGGACAAGTGCTGCTCTGAACGCACACTGGATACTTACTCAGCTGCGCAGAAAGGTCAGTTGCAGGTGAAAAAGAAGACGGCTGTATTTTTTCAATATCTCAGTGATATACAGTATATAAATTGGACACATGGTGTATGAGCTCATTACAGTGATGTCATTTAAATACACAGTGCTCAGCACATGTCTGTCCAATAGAGGGCAGAACCCAACTGCCCATACAGACTTACATCCACACCAATAAATACAGCAAATATACACTGCATACTCACTCTTATCTTCTAGTAGTTTATCTGCAGAATAAAGAAAAAACAAATCTAAATTGTAATAACATTTTATACACAATCAAAAAACTAATTAAATTAAAATTAACTGAAACCTGGAAAATGTTTTGAATACTTACCCTTCTCAGCACCTATAAATAAAAAACAAAAAATAAAAATTGGTCTCAACAAAGTTTCAGTGACGACTGCATCAACAGCCACACTTGAATCCCCTCGTGTTACAGGAATCTCCACCAGACTTGACTAGTGTGCAGCATCAACTGCTTTATGTAATTATTCATCATATAAACCACAGTGTATTTGGACAAGACTTAGCAGACATTTGATCACTCTTCAGAGTTTAATTTATTACAAGCTTTTTCATGAATTATTTGCAATTAAAATACCAGGATTAAGAGTCAACCACACTCTTTAAATACAACAAAATAATACTTACTTATCTTCTTAGCTGTCAAAGAAAACAAAGACAAGTCAAATCAATCATACTAGAGTGAAGGCTAGAGTTTCCTTAATGCCACCCGCAACTCCCCATTTCCATATGATATTGAATAAGGCTGTACGTCTAGATCTGGATTGTGTTTTTCTGGGTCAAGCCTCAAGCACAACAAGACAAACTCAGACTGAAATACTGAACACAGACGGAATCAAAGAACAATCAAGTAAACCCTGAATACTTACTCGTCTTTTCTACAATATTATCTGTCAGGAAAGAAAAGAAACAATCAGTCATTTTGGGAACGTATTTAACATTGAAGTTATACTAATAAAATAATATCTGATAAAATTCAACTCTCATCCCTCCTTCATGCAGAGTATGTTATACACAGTGGCATCATGCCATTGGGGCACCAGGGTGGCACATTCTCCGCAAAATAATTTCCATTGTTAATTTTTTTGTCAAACCTATGTAGAAACATTTAAATAAATATTATTTATCTTAGATGATCCCTGGCCACTTCAGCTACAGTGTTGAATTTTAGTGGCAGCCCCTTATTCAGCGTATGCATGTCATCAAGTCTGTCCCTGGCACGCACTGTCAGTGTTGTTGCACGTTGTGCGCTCGCCAGCCAGTACAGCACATCACACAGTGATCATTGCAACAAATTCATTACAATTCCCTTTGTTTGGGCATTTTTTTGGGCATGCCCTGGAGAGATGCTGTCAGTTTGTTCCATCTTTGCTCTGTTAAAATTATGTATTTTTTCTTTTTACCCAACATTTCATGTTCTTTTTGTAATGTTCTGTTTTTAATTAGGATACAATCTGCTTAAAGAAAAAAATCTATAGGCGTTGTTTTGTCTTTCATACTATGGTTTTAGGCAGTGTGTCTATAAACATGTTTTTACAAAAATGTAGTAAAGCTATTCAATGTTTTTGTTTAACTGTGGTGTACAGCATATATTGCTGTCAATCATTGGGTAGTTCTTTATTATTTAAGTGATCAGGTGCTTTCATGCGTTTTAATTCCTAAACTTCAGTTAAGAGAGAAGAAACAAAGTTAGATCTATAGTAATTCTACTAACTACACATACAGTTGCCTCCAGAATTAGACATTTATTTGTTGCATAAATGAATGACATCTACTATTTAAAGACTTGGATTAGCAAAAATATATTTGTCCAGCATTTGCATATTTGTTCAAAAACTACATTCAAAATTATTCATACCTTAAAAATTAAAATCCAATAAACTTTGGACTGAAATGTTTTGTGATATCTAACACATCATCGTGGTGTTTTAAATTTTCATGTATTTATCAAAAAAACAAAAACATCAACAACTAAAAACTCACAGTATACTTTTCTTTGCTATAAATTTGAATTGGGTCAAAATTAATCTGGAGGGCTCTGTACATTTACAATTAAGTACAATGTGATCTGATACTATATGGAGATGCAGAAATACATGTTGACCCTTACCTCTCAAAAAAATAAAAAATAAAAATAGTATGTAGAGCAAGGATGCGGAGCAGCATATTCAAGTTTTGTTTAATTTTTTTAAGCCCCTGTGACTGAAGTCTCTCTGTATTAGCTGCAGTATCAGTAGTAGCAGCACCAGTGAGGTTCAGACAGGTAGGTTCAGACAACAAGACCAAATAAATGCTTTAGTAATAAAGTAAAGTGTAACCTTGTAAAAAGCTTCAGTTGCAATACCATTGACCTAATTGTTCTTATAGTTTGTACGATATACTACGTACACCGTTTTAAGGAGTTTTTTATATCTATAAATCAGAGAGACAAGTTTAATCATGCCAAGAGATGAATATTTAAGAATGGGTCCCACTCCATCAGTGTTAGATGCCAACCCTTACACTTTGTTTGGAACCAAGCGAAGATGTTTTAACAATAACTGGTATCAGAAATACCAAAAACATTTAGCTGCATGACACCCCTGGTTATACAAAGTCTTCATTGGCCTGTTCATGACAACAGCAATTAAGTAAATGACATTCAGTTGGGTGCAGCTCAGGTATCAATGAACAGTTTTAGTAATATAATAGGGTAAATAATAAAATACCTTTTTCTCTGTGCAGTTTAACATAGAAAAATAAGCCAACAATCAAAGCAAGAAGACAAAATGTGAAAAATACAAAGAAGGCCATCATCCAGGGAGAGACACGGGGGAACATTTCACCTGAAAAACACAAGGTCAGTTAATAACTGTGGATATTATTTGAGTGTGACAGTGTTTAATAAAATACATATGAACTAGTGTTACTTACTGGGAATGTACATTTTTGTGTCCTTCCCTTCATTGAGCTGCTGCTGTGTGACACTGCAGGTGTACCTGTTGATGTCTCTCTCCTGTACGATCACCTGTCCTCTCACAGTGAAGAGGTCCCGATTATCTCTGACCGTCTCTGTACGTCCAGCAGTGAGACTCTGTCCTTCACTGTCCATCCAGACCAGCGCAGGCTCAGGGTACCAGCCTTTAGATTCACACACCAGGCCGATCCCCCCTTCCTGGTGTCCCTCTATAGAGATCACTGGCTGGGTGCCAGAGGCTACAGTGGACAATAGAGAGATTAAGACTTTTGTAGCATTTTTTTTTTTTTGTGATTAACAAGAACTTCCTTGTAAGCATTTGATCATCACAATCTTTTATTTAGCCTTCCACATCAATACATAAAACTCAATTCAATTAACCATGAATGAAAGGTCCTACTTAAAACACTAGCAGTGAAACTCATACATCTTCATGTCAGACTCTCTATTAAAGATACCAGGAGAGCCAGGGATGTCATGACAGGGTTTTACCATTAAAACCTCCAGCTAGAACAGTGAGTGAAACATTTTATTTGAGTAGGTTTCTGGCTCTCGTGTGTTCACAGAGGCTTGGAGCTTCTGGGAATAAATGGTGTGAAGTCTGTTTCATAGCTATAGATTAATAAATTGAGCTATTATCTCCCTCACACATTTATATTCATATTCTGACACCACCTAAAAAGTTAGTCAAGGTGCCACTGTAGGGAGATAACGGATAGAATAAAAATGATCTTGAGTCAAATCTGTCATCACTATCCTATCTATTGTTTTTCCACAAATAACAGAAAAAACAACTGACCTCTGATGACCAGATGGACGATCACCTCTCCATACCACAGACCCGACTGGACGAAACACTTATACTGTCCATCGTCGGAGACTCGCACGTCAGCCAGACGCAAGGAGGTGTTGCCCTTGTATAATTCCTCTGGGAACAGGGCAGCTCTTCCTATGTAGGATGGCATCTGATTTCCATGGTTATGACTGTGGTCAGCATACAGATAAACAGGCTTTGCAAAATCATCCCTAAACCACCTGACCTCGAGGTCCTCAGTGCTGACAGCGGGGATCACATTACAGGGCAGGACAATGTCTTCCCCAGGTGTGGTAACCAAGGGGACAGCTGGAGCATGGATCTTAAAGTTTTCTGAAGGAAGAGAAAATTTGAAAAAGTAAACAAAACAAAAAAAAGAAGTCAGATGAATTTACTGCGCTGTAGGAACACTTGTCCCAGACACATTCCATACTTGGTGATTGATGTATATGATTTATTGCTGCCAGTGTACCTGTTATGGAGGCAGAGGGCTGTGGGAGAAACAGCGCAGTCACACACAGCCAAACTGTGGGCTGAGACCTCATCACCATGCTTGTAAAACTCACGAGGACAGCTGGAGTCTCTGAGAATGGCAGACAGAGGTCACCCTTACAGTCACTGGCTAACAAGGCTATTTTTTCCCCTTCGTATTGATTAAAGATGAAAAGATTAGCAAAGCAAACTATTTTAGCAGTCAGAAAGACATTCAAGAGGGGAGGCTGAGAACCATTTCACAGGAAGAAACAAAAAAATTGACGTTTAACCGATCTTTACTATTGAAGGCGCTCAATCATTACAATAGAATATAAATCAACACCTTTTAATTCTCATGGGAGTAAACAGACTTTGTATTTCATTTTTTTTTTATATCACATAACCAAACAAGTTGTATTGTTTGAGGAACAGGTTTCTATTTTTATATATTTTTTTCTTCTCTAGTACATGACTGTGAGGCTTATTGTTTGTCTGACCAGCCTGAAGAATCATCCCAGTACCTGCTTTCACTTTCAGACACAGGACACGGCCTCCGCAGTCACAGGGTGTGCTGGTGGAATTGGATCCGTCTCTGGTATAGTTGGGCACTGACTGTTGAATCCTTCCCTTAAAATATTTACAAAAGGACTCCTCTGAAACTCAGAACAACTGAAACCCAGAAGATGAATTCTGTTCCTTAATTGAAACCTCCAAATTGTCGAATACAGTCTCCTGCAGCAAGAGAGAGAGCTTACTTTCAATTTCAAAGGTCAACTTTGAGCAAACACCCAATGACCCATTAACTACATTGAACACAGGTCAGTTCTGAAGTGGTTCACCAGTCATACTAAAGAGAAGTTAATCACGAATAACAAAACAATTTAAACCTAGATTAAAGTACTGGATAGTTTTGATTAATACAGTTTCCAGTTCAACTCCCCGGCTATTGAAATGTATTATGTTCCTGTGTTGTGTTTCTATATTTGTTGGATATTGTTTTATATTTTGCTGCTGAGTGTAGCTGCTAAATTATGTAAATCATACAACCTTATTTTGGCAAACATATACTGAAATGCATATACCTTCCTAACGGAGAAATTTAGGCTTGTGCTAAAGGACTTAAGGAGACAGCTTTGAAGCTCTCCGTTTTACGAGAGGCCTGTGCTCACCAAAGTACGACAGATAACACGTCCATGCTGGAGACCCCCCAACTGACAAATGGGCTGCCATGCCCGTCTCCACAGAGACTAGCATCACATTCCAATTGAAGATTTATTTTGTGAAACTCAGACATTCAATGTACTTTATATATTCCATAGACCAGGGCAACAAACCCAAATACAAATACCCAACTTCTTCCACAGTTTGATAACAAACAATAAAAGGTGACTTAAAACTAAGTTAATGACACTGAAATAATTCTAACTCAGAACCAAAACACGCTCAAGCCATGTTTGGTATTAAAAGAAAGACCATTAGCTAAAACAACCATTGGACCATTTATATTCCACATACAATGCAACATTAACATCTGGTAAGAGAATTATTCACACATCCTAATTGATCCTCCACTGACATGGACATCAGACCCACCCTTCCTGGAATTCCAAGACGACTAAAATTTAACATTACAGAGAAGAACACCTGGCTTGTTTGGTATCAACTGTGAGATCATGCTTTGAGGGATTTGAAAATGTAATTGATAGAACTAAAACCTGACAATATAGAGAGTTAGAAACTCTAGGTAACATTTTAACCATTTGTCACATTCCTCAAAGCCATCACACCCCCAACACACATTCTGTAGGGATCAAGGGAAGAGGAATGGGAAAGACTGCTTCGATTCGAATTTCAATTTGATTACCCCAAACCTGACCAATCAGAAGTTTGGAAGGAAAGACATTAGAATCCTGGTGTCTAAAATGTATAAAACAAGAAATCTAAAACTAGCAATTCGGAGTGGCACAATTGGGAGTGGAGTGGAACCTTGAAGAAGAAACCAAGGAGATGAAATCCAGGAAGACTGAACGGAACCAGAACTTTTCCACAAAAAGCCTGAAAGTTTTGAAACCTTCTTCAAGTCAACACAGTCTGCCAGCCCTCCCCGCTTTCGACTGACTGCATAACTGAATCTCGGTAAACCACACAGGTAGTACATTTCGTGTACTAGTCAAGAATGAGGTAAATCACAATTACATAAAACCTAGTTGTGTAGGAGATCTAAATTGTAGGAACGGGTACCATAATCATAATACTTGTTTGTTATTTTACATGCTTTGGGTCTTGAGTATTGGATAGATCTCCTCTTACTCTCACTTTTAATATTACCCACCCTGCTCGTCTCTGTCCTTTCTTTGCAAATACAGGTTGTCTATTACCATTTTTAATAAACATATTTGAACGAAACAGCCTCAAGGTCAATTCATACAGGTCAACCTGACCGCTAATCTGAATTCGTATTAGTCAAGTATTGTGGTAACTTGCGCATCAACCCGGTCTCGTTTTCAAAGCACTTGACTGCTGTGGGTTGCATGTGTGGGGGTCACTAAATACAAGGACTATATTCAGCAATTATTTATTCGGATATTGATACCAGATCAAACGGAAACTAGTTTAAAGTCCTAAGACACTCGAAAGTACTTACTAATAAAATAACTAATTGTGAGGGGGTAGATTTCTATCCGGTTTGGCAGAACTACTACAAATGCATGACTACGCCACCTAGTGTTTTGATTGAGCACTCAATCCTCAATACTAATACAAAAAAAGGAAATCACAGGTTCTTTTATCTGGGGTCCACAACATAGGTCTGCAACACAGAATCAAGTGGGGGCACAATTATTTTATTCAGAATATTCTTCTAGTTTAAAACAATTAAAAACTGTCCAAAAAAAGGCAATCCAAAAAGTTAAAATCTACAGTACTGTGCCTGCAGCAGGAATAAGACCTCCAAAAAGATGGTCCAGTCCACTGCTAGAGCTATGGGTGTAGAGTTGGCTTGTGTCCAGATATAAATGCCAACTCAACTCGCAGTCCAACAAGTACCTCCAGTGCCCATGGAAAGCTCAAGGTTATTAAAATAAAAAGTTAAAACCCAGTTACAGCAGGGATAGCAGCAGGCAGGGGGTATACAAAAAAATACAAAAAGATAAAAATAGGATAGTTTTAGGTCTCTTCAAACCTCCTCGTTTCAGTTTCTCTCATTTGCTTCTGCGTCTCTTTTCCCTCTTTCCTTTCTCCCCTATTCTCTGCTGTTTCCTCGGTTTGTTGTAATCCCCGCTTCGCTTTAGTGATGCTCTGCCTATTTGTGTTATATATAAAAAAATAAAATAAATAAAAAAGCCCTTTTTAAAAGGCTACCGCAGCTGTCAGTAATTATGCTATTAAAAGACGTGAGAAGGCTTGGAGTGGAATGCGGTAGTTAATCAGTGCAATCAAATCAATAAACAAACTGGTGCAACCAAAAATCATAAAAGTCTATAGATCACAAAATCACGTGTCAAAAATAAAGAATCAAACAGACGTGTTAAATGTATATAAACAAATACATGTAATAAATAGAAAGTTAAAAAAACCTGAATAAATAAAACCAAGCTAATTCAGTTTTAATGTCCCACGGATGACATGCTGATAAATTAAAACAATTTGTCCATTTGCAACATTTTGGCTGTATCTTATGAGATCAGCATCCTTTAATTTACATTTATTGGAGATTAGCAACGAATCGTTCCGAATTGAATCTTACCTGATGTTACGACCCCGCACTTGTGCAGTCTGTGCGGCGTCGTTGTTTTCTTATTGGCGCTGTGCTTCCCCCGCTGCTCTCTCTCAGGTCCGGGTTCCTCCAGCCTCACTCGTCATTGGTTCGTTTTTTTCCCCGTGCTGTCCTTGGTCAGCCAATCAGAGGTGGATCCCTGACTACTTGAACCCTCCCGTTTGCGCCCGCTGGAGGCTCGTCATTCTGAGGGTGTCCAGAGCTTTGTATGGCGAGGCAGGAGGTGAAGGGCAGAGAGATAGTGGTGCGGGACTTCTACAGGGAGTTGTACGATTTTTGCATTGCATTTTATTTCTCCCACATACAAATAACAATACATATAGGTATAACTAAACAATGCTTATTCCTATAAGTTACTATAGTGAAAGCATAGAACTTGTATGCCTACCTGCAAATACCTTTCAGGAAGGAAGAAGACTATTTGCATGTTGATATAACCTGAAGGCTTGGAGTGGAATGCGGTAGTTAATCAGTGCAATCAAATCAATAAACAAACTCGTGTAACCAAAAATCATAAAAGTCTGTAGATCACAAAATCACGTGTCAAAATTAAAGAATCAAACATTGTATTTTATTTCTCCCACATACAAACAACAATACATATAGGTATAACTAAACAATGCTTATTCCTATAAGTTACTATAGTGAAAGCATAGAACTTGTATGCCTACCTGCAAATACCTTTCAGGAAGGAAGAAGACTATTTGCATGTTGATATAACCTGTAAACATAACAAAACTTTCCATGGTCCAAACGAACACTCATTAGCCTTTTTCATTTTCTGTAAAACAACATAACCCTGACAACTAGTGTGTAACTATTTCTTGGAAGGAGGTAGTTACAATAAGTGCATTTAACAGTCTCTCTTTTGTGCACTCTTCTAAAGCTGAATAGTGTGTATTTCCCCACTGAGCAAAATACAGACAATTGAGACTCCACTGAAGCTAAAGGATTATATCATCACCAACTTTACATCATTTCTGTCCTGCCTGCCGTGCACTGTACTGCCTGCCACAGCCTTACTCTACCTGCCTGCTGCTGAACCCACAAGTGTGCTGGACCCATTGAAAAAGGAGCACCCTTCCACAAAATGTGAGTGCACACCCATTTTCTCTCCAGCACCACAGACAAATTCACACTCACACACTCAAGCACTACAACATGCTATATCCCAGACCTAAGATATTGTAGGCACACAAAATAGCAGTAAAACTACACATTTTCCAGATGCTTCACACTACTGCGTCCTAAGGATCCAACGGAGCATCCGATCTTTAGCAATGGACGACACAGACCTGGCAGCCCACCGGCTGGACCACGCCTGGGAGTGTGAGCACTCTCCATTGGACAGAATCCACAACAAATTTGAGCCAAACGGAAAAGACTCTAGAATTGAGGCTCGCATAACCCATATCAAAGAATATGTCCAGGACCTGAACTGAATTTAATTTGACTTGGACAAAATAAAACTGCTGCACTTCACACTGACTGGCACAGTACTAAACTGGACATTAGACCTCGCTGAAAAACACTTTGACAAACTCTGCTCACAACTAATTGAGAGGTACTCCAAGTATAGCAATCCCTTCATCTCTTCCCACATGGCATACCAAAGGCACTGTGCAGAAAATGAGGATCCAATGGACTTTTCTGAGGATATCAAACTCCTTTATTATGCAGGTCAACCAAAACAAGAAGTTGATTCTGACATACATTTCAAACACCTGTTCCTAGGCAACCTATCTCTGAAGATAAGGGCAGCCCTGTGTGTGTTTGTTAAGCCAAATACCCCCATGCATGACATTGTCGAAGCAGCTCAACGAGTTTGGCAAACCACACAATTCCACAACAATTTCCTTAAACACTCGATACTCAAATTGCCACATTGAATACAAGAAAAAAATACTTCCTGCTCCCAGAGGGTAGTGAACTACCACACAAACCGCACACTGAGTGCCCACCATTCCCCTACAGACAGCGACATAGGAAAAAAGGAAAGCGCACAGACTGTCAAACCTTTCAATTCCCCTCATGACAAAATAAAGGACACCAAACAAGCATCCCAAGAAGCCTACCAAGCAACCATCCATCATACTGAAGACAATGACCTGAGTGATGCAAAGATGCACCTCTTGAAGCAAGAAATGCAGAAGCTCCAGTGCCTGGTACAAAAACTGTTTGGGCATTAAGAATACAATGCAGCTATGCTCAAAAAACAACTCTCACCTTCTAACCCTGACTACCATTCCTCGCTGAATCAACCCATTAACAAGCAGTGTTAATTTTGGCCACTATTTTAGATTTAGTTTTAGTCTTACTCTTTTGACTAAAATGCTTATCAGTTTTAGTCACAGTTTAGTCATTTAATCTTTCATTAGTTTAGAAAAGAAGTCATTTTAGTTTAGTTTTAGTCAATGTAACTTTAGTCCATGTATTTTTTTTTAAGAATGGACATAATCACCATTTTGAATTATGTCTGATGCCAGATGTTTATATCAATTAATGGATGGATGCAAAACATAAACATATTGATTGATATGGAGGGTGATCAGTGCCAAAATTAAGATGAACATGAAGATGATTATTAACATGATTATGAAGATGATTATGAACATGAAGATGAACATGAACATGATTATTAACATTAACATGAAGGTGATTATGAAGATGATTATGTGCACTGGATAGGCCAATAAGTGCACTGGTCCCGCCCACCAGCTCTGATTGACAGAGTACAATGTTTTGTCACATTGAAAAAAAAAATACAGAAATACAAGAGATGCTACGAAATGTAGAAGCGCACTGAGAAATGTAAAAAGCAAAGAGACAAATGGGAAATAAATATATACATGTTGAAACTAATGAATGAATGAATAAATAAATAACTAAATAGATGAATAAATAAATAGATAGGCCTAAATGTCCATGTATTTGTTTAATCATATATTTATTTTCTCTGTGTATTTATTTTAAATTTCAGTTTTGATAGTCCTCCATATTCTGAAACCGTGCACCTCCATGAAATTAAATATATTTGCAAAACAATCAAATGCATTGAAATAAACGGAAAATGCACCAGATAAATCAATAAACAAACAAAAACATCAAGGAAACCGAAACCGAAACAAAACAATCTGATGTATTTAAATTAAAAATCAGAACGGTCAATGCATTTGACAAAAAACAAACAAAAAAACTAACAAATCAAATAGAACAAAACAAGTGCATTTATACCAAAGGAAGTCATCCACTTCTTAGTATTCACTCCATCAGGTCTATTGTGCAGAGCTCCACCTGGGTTTCTTGCGCCTGGCAGAGCATCGCCACACAGGACTGTTCCAACTCCCAGAACCCCCTGCAGTGATGCGCAGTGATGTCACATTGTGTGGGGTTTGGCAGAGGAGCAAGATCATTACCTCTAGAGACCCAGTACGACAGCACATCAGTGAATGGCTCAATCCATGGCCACTATCTATCGATCCACACATTCATCCATAAAGACAGGTACAGTGCAGGCAGGAGGCTGCATCTATCCATCTGGCCTCTCCAGGATATTAACAGTACAGGATAGTGTACATAATAATTCACTCTTATGTACTGCATGCAATGACAGTGTAGATGGAAATGAATAAATGAATACATGAATAAACTTATTTCATGAGTTCTGATGGATTCCCAGAAATTGAAATGCAGATGTGAAGTTCATCTTGCATCAAGCATTTTATTTTTACTGGACAGGCACCCTCATGCGACACACACAAGACCAAGCTGTTTCATCACAAACAGACTGAAGGCATCAGGATAATTTCAGACAACAAATAGCATGTCAACACCAACTTGCCTTCAAGTTGCCGTTTTTATGATTTCATTTGATTATATCTTTATGTATACACACACACACACTAATATCCTCTTCACCAGTTTTGGAAATTGCTGTTTTTTATAGCGCAACAGAGGCAACTAACTAGGCAGTAAAGTTGAGCTCTTAGTCCAGGCTCAGTGCATCCTCTGCTGGTCAGAGCGGGAATGACGGCCAACAGGAGCAGTGGTCTCCCCCGGCACTCTAGTGCTATTTATGCTCATGCTGTACAGCCCTGCCTTAACAGTATTTAAAATTACTACTACACAGATTATTCAGACTGAAGCTGCTTAGTACAGGAGGAGGTTCAGAGGACAGACTGCAGAATTGTTCTTCTTTATATAAACAGGCAAAACATTTGTGGTTGAACATTCACACACTACACGAAACTGTAAATAAACATTCAATAATTAATAAGTAGAAAACCTTTACCCATCAATGTAATCTGTAGTTATTTAGAAAGTTCAATTAACAGTAATTTTAAATATTTTAAAATAATTACAACTATAAATTAAAAAATCAGAAAGTTCAGTTAACAGTAAGCTGTCAACAATAAAAAAAAAAGATTCCAAGAGCAATTACTTATTGTACTTATAACCCATTTCACTAAGCCCCATTGTTTTAATTTTGTTTTTATATCACTGAAAACTAGAGACTAGAGAGGGTTTTTAAATGATACCAAGATTTGCTTCATCAGTGCAGCTCATATGCAGTTAGGCCCATAAATATTTGGACAGTGACACAATTGTGATTATTTTGACTCTGTACACCACCACAATGGATTTGAAAGGAAACAATCAATATGTGCTTAAAGTGTAGACTTTCATCTTTAATTTGATGGTAGTTACATCCAAATTGGATGAACAGTGTTGGAGTGGCCCCCCCAATTTTAGAGGCTCAAAAATATTTGGACAAACTAAACTTATTAACTCTAATAATCATGAATTAAATTGTGAGTTTCAATACTTGGTTGCAAATCCTTTTCAGTCAATGACTGCCTGAAGTCTGGAACCCATAGACATCAGCAGATGCTGGGTTTCCTCCCTGGTGATGCTCTGCCAGGCCTGCACTGCAGCAGTCTGTAGTTCCTGCTTGTTCTTGGGGCATTCAATTGTTTCCTTTCAAATCCATTGTGGTGGCATACAGAGCCAAAATAATGACAATTGTGTCAATGTCCAAATATTTATGGACCAGTTAGGTCCAACTGTAAGACCCTTACAGCTGATATCACACACATATCTTAGCCAATCTAATATGTCCTTAGTTCAGAAGGATGAAGGCCAGGTCTGTGAAACCAGCCAATCACAGTGTGGATTGTTGCTGTGCTTCCTGGTAGCTTCCTCTGATTGGTTAAGGCAGGGTCTCAGAGAGGGGGGAGTGGAACAGGGATGCACAGGCACGGGACGGGAAATCCTGCTCACCTATAGAACTGACCAGAAAAAATAAAAAAGTTTAATCAGTTTAAAAACATTTACTGAGTGTGAGAGTCAGGCATTTCCTATAGTGTTTTACTTTTGAGAGAAAAGGGAAGAAATATTTAGCTGATCTTTAAAATACTGTTCTTAAACTTGTTACTCTCAGTGGTTATTTTATCAATTTCTCCCACCTCTACATACTGTGAAAATCTTGAATGACTTGGTTTATATAATTTGTATTATATTGTTGATTGCGCACATCGGTCAATAGAGCAGCAGGGTTATGTACTGAGTAGCAGCTGAGAGCAGGGCTACACAGCCACAGCCCTGTTGTGTGTGTTATCAGGGGCATGTTAGTCAATTTTGTGGCCCCAATCAAAGCTCAGTTTAAGGGCCCTTCCACCTCTACTTGCCATAACAATTTTAGTATCAACACACACACCAGTGTTTGCCACAATCCTATGTCATTATAAAGGTGGGCTGCAGTATTGTCAAGTTCTCTTCTCACACCTCTCCAGTTCACTTACAGAGATCAGTCTCCTGAATTCTAGTTTCCTTACTCATCACTCATCATCTACTTCTTGTCAATTAGTTATTTGTTCCTCATTATCTAACTAATTAGACATCTGCTCCTTGTTACTTTCTCATCATCATCATGTATTTGAACCCATTTGTTCCATACCTTCCATGCAAAGTCTTGTTTGCCTTTCTGAGCAACAGCCTGAACATTTCCTTGTTTAACCAGCCTTCTCAGTGTCCTTGACTCCTGCCTGTATCCCTGTTTTACAGACTTCTGGATTTGTCTTCTCTGTATTATTTGCCTTATCGCCCGACCTCAGCTTGTCCCTTCAACCACGATTCTTGGAATTCCCCTCATATTCCTGTTTGCTGTTCCCGATCCCCGTTGGCGGTCCATCAAATTAGCCTTCTTCTGTGCTTGGGTCCACATCCTTAGTTGTGTCCCATGTAACGGAAGACTTTGACTACAACAATTGACCTTTCGCAAAACCCCGCTCCCAAACAGTTCTTGTCCAATCCTAGCGGTCACTACTTGAAGAAGGTCCGTCAGGCTTTCATCGTTAAGGCTCACAATGGTGAAACAGTGTAGCTAGACACCTGCAAATCCGACAACTAGTTAGTTAGTTATTTGTGATAACATGACCATGAATACTACTAACTTGCTACTACTAACATTAGCTAGATAGCGAGCTACCTGTAGTAATAGCTTCTTGCATCGGGGCACTCGTAGGCAGGAACGTGTCTTGGGGGGGCCTGGGGTAGCCATCAGCCCCCCCCCCCCCCCGGCAGTGAGAACGAAACAGGTGCCATGATAACAAGATCATCAGTGTTATTCACTTCACCTGTCAGTGGTCATAATGTTATGGCTGATCGGTGTATAGCACCCTTTCAGACACAACAAATATACAGTGAGGGAAAAAAGTATTGAATCCCCTGCTGATTTTGTACGTTTGCCCACTGACAAAGAAATGATCAGTCTATAATTTTAATGGTAGGTGTATTTTAACAGTGAAAGACAGAATAACAGCAAAAAAATCCAGAAAAATGCATTTCAAAAAAGTTATAAATTGATTTGCATGTTAATGAGTGAAATAAGTATTTTACCCCTTCGACTTAGTACTTGGTGGCAAAACCCTTGTTGGCAATCACAGAGGTCAGACGTTTCTTGTAGTTGGCCACCAGGTTTACACACATCTCAGGAGGGATTTTGTCCCACTCCTCTTTGCAGATCCTCTCCAAGTCATTAAGGTTTCGAGGCTGACGTTTGGCAACTCGAACCTTCAGCTCCCTCCACAGATTTTCTATGGGATTAAGGTCTGGAGACTGGCTAGGCCACTCCAGGACCTTAATGTGCTTCTTCTTGAGCCACTCCTTTGTTGCCTTGGCTGTGTGTTTTGGGTCATTGTCATGTTGGAATACCCATCCACGACCCATTTTCAATGCCCTGGCTGAGGGAAGGAGGTTCTCACCCAAGATTTCCGTCCATCGTCCCTTTGATGCAGTGTAGTTGTCCTGTCCCCTTAGCAGAAAAACACCCCCAAAGCATAATGTTTCCACCTCCATGTTTGATGGTGGGGATGGTGTTCTTGGGGTCATTCCTCCTCCTCCAAACACGGCGAGTTGAGTTGATGCCAAAGAGCTCGATTTTGGTCTCATCTGACCACTACACTTTCACCCAGTTCTCCTCTGAATCATTCAGATGTTCATTGGCAAACTTCAGACGGGCCTGTACATGTGCTTTCTTGAGCAGGGGGACCTTGCGGGCGCTGCAGGATTTCAGTCCTTCACAGCGTAGTGTGTTACCAATTGTTTTTTTGGTGACTATGGTCCCAGCTGCCTTGAGATCATTAACAAGATCCTCCCGTGTAGTTCTGGGCTGATTCCTCACCGTTCTCATGATCATTGAAACTCCATGAGGTGAGATCTTGCATGGAGCCCCAGACCGAGGGAGACTGACAGTTATTTTGTGTTTCTTCCATTTGCGAATAATCGCACCAACTGTTGTCACCTTCTCACCAAGCTGCTTGGCGATGGTCTTGTAGCCCATTCCAGCCTTGTGTAGGTCTACAATCTTGTCCCTGACATCCTTGGACAGCTCTTTGGTCTTGGCCATGGTGGAGAGTTTGGAATCTGATTGATTGATTGCTTCAGCGGGACCTCGACCTTGTGGCGATCAGTGCCGATCTGTCTGAGGGCCAAATCAGGCTCAAATCGGGCTTAAAATCGTGTAGTGTGACCCCAGCATAATGCAAATAGATGGTAATAAATTGTAACATTCCTGACATTTAAACATTTAGGTAGGATTTGCGTGTTTTTGTCACATTGTTCCAACCGCTTGAGGATAGTTTTGTTAGCATTCTGTCAGATTGTTGGCAAACATACTGCTGTTCTCTATTAATGCAGCATCTAGTCAAAACATTAATTACGTCCAGAAATAATTCCAGAAATCATTATTGGTGCCAATGAATCGGCAAAACCGATACATCGGTCGACCTCTAGTTAGGTCAGTGGAATGTCTTTCCCAGCAATGGGGCTTAACAATTGATTGCTATGAAAATGTCAGAAGCTCTGACCTTGTATTTTAAACGGGCATTTTAAATCCTGGAGGTTCTTTTGGGAAATGAAGTCCATCTGTCCATACCTTAAACATAAAGTTAATGGTTTCCCACAGCTGTACTGAAAAACACCAGTGCCAGAACATATATTAAAACACAAGCGCTCTTGCTCTGGCTTCACCCCCCCCCCCCCTTAATTGCACCTCAATGGAAGTAACAATCTGCTTAGATTAGATTTTTTAAATTGTGTAATAAAATAGTTGGTTCTTTAATAAGTTATTTATACAACTCTATACTTCATTTAAAACCCCTACTGTTTAAAACTGGTTGAGGGCATTGTTAGGACAATTAAGTAATGGAGAGCTGGGTTGGAACAAAAACCAGCAGGGTAGGGGGTCCCCAGGACCATGGTTGGAAACTACTGCTCTAGCCCAATGGGGCCCCATGCAATTGCATAGTTTGTATGTTGGGAAACAACACCCCTGTTTGTTATAGCAGCACAATATACACGAGTCACTCACCTTTCTTTTCTTAGTGAGATTGGCTGTACATAAAGGAAAGAGAAGAGAGTAATAAAAGTAATGTTGTAATGTTGTAAACAATGAATATTGAATTCAGTGTATTTATAAACAATATAAAGCTAAAATATATTTTTTAAATGAAATAAATGTATAAATACATACATAAAAATATTACATAAAGAAATCAAATACATATTTCTTATTTATATATTGATTTATTAATTTAGTGTTTTATTTATGTATATATTTATCTCCTTTTAAAAATGTTGGGACAAATCTTATTTCTTACTAACTTCATTAATTTTTGATGGGCCCAGCCCAAGAAGTGAATCGATGATCAGCGGCGTAGTAAAGGGGGAAAGGTGATGACGATTCAGGGTGCCCTGAGGGGGGGGGGGCTGCACATCTCGTGGGTGGGGCCCTTGGAGCTTGGACCGCACTTCTCCAGAACCCCCTTCCACCCCCAAGACCGCACTTTTTTCTTTCAGGGGGCCATGAAATCCTGTCTACGCACCTGTCAATGATCTACTAAGTTTGCCTAGTGTTGGTACTGAGAGGTCAAAGTATATTAAGGCCCCAATTATTATTTATGTATTTATTTATTTGAATCAACATCTACATAAACAGAAACATCCCCACGTCTGGAATCGAAATTACACAACCTGACTCACAGGACTGTTCTTTAACCATTACGCCAGGAGAGACACCAGATTTAATGTGAAACAAGTTTTAAGAAGCCTACTGTGGCAAAAAACTGTCCTAATTAGTTGTATATGACTGAACTATTGGAGTTAGTCTCAAATACACTGATACATTAATAATAATACTACTATGGTACAAGAATAATATGTTATATGGCTCCACAAAAAGTGAATACACTCAAGGTTACAAATGACCATGTAAAGTAGGGGTTCCCCACCCTGGTCCTGGAGGAGCCCCTACCCTGCTGGTTATTCTTCCAAATGAGCTCTCAATTAATTTAATTGAACCCTTAATTGAAGTACCAATCTGCTTAGATTTGACTTGTTGTTAGAATTGTTTAATAAACCAGTTGGTTCTTTAATAAGTTCCTTATATAATTATATACTTATTTTAAAAACCAGCAGGGTAGGTGGTACCAGGGTTGTGAAACACTGATGTAGAGAATGTGTGATGGGGTTAACTGACAGGAATGAACTGAGATATTCCCACATTTTCACCTCTCAGCACCAACACCAGGCAAAGTTAGTAGGTCATTGAACCACTTCTTGTCGCACAAATCAAGAATTATGATTTACACTAGTAAGAAAAATAAGTTAAAAAATTGTGCCAACATTTACTAAGGAAATAAATGACAAAATAAATAAATGACTAAATTTAAGAAAAAAAGAAATACACATAGATACAAAGATTTTGAACTATTTTTATGCATGCATTTAAATTGTTACATTTATTTCAAATTATATTTATCTATTTATTTATGTTTTCATTTTCGAACAAATTATCCTCCATAGTAGTGTATCTGAGTTTCACAGAATATGAATGAGCAAATTATTAAAACAGGCTTGAAACCAGTGTGATAATCTACATGGAGACGAATCTATAGCACAGTCCACAGAGCAGTGCACAGTGTGTCCAGTAGGTGGCAGCTCTCTCACTGCTGGAGAAAGAGAGAACAGAACTGTGCTCTCTCCTTCAGACATGTCAATCAATAGAGCAGCAGGGTTACCTACCCAGGACTCTTACTCCCCTCTGAAAAATAAATAAAAGTGTAGACAGACAGACAGGTGAAACTCACAGCACCTCAGTGTCACTTTCATTAATGTGTGATTTATTTATTTTAAAGCTAATGCTCAGTTTGTAAACTAATTAGTTGAATTCGTGCTTTTCTAACCAAGGTTAGGTGAAACTCACAGAACCTCAGTGCTACAGGTCGCTTCACTGCTGTGTTATTACATTTTTTATTTGATTTCTAACCAATAAATTACATTAAAATTATATTTGAAAAATCAGGGTTACTTACTCAGCTCTCCATTAACGCTGACCTGAAAAAGAACAGAGCAGACAGACAGGTTAATCTCTCTGCACCTCAGAGATACAGGCCTGTTGACTAATAATTCAAGGGGACTTAAAGTATGAATTCATATTGTGAGAATATGTTATAATGAAGAAGTAAGAAAGAAATGTTGATGTCAAGTTTTAAAGTCAATAAATATCAATAGACAGATTTGTTTTAATGGCATTTAACAGTAAAAATTTGCAATAACAATAAAAACAATCAATTAAGATTCAAGTAATACAAGTATTGAGTATAATAAAACAATACAAATTGAAAAACCCTCCTCTTCAGTAAGTTTGTCTACCAATGAAAGTCAAGGAGAAACACAGTGAGACAGTGAAAGTGCAGTAACAGGAATATCCACACACTCACAGCTGTATCCTGCAGCCCAGAGCCCTGTTTAATGGTAGATCTGTTGTGACTAGTGTGGGCAGCAGCTCTCACAGTCTACAAATCAGCAGCAACTATTACAGATCAGTGTTTAAATCACACCTGCCTCCCATCTGGGCAAAATGGTAAAGTGGTTTAACTAACTAAAAACAATTATATCATTAACAGTTCCTGCAGACGGGAGCTGGGCTGCAGTGCCTGATTGACATATACAGAGAAGGGCCACACAGCCACAGGCCTGATAGACAGCACAGACTGCACACACACACACAGCAGTGTCACAGAGCACAACACACACTGGTACTCACCCCTCTGTTGAGTCATGTCATCTACAGACAAGGGAGAGAGAAGACAGCTGTCACTCACAGCACCTCAGCTTTGTGGACAGCTGTACCTACATCTGAGATGTTATACATTTTCTCTCTGTTGCTCCAGCCATTCAGTTATACCACTGACATAATTAAATGGGTGAACTGTAAAAAAATAATATAATTCATATTCCATTGTACCATCGTCACTGCATTTACACATTTCAAGCAATGCATACAGAAACGTTTCAGGGTTTAAACAATGCGCCTTAATTCATATACGTATATAAACATACAGCAGCTCTCAAAAGTAAGTCAACCCTTGGGGTGTATTTGTAATTAATTTTGAAAAATGTGCAGATTATATTGTTCACATTGATATGATGGAAATTTTCTGTGTTCAACAGTGGCAAAAACTCCTGATTAAATCCATTCAGAAAATAATGTAGAACTGCTCATCATTCTTATAAGTTTTAACACCGAAATGAGTTTAAAGAGGCAGGGTAACTCACCCAGGTGTGCTTTAACCTGACCTGAAAAAGAATGATACAGACAGTGTAAACTAACAGAAAACTGCAATTACAATAAAATATGAATAGAAATGTCACTCAGAATCACTGTCGTTAAAGAAACTGGTTAATCTAGGATATGTGTGAGAGCAGAGCAGGAGCTGTGCAGAAGCCCCCTGAGATGCAGAGAGCAAGGCCACAGGGCCACAGGGCCACAGGGCCACAGGGCCACATGGCCACAGGGCCACAGGGCCACAGGGCCACAGGAACATAGGGCCACAGGGCCACAGGGCCACAAGACAGAGTGCACTGACTACTTACCCAGCTCTTTAGAAAGCTCATCTGCAGGTAAAGAAAAGACAAGCCAGTTAAATTGAACTTTACCTCAGAGATACAAATCTGCTCACTGGCATCATGATAAGTAGTAACATTGAAAATGTATATACTATATTTGCATTGTACAAATTCACCTATTGTTTTAAATATACATACATCTGTATGAATACTGAAGTAGAAGGTAATGAAACAAAACCATGTTCCCTCACACAGTAATGCTCGCTTATATCCACTGACAAACAGAAAGGCAGTGGCACTTACTCTGATCTTCCTGAAGCTGATCTGATAATTAAACAAGAGAGAAGAGAGATTAAACTCACAGCTCCTCAGTGTTACAGTCCTGACAGCTACTGTACTGTGAGAATATATTTGTTTAATACAAATTAACATACAAGTCAGAAACCATGTAAAAGCAGCAGAGGAGCTGCACAGCAAACCCATGAGATGAGAGCAGGGCCACACAGCCACAGGCCTGATAGACAGCACAGACTGCACACACACACACACAGCAGTGTCACAGAGCACAACACACACTGGTACTCACCCCTCTGTTTAGTCATGACATCTACAGACAAGGGAGAGAGAAGACAGCTGTCACTCACAGCACCTCAGCTTTGTGGACAGCTGTACCTACATCTGAGATGTTATACATTTTCTCTCTGTTGCTCCTGCCATTCAGTTATACCACTGACATAATTAAATGGGTGAACTGTAAAAAAATAATATAATTCATATTCCATTGTACCATCGTCACTGCATTTACACATTTCAAGCAATGCATACAGAAACGTTTCAGGGTTTAAACAATGCGCCTTAATTCATATACGTATATAAACATACAGCAGCTCTCAAAAGTAAGTCAACCCTTGGGGTGTATTTGTAATTAATTTTGAAAAATGTGCAGATTATATTGTTCACATTGATATGATGGAAATTCTCTGTGTTGAACAGTGGCAAAAACTCCTGATTAAATCCATTCGGAAAATAATGTAGAACTGCTCATCATTCTTATAAGTTTTAACACCGAATTGAGTTTAAAGAGGCAGGGTAACTCACCCAGGTGTGCTTTAACCTGACCTGAAAAAGAATGATACAGACAGTGTAAACTAACAGAAAACTGCAATTACAATGAAATATGAAAAGAAATGTCACTCAGAATCACTGTCGTTAAAGAAACTGGTTAATCTAGGATATGTGTGAGAGCAGAGCAGGAGCTGTGCAGGAGCCCCCTGAGATGCAGAGAGCAAGGCCACAGGGCCACAGGGCCACAGGGCCACAGGGCCACAAGACAGAGTGCACTGACTACTTACCCAGCTCTTTACAAAGCTCATCTGCAGGTAAAGAAAAGACAAGCCAGTTAAATTGAACATTACCTGAGAGATACAAATCTGCTCACTGGCATCATAATAAGTAGTAACATTGAAAATGTATATACTATATTTGCATTGTACAAATTCACCTATTGTTTTAAATATACATACATCTGTATGACATACTGAAGTAGAAGGTAATGAAACAAAACCATGTTCCCTCACACAGTAATGCTCGCTTATATCCACTGACAAACAGAAAGGCAGTGGTACTTACTCTGATCTTCCTGAAGCTGATCTGATAATTAAACAAGAGAGAAGAGAGATTAAACTCACAGCTCCTCAGTGTTACAGTTCTGACAGCTACTGTACTGTGAGAATATATTTGTTTAATACAAATTAACATACAAGTCAGAAACCATGTAAAAGCAGCAGAGGAGCTGCACGGCAAACCCATGAGATGAGAGCAGGGCCACACAGCCACAGGCCTGATAGACAGCACAGACTGCACACACACACACACAGCAGTGTCACAGAGCACAACACACACTGGTACTCACCCCTCTGTTGAGTCATGTCATCTACAGACAAGGGAGAGAGAAGACAGCTGTCACTCACAGCACCTCAGCATTGTGGACAGCTGTACCTACATCTGAGATGTTATACATTTTCTCTCTGTTGCTCCAGCCATTCAGTTATACCACTGACATAATTAAATGGGTGAACTGTAAAAAAATAATATAATTCATATTCCATTGTACCATCGTCACTGCATTTACACATTTCAAGCAATGCATACAGAAACGTTTCAGGGTTTAAACAATGCGCCTTAATTCATATACGTATATAAACATACAGCAGCTCTCAAAAGTAAGTCAACCCTTGGGGTGTATTTGTAATTAATTTTGAAAAATGTGCAGATTATATTGTTCACATTGATATGATGGAAATTTTCTGTGTTCAACAGTGGCAAAAACTCCTGATTAAATCCATTCAGAAAATAATGTAGAACTGCTCATCATTCTTATAAGTTTTAACACCGAAATGAGTTTAAAGAGGCAGGGTAACTCACCCAGGTGTGCTTTAACCTGACCTGAAAAAGAATGATACAGACAGTGTAAACTAACAGAAAACTGCAATTACAATAAAATATGAATAGAAATGTCACTCAGAATCACTGTCGTTAAAGAAACTGGTTAATCTAGGATATGTGTGAGAGCAGAGCAGGAGCTGTGCAGAAGCCCCCTGAGATGCAGAGAGCAAGGCCACAGGGCCACAGGGCCACAGGGCCACAGGGCCACATGGCCACAGGGCCACAGGGCCACAGGGCCACAGGAACATAGGGCCACAGGGCCACAGGGCCACAAGACAGAGTGCACTGACTACTTACCCAGCTCTTTAGAAAGCTCATCTGCAGGTAAAGAAAAGACAAGCCAGTTAAATTGAACTTTACCTCAGAGATACAAATCTGCTCACTGGCATCATGATAAGTAGTAACATTGAAAATGTATATACTATATTTGCATTGTACAAATTCACCTATTGTTTTAAATATACATACATCTGTATGAATACTGAAGTAGAAGGTAATGAAACAAAACCATGTTCCCTCACACAGTAATGCTCGCTTATATCCACTGACAAACAGAAAGGCAGTGGCACTTACTCTGATCTTCCTGAAGCTGATCTGATAATTAAACAAGAGAGAAGAGAGATTAAACTCACAGCTCCTCAGTGTTACAGTCCTGACAGCTACTGTACTGTGAGAATATATTTGTTTAATACAAATTAACATACAAGTCAGAAACCATGTAAAAGCAGCAGAGGAGCTGCACAGCAAACCCATGAGATGAGAGCAGGGCCACACAGCCACAGGCCTGATAGACAGCACAGACTGCACACACACACACACAGCAGTGTCACAGAGCACAACACACACTGGTACTCACCCCTCTGTTTAGTCATGACATCTACAGACAAGGGAGAGAGAAGACAGCTGTCACTCACAGCACCTCAGCTTTGTGGACAGCTGTACCTACATCTGAGATGTTATACATTTTCTCTCTGTTGCTCCTGCCATTCAGTTATACCACTGACATAATTAAATGGGTGAACTGTAAAAAAATAATATAATTCATATTCCATTGTACCATCGTCACTGCATTTACACATTTCAAGCAATGCATACAGAAACGTTTCAGGGTTTAAACAATGCGCCTTAATTCATATACGTATATAAACATACAGCAGCTCTCAAAAGTAAGTCAACCCTTGGGGTGTATTTGTAATTAATTTTGAAAAATGTGCAGATTATATTGTTCACATTGATATGATGGAAATTCTCTGTGTTGAACAGTGGCAAAAACTCCTGATTAAATCCATTCGGAAAATAATGTAGAACTGCTCATCATTCTTATAAGTTTTAACACCGAATTGAGTTTAAAGAGGCAGGGTAACTCACCCAGGTGTGCTTTAACCTGACCTGAAAAAGAATGATACAGACAGTGTAAACTAACAGAAAACTGCAATTACAATGAAATATGAAAAGAAATGTCACTCAGAATCACTGTCGTTAAAGAAACTGGTTAATCTAGGATATGTGTGAGAGCAGAGCAGGAGCTGTGCAGGAGCCCCCTGAGATGCAGAGAGCAAGGCCACAGGGCCACAGGGCCACAGGGCCACAGGGCCACAAGACAGAGTGCACTGACTACTTACCCAGCTCTTTACAAAGCTCATCTGCAGGTAAAGAAAAGACAAGCCAGTTAAATTGAACATTACCTGAGAGATACAAATCTGCTCACTGGCATCATAATAAGTAGTAACATTGAAAATGTATATACTATATTTGCATTGTACAAATTCACCTATTGTTTTAAATATACATACATCTGTATGACATACTGAAGTAGAAGGTAATGAAACAAAACCATGTTCCCTCACACAGTAATGCTCGCTTATATCCACTGACAAACAGAAAGGCAGTGGTACTTACTCTGATCTTCCTGAAGCTGATCTGATAATTAAACAAGAGAGAAGAGAGATTAAACTCACAGCTCCTCAGTGTTACAGTTCTGACAGCTACTGTACTGTGAGAATATATTTGTTTAATACAAATTAACATACAAGTCAGAAACCATGTAAAAGCAGCAGAGGAGCTGCACGGCAAACCCATGAGATGAGAGCAGGGCCACACAGCCACAGGCCTGATAGACAGCACAGACTGCACACACACACACACAGCAGTGTCACAGAGCACAACACACACTGGTACTCACCCCTCTGTTGAGTCATGTCATCTACAGACAAGGGAGAGAGAAGACAGCTGTCACTCACAGCACCTCAGCTTTGTGGACAGCTGTACCTACATCTGAGATGTTATACATTTTCTCTCTGTTGCTCCAGCCATTCAGTTATACCACTGACATAATTAAATGGGTGAACTGTAAAAAAATAATATAATTCATATTCCATTGTACCATCGTCACTGCATTTACACATTTCAAGCAATGCATACAGAAACGTTTCAGGGTTTAAACAATGCGCCTTAATTCATATACGTATATAAACATACAGCAGCTCTCAAAAGTAAGTCAACCCTTGGGGTGTATTTGTAATTAATTTTGAAAAATGTGCAGATTATATTGTTCACATTGATATGATGGAAATTTTCTGTGTTCAACAGTGGCAAAAACTCCTGATTAAATCCATTCAGAAAATAATGTAGAACTGCTCATCATTCTTATAAGTTTTAACACCGAAATGAGTTTAAAGAGGCAGGGTAACTCACCCAGGTGTGCTTTAACCTGACCTGAAAAAGAATGATACAGACAGTGTAAACTAACAGAAAACTGCAATTACAATAAAATATGAATAGAAATGTCACTCAGAATCACTGTCGTTAAAGAAACTGGTTAATCTAGGATATGTGTGAGAGCAGAGCAGGAGCTGTGCAGAAGCCCCCTGAGATGCAGAGAGCAAGGCCACAGGGCCACAGGGCCACAGGGCCACAGGGCCACATGGCCACAGGGCCACAGGGCCACAGGGCCACAGGAACATAGGGCCACAGGGCCACAGGGCCACAAGACAGAGTGCACTGACTACTTACCCAGCTCTTTAGAAAGCTCATCTGCAGGTAAAGAAAAGACAAGCCAGTTAAATTGAACTTTACCTCAGAGATACAAATCTGCTCACTGGCATCATGATAAGTAGTAACATTGAAAATGTATATACTATATTTGCATTGTACAAATTCACCTATTGTTTTAAATATACATACATCTGTATGAATACTGAAGTAGAAGGTAATGAAACAAAACCATGTTCCCTCACACAGTAATGCTCGCTTATATCCACTGACAAACAGAAAGGCAGTGGCACTTACTCTGATCTTCCTGAAGCTGATCTGATAATTAAACAAGAGAGAAGAGAGATTAAACTCACAGCTCCTCAGTGTTACAGTCCTGACAGCTACTGTACTGTGAGAATATATTTGTTTAATACAAATTAACATACAAGTCAGAAACCATGTAAAAGCAGCAGAGGAGCTGCACAGCAAACCCATGAGATGAGAGCAGGGCCACACAGCCACAGGCCTGATAGACAGCACAGACTGCACACACACACACACAGCAGTGTCACAGAGCACAACACACACTGGTACTCACCCCTCTGTTTAGTCATGACATCTACAGACAAGGGAGAGAGAAGACAGCTGTCACTCACAGCACCTCAGCTTTGTGGACAGCTGTACCTACATCTGAGATGTTATACATTTTCTCTCTGTTGCTCCTGCCATTCAGTTATACCACTGACATAATTAAATGGGTGAACTGTAAAAAAATAATATAATTCATATTCCATTGTACCATCGTCACTGCATTTACACATTTCAAGCAATGCATACAGAAACGTTTCAGGGTTTAAACAATGCGCCTTAATTCATATACGTATATAAACATACAGCAGCTCTCAAAAGTAAGTCAACCCTTGGGGTGTATTTGTAATTAATTTTGAAAAATGTGCAGATTATATTGTTCACATTGATATGATGGAAATTCTCTGTGTTGAACAGTGGCAAAAACTCCTGATTAAATCCATTCGGAAAATAATGTAGAACTGCTCATCATTCTTATAAGTTTTAACACCGAATTGAGTTTAAAGAGGCAGGGTAACTCACCCAGGTGTGCTTTAACCTGACCTGAAAAAGAATGATACAGACAGTGTAAACTAACAGAAAACTGCAATTACAATGAAATATGAAAAGAAATGTCACTCAGAATCACTGTCGTTAAAGAAACTGGTTAATCTAGGATATGTGTGAGAGCAGAGCAGGAGCTGTGCAGGAGCCCCCTGAGATGCAGAGAGCAAGGCCACAGGGCCACAGGGCCACAGGGCCACAGGGCCACAGGGCCACAAGACAGAGTGCACTGACTACTTACCCAGCTCTTTAGAAAGCTCATCTGCAGGTAAAGAAAAGACAAGCCAGTTAAATTGAACATTACCTGAGAGATACAAATCTGCTCACTGGCATCATGATAAGTAGTAACATTGAAAATGTATATACTATATTTGCATTGTACAAATTCACCTATTGTTTTAAATATACATACATCTGTATGACATACTGAAGTAGAAGGTAATGAAACAAAACCATGTTCCCTCACACAGTAATGCTCGCTTATATCCACTGACAAACAGAAAGGCAGTGGCACTTACTCTGATCTTCCTGAAGCTGATCTGATAATTAAACAAGAGAGAAGAGAGATTAAACTCACAGCTCCTCAGTGTTACAGTCCTGACAGCTACTGTACTGTGAGAATATATTTGTTTAATACAAATTAACATACAAGTCAGAAACCATGTAAAAGCAGCAGAGGAGCTGCACAGCAAACCCATGAGATGAGAGCAGGGCCACACAGCCACAGGCCTGATAGACAGCACAGACTGCACACACACACACAGCAGTGTCACAGAGCACAACACACACTGGTACTCACCCCTCTGTTCAGTCATGACATCTACAGACAAGGGAGAGAGAAGACAGCTGTCACTCACAGCACCTCAGCATTGTGGACAGCTGTACCTACATCTGAGATGTTATACATTTTCTCTCTGTTGCTCCTGCCATTCAGTTATACCACTGACATAATTAAATGGGTGAACTGTAAAAAAATAATATAATTCATATTCCATTGTACCATCGTCACTGCATTTACACATTTCAAGCAATGCATACAGAAACGTTTCAGGGTTTAAACAATGCGCCTTAATTCATATACGTATATAAACATACAGCAGCTCTCAAAAGTAAGTCAACCCTTGGGGTGTATTTGTAATTAATTTTGAAAAATGTGCAGATTATATTGTTCACATTGATATGATGGAAATTTTCTGTGTTGAACAGTGGCAAAAACTCCTGATTAAATCCATTCAGATAATAATGTAGAACTGCTCATCATTCTTATAAGTTTTAACACCGAAATGAGTTTAAAGAGGCAGGGTAACTCACCCAGGTGTGCTTTAACCTGACCTGAAAAAGAATGATACAGACAGTGTAAACTAACAGAAAACTGCAATTACAATAAAATATGAAAAGAAATGTCACTCAGAATCACTGTCGTTAAAGAAACTGGTTAATCTAGGATATGTGTGAGAGCAGAGCAGGAGCTGTGCAGGAGCCCCCTGAGATGCAGAGAGCAAGGCCACAGGGCCACAGGGCCACAGGGCCACAGGGCCACAGGGCCACAGGGCCACAGGGCCACAGGGCCACAGGGCCACAAGACAGAGTGCACTGACTACTTACCCAGCTCTTTAGAAAGCTCATCTGCAGGTAAAGAAAAGACAAGCCAGTTAAATTGAACATTACCTGAGAGATACAAATCTGCTCACTGGCATCATGATAAGTAGCAACATTGAAAATGTATATACTATATTTGCATTGTACAAATTCACCTATTGTTTTAAATATACATACATCTGTATGAATACTGAAGTAGAAGGTAATGAAACAAAACCATGTTCCCTCACACAGTAATGCTCGCTTATATCCACTGACAAACAGAAAGGCAGTGGCACTTACTCTGATCTTCCTGAAGCTGATCTGATAATTAAACAAGAGAGAAGAGAGATTAAACTCACAGCTCCTCAGTGTTACAGTCCTGACAGCTACTGTACTGTGAGAATATATTTGTTTAATACAAATTAACATACAAGTCAGAAACCATGTAAAAGCAGCAGAGGAGCTGCACGGCAAACCCATGAGATGAGAGCAGGGCCACACAGCCACAGGCCTGATAGACAGCACAGACTGCACACACACACACAGCAGTGTCACAGAGCACAACACACACTGGTACTCACCCCTCTGTTTAGTCATGACATCTACAGACAAGGGAGAGAGAAGACAGCTGTCACTCACAGCACCTCAGCATTGTGGACAGCTGTACCTACATCTGAGATGTTATACATTTTCTCTCTGTTGCTCCTGCCATTCAGTTATACCACTGACATAATTAAATGGGTGAACTGTAAAAAAATAATATAATTCATATTCCATTGTACCATCGTCACTGCATTTACACATTTCAAGCAATGCATACAGAAACGTTTCAGGGTTTAAACAATGCGCCTTAATTCATATACGTATATAAACATACAGCAGCTCTCAAAAGTAAGTCAACCCTTGGGGTGTATTTGTAATTCATTTTGAAAAATGTGCAGATTATATTGTTCACATTGATATGATGGAAATTTTCTGTGTTGAACAGTGGCAAAAACTCCTGATTAAATCCATTCAGAAAATAATGTAGAACTGCTCATCATTCTTATAAGTTTTAACACCGAAATGAGTTTAAAGAGGCAGGGTAACTCACCCAGGTGTGCTTTAACCTGACCTGAAAAAGAATGATACAGACAGTGTAAACTAACAGAAAACTGCAATTACAATAATATATGAATAGAAATGTCACTCAGAATCACTGTCGTTAAAGAACCTGGTTAATCTAGGATATGTGTGAGAGCAGAGCAGGAGCTGTGCAGAAGCCCCCTGAGATGCAGAGAGCAAGGCCACAGGGCCACAGGGCCACAGGGCCACAGGGCCACAGCAGCAGCCTGTGCTTGCACTGCCACACATGCTCATAGATACAGCAGTGCTGCAGGAGCAGAGTGCACTGACTACTCACCCAGAAATTGAAAATTCTGGCCTGTTGGTAAAGAAAAGGGAAGGCAGATTAAAACAACAACCACAACAACAGATACAACTCAAATTAATTACCCAGTGTGATAAATGTGATGTAATTTATTAAAAAAAAAGGTTTAAAAGAATATTAGAGCATATCCATTTAACAATTGCATTTAATCATCTGGGGGATGGAGCTGGGGACTGCTGCTCTATGAAAATAC
The DNA here is from genome assembly GCF_036373705.1 of Amia ocellicauda. NCBI lineage: Eukaryota > Metazoa > Chordata > Actinopteri > Amiiformes > Amiidae > Amia > Amia ocellicauda. The sequence goes on from NC_089863.1 coordinate 11,771,246, forward strand.
ATTTGTTTTTGTTTTATTTCAGAAAATAAACAATGTGTGTTTCCTGAAACAGTAATGTTTCCCAGTATCCACTGCCAAACAGAGTCTCAGTAGATGACCCAGAGTCTGTGGATGTCAGGAAGCAGTACGGGAGCTGTGCAGGTAAACCCTGCGAGGACATCTGCACACACTGCACGTGTATATGTACACACTGAATGTGTCCTGCATAGGGCAGCACCTCACTGTCTACCCACTGTCAGAGCGACAACACACAACACTAATGTCATAGGAGCAGAATACTCTGTGAATACTTACGCAGACTCTGGTGATTTATATCTGTAGCTGAAGAAGAGAGAAGACAGACAACTTGTGACTCATATTACCTCTGTTTTGTGTCTTGAATATGGCTTTGAATTAAAATTGCAAAGCAAACATGTATATTGAAATAGATTTTAATCTAAATTAAAAACAAATACACCTGTATTTGTTTACAAAGTATTAAAAGGTGATATTTCCTGATTTCCACAAGTTGCACCAATAATTAAAGTATATTACTGTCAAGTTAAAATAGCAATAGAATGAACCATTTCAATGAACAAATAACAGAACATCTCTAAATTACTATTGCATTTCAGAAAATAGAATTGCACAAATAAACTAAAATAGATAGAAAGTATGAACATTCAATCTGTGGAGTCCAACGGATGTTGAATACTTACCATGTCCTTTATGCAGTTCATCTATAATTGAAAAATGAGGGAGGGAAATGGTGATATACTGAAGAATGCAGTGATACCAGTGAAATGTAAAGTGTCAGATTTGCAACAGCAAATCACCCTCAGTGATACAGGCTTGTTTACTGATGTCAGGTGAAGGGTTTAGAAATAACATTGCAAACAGATCATGTATGCATAACCCAATGTGTTCTTAATAACTATTTGACAACTCATTTCAACCTATCAATACTTATAGCTGTGTGATACACTTTATATAGAATGTAATCAAAGGACAATCTGATTCCTAGAACTGTGTTGTTTCCTGACACCCACTGACAAACAGGATCACAGGATCTGAAGAAATGTGCTCATCTTGGAAACATGTCAAAAGCCCACTATATACAGTCCAAGCTAATACACAGAATCCCAGGAGTCAAAGTTATGTATTACTATTGGAAACATAAGTCCCCTAAATACAGTCAAACAAAAACACAGAACACTGTATAATGCTTACCTGAGCATGAAAATGAAGTAAAAACAATGAAATTAAATAAAAACAGATACTTACTGCCCTTCTGTGCAGTATGTTGCTCTTCCAATGAATGTTTACCTATTACAGAGCAATGTTAAGCAAATAGACAAAACAGTTACAAATGGATATGCAATTTCATATTTAAATACTAATAATTAAGGGAAGCTGACCATTTTAATCCACATTGTGACAAATAAAATCATACAAGTCATATTATATATTGTATATTAAATGAAGCAAAACAGTTCCATACAATAAAATAGAAGTAAAGTATTAAATACAATAAATACAACCAAAAAGCAATGAAACTTGAGTGAAACAGTGAAGACTGTAGTAATAGCAAGGGTATCTACACATCCACAGACACCTGATTATGGAAACCGGAAATTGTTATAATAGAAATAAGAGAATTTAGCGACACCAAATCTCAGACAGAATGACGGTAGTTAAATAAGTTGCTCAATCTGTGAAATATGTGGAGAACTGATAGGACATTTTGAAGTAAGACAACTGTTCAAAGTGGCTAATAAAAGGCCTGTGTGTCCTTGCCTTCTGTATAAATATTGAAAGCCCAGAGCACCGACTCCAGATCTATCACATTATAAGATACTAAAACATCATATGACGTAACAGATCTTTCTACAATCTACACTATATTAACAGAAAACATACTGACTACTTACCCAGAAACTCAAAAATCCCACCTGTAGGTTAGGAGGCAGAAGGTTTAATCAACAGACAAACTAAAACAATCAAGAAATTAACACAGGAGTCAATGTGTATTAATATTGGAAACGTATGAAAGCAGAACAAGAGCTGAGCAGGAGCACCAGAGAGGCTGAGGGCCACAGGGCCACAAGACACAGTGCACTGACTACTTACCCAGCTCTTTACAAAGCTCATCTGCAGGTAAAGAAAAGACAAGCCAGTTAAATTGAACATTACCTGAGAGATACAAATCTGCTCACTGGCATCATGATAAGTAGTAACATTGAAAAGGTATATACTATATTTGCATTGTACAAATTCACCTATTGTTTTAAATATACATACATCTGTATGAATACTGAAGTAGAAGGTAATGAAACAAAACCATGTTCCCTCACACAGTAATGCTCGCTTATATCCACTGACAAACAGAAAGGCAGTGGTACTTACTCTGATCTTCCTGAAGCTGATCTGATAATTAAACAAGAGAGAAGAGAGATTAAACTCACAGCTCCTCAGTGTTACAGTCCTGACAGCTACTGTACTGTGAGAATATATTTGTTTAATACAAATTAACATACAAGTCAGAAACCATGTAAAAGCAGCAGAGGAGCTGCACGGCAAACCCATGAGATGAGAGCAGGGCCACACAGCCACAGGCCTGATAGACAGCACAGACTGCACACACACACACAGCAGTGTCACAGAGCACAACACACACTGGTACTCACCCCTCTGTTTAGTCATGTCATCTACAGACAAGGGAGAGAGAAGATAGCTGTCACTCACGCCTCAGAGACATAGTACTGCTCACTGTTGTGTCTACAGGTGGGTTATATTCAAGTTATATTGGATTCTGTGCATTTCACATTAAAAAACATATTACAATAATGTGTTACAAATAGTAAAAATAGCTCACCTGAGATCTATGACCCACAAATGACAAATGTGCTGAAATGTATTATTTAACAAAGACTTTCTACTGAGGGTTTACAACAATGATGTGTAACTGTAGCAGAGAGTGAGCACTAAGGATCATCTCAACACACAGAAGGTCAGCAAGTTGAAGCACAACAGGTGTGTGAAAGGAGAACCATGGGACACTGATAGCAGGACTAGTGCTACTCTTAACGCACACTGGATACTTACTCAGCTGCGCAGAAAGGTCAGCTACAGGTGAAAAAGAAGAGAATACAGCTGTAATTCTCATTCTCTCAGTGATATATAGCATGACACATGAGGATTCAAACAATGACATCACTAGGACAACAAGAAGAATCTAGAATACTTACCCTTCTCGTCACAAAGTTTTGCTGTCATGGAAGAAGGAAAATTAGTCACATCAATGATGTCAAGTGGTTGCTACAGCAGCAATAACATAGATGTACACTGAGTAACCAGACCCCATCACCCACCTCCTGACAATCAGAAATGACTCCCTGTAATGGGGAATCTGACCCCATAGCTATTGCCCTGGGATCTGACAATCATGGAAATTAGAGATAATCTTGACAACAAAGCTAAAACCCAAGAAGTTATTTAGAGGAAACAGCTTGATGACTATAAGAAACACAAGAAGCACAAACACTTGCTGCTACTAATAGTTTAACAAGCTCAGCTGCAGAGGAAGAAGACAAATAAATCAGTTTTATTTCAGAATATATGTGCTATAGCTGTTTACTATTGTGTTTTGAGTAGAGTGTCTTAAAAATAAAACTGAATTATTATTTTATATTGCAGAGTAAGTATTTTAATATCAAAACTAAAAACTAAATAAAAGACCATAATCCAAACACAGAAAGTTTTGCAGTCAATGAAAACAACACAAATCAGTGTCACCAGTGATGCCCAGAGCCTACACTGCAATAACCAGCCTCCCTCAGAAATGCTGCCCTCTAGTGGGGAATCTGCTGTTCTCTCATGACTATTACCTCAGGAACTGTGCTCAGGTGAAAGATCGCTTCTCTCATTCATACTTTTGATTTCCTAGTTGATCAACTGTAAGACACGTCACTGCACACAGCAGCACAGGGACACACTGGACACTTACCCATCTGTGTAGAAAGCTCATCTGTAGGTGAAAGAGAGGAGAAGACAGATTTAATTCAAAGTAGTTCAGAAATACTGCTTTGTTCACATTTCTGATATGAATTGGGACTTTTAGGAACAGTAGTCAAAAACAAACATGTTCACTACACCAGGGTATATGAAATCAAAAGTACAATTTGATTAAAAGATAAAACCATATTTTAAAAATAAAAATAAACATAAGCATAACATTTCATTAAATGTCTGTGGTGGAGTAAGGTATTATATAAATAATATGAATTCCATGTGCTTTATATAATTTTTGTTACTAACACATATTCCAATATTTAAGCATAACAAGTAGGAATCAAAACAATTACATTGAAACCATAGAACACTTACTCTTCTGCTCAGTAAGAGACTCTGTAAAGAAAGAAGACACACATTTAGTCCAGGGTTCGTACGGGTGCTTGAAATCCTTGAAAATGCTGGTATTTTCCAGGTTGTGAAAGTGCTTGAATTATGAATAAAGTGCTTGAATGTGCTGGAAGTTTGTGAATATATATATTTTTTTCAAATTTGCTAATCACTGTCATAATAAATCTACAATCTGATTAAATGAATTAACTTGGGGATATAACTGCAGTGGTTGGAGAGCCAGTTGATTGCTTTATGCCGCGTCAGATCTACAGCCTGGAATGGCTGGAAAGTCCATCTCTGTCTCATCCTCCTCCTCTTCCAGCACTGCTTTCACCATCAGAGCTTGCTCTGGCTCCCTCTCTTTCCACTCTTTCAGGAGGTTGACATGGTAGATTTGGGTCTGCCTTCCACGGTTTGGCTGAAGGATCTCATAGGTCACCGGCCCAACCCTCCGCAGCACCTCATAGGACCCCTGCCACTTTGCGAGGAGTTTGCTGGTGGAAAATGGTACTAATAACAGGACCTTATGACCTGGCTGAAGGACCCGGTTGCGTGCACACTGGTCATACCATTTCTTCTGGTTTTCCTGGGCTTTCTCCAGATGTTGCCTTGTCTCCTCCCTCAGTTTCTCCAGCCGGTCCCTCATCTGCAGCACATAGGAGACCACATTTAGAGGACCCTCCATCCCAGCTTTTCCGTAGGATCTCCAGTGGACCTGGCACCTGCCTCCCATACAGAAGTTCAAAGGGGAAAACCCAGTAGAGGCTTGTGGTATGGAGTGGTATTTATTCCCTGGATTCCCAATTCATGGTAAAGCTGTGCCATGAGTTTTGAGGTGAAGTTTGTACCCTGATCTGTAAGTATCTCCTCGGGAATACCAAAATAATTGAATCAATGAATGGATTATGGCAGAAGTAGTGATTGTACGGAGTGGAAAAGCTTCTGGGTACCTGGTTGCATAGTCACAAACCACGAGAATGTATTTGTAACCTGCACTGCTCTTTTCCAGAGGACCTACAACATCCATGGCTATCCTCTGAAAAGGAGTTTGAATGATGGGAAGTGAATGGAGGGGAGCTCTGTCTCTCTGTCGCAGGGGTTGTGTTTGTTGACATTCAGGGCATGTACGGCAGTAATCCTGTACATCCCTAAACATGTTTGACCAGTTGAAGTGAGAACCAATGCGGAGGTAAGTCTTCTGCTGACCTAAGTGACCGGACCAGGGAATGGTGTGTGCTAGATGAAGAACCAATTGCCTACAGGAGGAGGAAACAATTAAGCGGCTTGCTTCCTGACCCCCTACATACAGAATATTATTGTGCAATTCATATTGATCTTCATCTGTGACCTTGGTTTGACTGTGTCCCATCTCAGCCCTACGGAACAAGGGTGCTAAGGACGGGTCAGAGTGCTGTAAGGCACTAATATTGGCTGGGAGTTTCCAAATGGACTTGTCTGGTGTTGGGGTGTCAATGATAGGGGAACCAGCTTTTTTGTTGTGAAGTTTCTGTCTTCGAGACTTTCATGTTTTTCCCTGAGATGGGATGATAGACGAGTGTACCTGTGGAAGTGGCTCTAAACCTCTCTGTGTTTGAGACCGTGTTACTGCAACACATACCAGTTCCTTTCTCTAACAGATCATTGTCTTGCTTCTCCCCTCACTTCCCCCTCTCAAGTTACTGTGGCGCAGGTCGTGGAGGTGGCCGGTTGGGCTGAACGGCTGGTCGTGGGAGGTTCCGTCTTGCATTGTAGTACTGTCCCGCCAGTCTAGCAGCTGCCAGTCCATTCTCCGGCTCGTGTTCTTTAACCCATGTTCTCATATCTGCAGGCAAGACTCTGAGTAACTGCTCCAGGATGACCAGTTCTCCGATCTCTTCCTTTGTGCGCTGACGTATACATCTTCGGTACAGGCCTCGGAGTTGATGGTAAGTCTCCTGGGGCGACTCGTCTGCTGGAACCACAGTAGACCTGAAGTGAAGCCAGTAGGTTTCCTCTGACACTTCAAACTTGGCCAGGAGAGCTTCCTTAAGATGTTCGTAAGAACCCATCTGGTCCTCGTCCATTGCTGAGTAGGCCTCCAGAGCTCTCCCAGTCAGCAACGGGACTAACTGGCATGCCCACTCTGATTGTGGCCACTCCCAGGTCCTGGCTTGCCGCTCAAAGCGAAGCAAATAGTTCTCGATGTCCTCCCCCTCCTGGTATAAGGGCATTTTTGGTTCCCTTCTCAACAGAGCAGGTCTGTCCTCCTGTTGAACTGCTGGCCCTTGGCTGACCGAGCGTTCCGATGCATGGCGTTGAGGTGCTGGGGTCGGAAGAAGTCATCTGGGGCTGAGGTCCTCAACCTGTGCTGGCGTCACTGAAACGGGGATGGGCTGTAAGGCTTGTCTCAGCCCTCGCAGCTCATCCTGTAGGCCCTCCTTACGCCTTTGCTGAGCAACCAGGAAGTCCCAGAAAAGGGAAACCAGTTCACCGGTCTCCTTCTTTGGTCTACGCTGTCTCACCGGGACTTTGGGACGCAGTTTCCTCCTCTGATGTGGACCATCCAGGTCCTTCTGTTGTGACCTTGTCTTCCTACCTCCACTCGCCATATTGCAAGTATGGATTTCTTCCCCTTAAAGTCTGGACTCTTTCACGGACTTTATCCCACTCTTGCCACCAACTGTCACACAACTCCCCACCAAGCGTGTTTATCTGTGTGGGTACGGGCCGACAGGTTCTCCAAGGGAAAAAAACAACAGGGATGTCCGGAGTCCAAAAGTAGGGTAAAAATAAGGTGTTTTTTATTTACAGTGTCCTGCACACCCTTTGAGCAGATTACTATAACTAACCATTGTGTGAAATATATATATTTACAGTGAACATCCAACAAAACAGCACAAAAACAAAATAAAACAAAACAAAACAAAAAGTAAGTTTCCACTAATAAGAGGAAAAAACAAGGTGGAAAAAAAAAAAAACTCTCCCAGCACTACAATAACTCTCCTTCTAAATATCGCTCTGCCTCCTCTCTCCAAAACACTCCTACTACTCTCCCCCTTGCTGTAGTCAAGAGGCTCCACTTATCCATTAGGACCCGCCCACAGCTCAAACCAACTATAACTTGTACAGGTAATTAATACATCCATCCAAATAGCACTGTTAGATCTATCTGTTATGTTTATACCTTCCTCGTTAATCTTTCCACCAATAACAATGAAACAGAGATGAACAAGACCGTTTTCCTACGCAAAAAAAATACTAAGTTTAATCATAATAATGTAACAGGCATCTTTCCCCTTCTCATGAAAGACGTTTATTCGACCCAGAGCCAGCTTGTATAACAGAACCCAGATTTGCACTGCTCCGCTTACTCCGACAATGGCGGTTATTTCAAATGCCAACAAAACCTTCTCTTGCCTTGCTGTTAGCAAGAGGAAAGTTTGTTAGTGGGTTTCCCCCTCCATGTGTGCATCCATGAAGCGGAGCATCCACAAACAACACAGACCTCTGGCGTACTGGAGAGAAAAGTGCAGACCCAGCTATGGCGCGGTAAGTAAACAGGGTTGTATATACCGATGTGATATATATAGTATATAGTGCGTAATGAGAACTCAGTGGGAAATACGGGTGTTCGTGTGTCTGGTGTTGTAACCGTGACAACTCGTTTTGTCACAGCTTGAATTTGACTTTTGTAAAGCTGTACGAACCCTGTTAGTCACAGCAGTGATGCACAGAAGACTGTGGCAAAATCAGGAAGCTCTACAACAGTCAGACTCCTTCAGTCATTGCCATCACCATCATTATATAAACTGCTATCAATTAAGTCCCAGAGATAGACTGTAGGATAAACACACAGTGTGCAATTAAATATTATCAGTGGTACTAACACCATCGCCTCCCTAGGAAATGATTCCTTTACATCCTGAATCCATCCTCTATGAATATTATCTTTGGCACAAACTCCTACTCAAATATAATAATTATTCTGGAAAGATTATAGTGATATTAACTGCTCTCATTTAAGTCCTTGAGAGAGATAGTAGGAAGAACACACAGTGTGCCATAATATCTTATCAATGGTACAAATGCTACATTCCAATTCAACCACAGAACACCAATACAAATGTTTAAATGCTCTCAATTGTGTTTAATAATATTTTTACTCAAATACAAATACAAATAATTATACCTGGGAGGTGCTCAACATAGCAATCATCATTGAAAATGCCATAGATTTAACCAAAACACAAGTACTAAAAACACATGTGTGTGCAGCAAGTGTGCAGGGGAAGCTAATTCCTGTTGCACAAAGCTATACCTCCATTGGTGAAAGTGCACTCAGCTATAGCATCACTGACAACACCCCTCCAGGGCACTGACTCTCTAATTATGGAGAGTGTCATAAACAGGAAGGGTGGACAACAAGCTGAAGCACAACAGGAGATTGAAGTGAGAGCAGTGAGATGCTGAGAGCAGGACCTGCGCTGCTCTGACACAGTGCACCGCACTCCTCTGTCCTGTAGAGGGCAGCACCCAGCTATGAGAGAGGACTGTCAGACACGTCACTGCGCACATCAGGGTGGGAGCAGATGAACACACACTAGATACTTACCCAGGTGTGTAGTGAGCTGAGCTGCAGGTGAAAGAAAAGAGAAGACAGCTGTAATTCTTATTCTCTCAGTGATACATTTAACAGGGCACATGGGGTCCTGTTATATAAACAGAAGTATTTACAAGTTGAAACAGACAGAGACAGGAGAGTACAGGTGAGAGGCAGCCATCTTGTTGTTTGACTAGTTTCAGACCAGTCCTAGCATTTCTAATTTTGTTTTAAGTTTGCCTTAATTGACGTTAGCATTGTCTGTAGTTTGCCTAAATTGAAGTCAATTCAGTTCAGCTGCTGAGTTCGTGAAAGTAACCAGATTGTAGAAGGGAGATTTTGTTTAGGACTAGCAGGAATTCTGTTGCAGGAGGATCCAGGTGTGGCTAGTTAGGTGTGAATTGGGGGCAGGTAGACAAAAGCTACTTAAAGCAGCTGTTGAGAAAGAGCTTAGCTGTTTCTCAGTCACAGAAAGTTAAGCAGTTGACTAGCAGCAGGAACCAAGAGATGTAAAAAAACAAAAAACAACAAAAAAACTAAAAAACAAGTAAGATTTAGAAGCATGTGGTCACTACAGTGTCAGGTTTGCAGAATGATTGCCTTCCTGGATGAACTCATCCAAGAAGGCTTCATTTGTGAACGTTGTCGGCAGGTTGAAATCCTAGAGATCAAGGTTCGTGATCTTGAGGCTCAGCTTGTCGATCTGCGCTGTATTAGGGATATGGAAGAATTGGTCAATCAGCCCATGAGAGAGATGGTGTGCACGCCAAAACCTAGGAGAGTTGAGACCTTAGAGCAGGACAGTGTAGAGAACTGCTGGGTTACAGTAGGTCGTAACCTCAGAAAAGGGCGCGCACAACCCCTAGAGACACCCACCGAGTTGGACAGTGACAGCTCAGAGGGTGATGGGGGAGCAGTTGAGCACCAGAGCACCATGGTGCCCACTCCCCCCCAGAAGAAGGAGGTAGTTATAGTAGGAGACTCAATTCTTAGAGGTGTAGATAACACAGTGTGTTCTAGTGACAAGGAGACCAGCATGGTATCTTGCCTGCCTGGTGCTCAGGTTGCAGATCTCCCTAAACTAGTAGACGGGCTACTGGCCAAAGCCGGGGGGAGTCCACTGGTAATGGTCCACATTGGAACCAATGACATAGGAAAAGGTAGGACAGAGGTTCTGCAAGACAAATTTAAAGAGTTAGGTACAAAACGAATGAGCAGAACCTCCACGGTAGTTTTCTCTGAAATATTTCTGGTACCACGTGCCAGGCCAGGGAGACAGGCAGAGATTAGAAAGTTTAACATGTGGTTGAAAGCTTGGTGTAGGGAAGAGGGGTTTAGGTTTATGGAGCATTGGTCTTTCTTCTGGGATAGATGGGACCTGTACAAACCGGACGGTCTACATCTAAACAGAAGGGGGCTAATGCATTGGGAGAGTGTATGTGCAGTGAAATTAAGAATCATTTAAACTAGGAACCAGGGGGGCAGGGAGCTCTGACAATGGGAGATGTTCCTCTAAGGAAAGAAAACCAAGGGAAACTGCTAGTAGGAAAGTCCTGAAATGTTTGTACCTCAATGCCAGGAGTATAAGGAACAAGATGTTAGACTTGGAAGCCACAGTGCTGGCATGTGACTATGATGTTGTAGGAGTGACAGAAACATGGCTTACAGAAAATGATGGGGATGGAAGGATGGTTGGAAGGATACACACAGTTTAAATGAGACAGGCAAAATTGAAGAGGGGGTGGGGTAGCATTATATGTGAAAAATAGATCCCAGTAATGGAACAGAATTTTTGTGGGTGAAACTTTTGAACAAGAGATCTGGAGGATTAGTGGTAGGAGTGTGTTACAGACCACCCAACTCAGATGTTCAGCAAGATGTTGTATTGTACAGTGTAATTAGGACTGCATGTAGCAAGGATGTGGCTGTTATAATGGGGGATTTCAATTTCCCAAACTTAGACTGGGAAAGCCCAGTGGGGACTACAGAAGCAGAAATCGAAATGGTTGAGATGGTAAATGACTGCTTTCTAACTCAATTTGTCAGGGAACCAACCAGAGAGAGTGCATGTATTGACTTGATCTTTTCAAATGACCAAGATAGAGTCAGGGGGACAGTAGTTAGAGAACCAATGGCAAATTGTGATCACAATATGGTTAGCTTTGAGGCATTCTTTCAAAAAACAAGGACCAAGTCTAAAACAATGGTCTACAATTTTAGAAAAGCAAACCTTGAAGGTATGAGGCGGCACTTAGAAGAGGTAGACTGGAGCACATTGGATACAGAGTCAGTTGAAAATGGATGGGTATATTTTAAGAATATACTACTGGAGACTCAGGAGCAATTTGTACCAAAACTTAGCAAATTGAGGACCAAAAAACACTGGCCAAAATGGTTTAATAGAGGTATGCAAAAAAATATCAAGAGAAAGAAAATGTTGTATAGCGCATACAAAAGGGATGGTGACGAAACAAAATACATAGAATATGTTGAGCTGCAAAGAGATCTTAAGAAAGGGATCAGGAAAGCAAAGAGGGAAATAGAAAGAAACATAGCTCTTGGAGCTAAAACCAATGTAAAGAGCTTTTTTCAATATTAAAACAGCAAGCGGTCAATAAAGGAGGAAGTGAAACAGATAAAGGGCAAAAATGGAGGTATTTTGGAAAACGAACAAGATGTTTCAAATGTTCTAAATGAGTATTTCACAAAGGTTTTTACAAAAGAAAAAACAGATGACATGCCACAGGTTGACAATCAGTCCAGTCAAACCCTAAGAGAGATCAGGATAAATGAGGAGGAGGTACTAAAGGCACTAGCAGAATTAAAAACAAACAAATCACTTGGGCCAGATGGGATATTTCCAACAGTACTTAAAGAAATGAGGGAAATTATTTATAGGCCGCTAACTCAAATATTCCAAATGACACTTAGAACAGGGGATGTGCCAACTGACTGGAAGACAGCAAATGTCATACCAATCCACAAGAAAGGGGACAAAACTGAGCCAGGAAATTACAGACCAATCAGTCTCACCTGCATCACATGTAAAATGTTGGAAAAAATCGATTAGAGGAGTCACTTCTAACTGGAGTGAGGTTGTTAGTGGAGTTCCACAGGGATCAGTACTAGGGCCTTTGCTTTTTCTAATCTACATTAATGATCTGGACTCTGGGATAGTTAGCAAACTTGTCAAATTTGCAGATGATACTAAAATAGGTGGTTCAGCAGATACAATCTTGGCAGCACAGGCTATTCAGAGGGACTTAGATAATATTCAGTTGTGGGCCGACACCTGGCAAATGAAATTCAATGTGGACAAGTGCAAGGTAATACATGCAGGTAACAAAAATGTCCACTATAATTACACAATGGGAGGAATAGAACTAGATGAAGTAACGCATGAGAGAGACCTAGGAGTCTACGTGGACTCCTCACTTTCTCCATCCAAGCAATGTGGGGAAGCAATAAAAAAGGCAAATAGGATGTTAGGGTATATTGTCAAAAGTGTAGAATTGAGAACAAGGGCAGTAATGTTCAGACTGTACAATGCACTAGTTAGAGCTCATCTGGATACTGTGTGCAGTTCTGGGCTCCACACTTCAAGAAAGATATCGCTGCTCTAGAGGCAGTTCAGAGGAGAGCAACCAGACTTATTCCAGGTCTGAAGGGAATGTCCTACTGAGAGACTGAGGGACCTGAACCCTGGAACAGAGGAGACTACGTGGGGACTTGATCCAAGTCTTCAAAATCATGAAAGGCATCGACCACATCAAACCAGAGGAGCTTTTCCAGATCAGCAGGGACACATGCACCCGGGGACACAAATCGAAACTGGGCTTCAAGGCATTCAAAACAGAAAACAGGAGACACTTCTTTACACAGAGAGTCGTCACAATCTGAACAAACTCCCCAGCGATGTGGTAGAAGCTGAAAGTTTGGGAACATTTAAAAATGGACTGGATAGGATCCTTGGTTCACTTAGATATTAATGGACACCAAACCAGCACGATGGGTCGAATGGCCTCCTCTCATTTGTAAACTTTCTTATGTTCTTATGTTCTTATATATTATAAAAGTCTAGGCTAAGTAATGAGTTATAATGATGTAAACAGTTCAAACTACTCGGTCGATTAAAATAAAACTGTGTAGCTGGTAAACTTGCTATTGTTTGTTCTTGTACTAAGTATGATTGAAGTCTGGAATTTAATAGTATGCATTTTACACGTGGAAATTGCTTTGTGAAATTGTGAACGGGACCATAACTTTATTCATTATCCGAATTTTCCATTAAAACAATATACATTTAACCGAAGCAGGTTTCCATTAAAATCAATGCATTTTAATATGAGACCGGTTATTTACTATGCAATCCGAAATGCGATTATATTGAGCTGAGCAGTACAATCACAAATGCCGGCATTAGAGGTGACAACTGGGACGATGCAGAAATGAAAGCGCTGTTTACAATGTGGAAGATAAAGTTAAAACAGAAACCGCAGGGAGTGCACAGCGCTGCTGTCTGAGGATATTATAACTATAGACACGTCCCGGAGGCTGCTTTCGATGCAGACGATTGCATACTAATGCACACGATTTTTTGTGATTTAATGTGGATGTCATAATAAAGGTGCTTCGCTTTCGGGTGGATTGTATAACAGCACTTTTAGACTTGCAGAACCGAAGATAGACATTTGAAAAGGGAAATATATGAATTAGATTTCCCATTGAACCAGCACATTTTTAATTATTTTAGAAAGCTTCGGCTGCAAAAGGTTAAGATTACTTTCAAATAAAATATAGAACCGAACAATATCCAATCAATATTAATAAGTTGTGACTATAAATACAGCGCATACACCTGTAAGCAGAGCTAATGTCATGCGTCACTGGTTTGTTTGAGCAGATTTGTTTATTCCCGGCATGCATTGTGTTTGGCCTAAATTTGAGGCGCCCAGGGCCGGCCTAATAAGTGTGAACGGGGTCTATGGTGCACTGGTTTACAGGATAGTCCACAGAGCAGTGCCCATGTGTGTCCAGTAGGGGGCAGCTCTCAGAGAAGGAGAAACAAATGACAGAACTCTGTCTCTCTCCTTCAGACAATCAACACAGCGCAGGGTTACTTACCCAGCTGTCCATTAAGATGACCTGAAGAGAAGGACAGACAGGTGAGTCTCACAGTACCCAGTACACACAGTATTTCTCAATCATAACTGCAGTTCAAGACACCAACTGAAGTCAAAAAATGTAAAAACAATACAAAGTGAAACAAATGAAGACACTCCATCAAAGGACAATTATAATTGCTTAATACTTACTTCTATCAGAAGCAAGAGTACCTGTGGATGAAAAACAAAAACAAACAATTCAAATAGTAAAAATAAACTCACAATTCAAAATCTGTTTGTGAGATCTACTAAATGAGAATTAAAACATACAAGAGTACATATACAGTGTTTTATGATGAAAACAAAATGCTCATCAACCACAAAGCACAATTAAGAGCAGCAATGCAATAACATGTATACATTACAAACTAATGTAAAATTATACAAAATAAACAAAGGAACTGAGACTGAAAATATTTGAATACTTCAAATAGAGAATCAACATATGAAATATCAATATCAAAAGAACAATGTGTACAAAACTCACTCTTGTCCTGTGAAAGCGTTTCTGTTCAGGAAAGAGAATAAAGGTCAGCGACGCCAGTGATGGACAGAACTGCAGCAGCAGCAGGAGATCTGCAGAGCAAGGGCCAGAGCCCTTCACACACTGTCACTCACACAGGACTGCCTGTAATGGGGAATCTGCTCCAGGACTGCTGGCCTGGGAACTGCGCTCAGTTTAAATCCATTAACTCTCATTCATCCTGTTGTTTTCCTACTGGTCAATTGAGACACAATTCTCTATTTCCAACACCTGACCATATGGATGTTAGCACACTGTGACAGAAAAGCTCCACAGTGCCTTTCTGTTCTACTCGCTAGTTCAAAACATGGACGAGAAACTTATCATCGCCATTAGTTTCCCCATTATTTATGACAGAGATATAATTCTAAAAATGGATGCATGGAAGAATGTTTCAGAGATCGTTGGGAATCACCTTTTTAATACATTTTCAGTAGTGTTTCTCTTTTTGTTTTCTGTTTAATGACAGCAATTATCAAACACACGTTCAATTGTTCTGGCTGGCATAAGAGTTATATTCACCAGATCATCCCTGAAGGTATTGGCAACCTGAGCTCTTTACTTTCAAAACGGTAACATTTTATAAGATATAATCTATGTTCTAGAAATCCTGAGCAATGCATATCAGTTTTTCCACAAAATTAATATAATGCATTCAGATATTGTTTGAAAATGTGTTCAATCTAGCAGCCTATTGAGTGCGTTTACATGCAGAACAAAGCCCCGACCGGACAAAATCAGGTTAAGGCAAAAATTTTACTGAAGTGTTTACAGACCCAGCAATACCGCGATTACACAGAAAACCGTGTTTTCATGGGATCGGTGAAATAGTGGGGTTTCTCTTTATACGGGACCTGGCGCCCGTTATAGTCAGACATGGACGCATTTGAAAAACAGATCTGACAAAGCTGATAACATGCCCAGATTAATCAAAGTGTTGGGCAGACATCTTGGTGTGTTACTGCTATTAAAACCCCGATTAAAGATATTAGATAAAGTGTTTACATTACTTTTTACATAGCCGGATAGTAACCTTAGTCGGGGTATCGCAGTATTAGCGTATATGTACATGCACCCACTGTGATACTATGCTCCTCAAGAAATAAAAAGTATTAACTGATTTCTGTTCAAATGATTAAAATAAGCTAATATTATCATTTCGATACCTGGATAATGCCTGCCTGTCTGAAAGGCGTCTGTCTCACATTGTCACCTCCTGGTATCGATATTTTATGTGAGTATCGATTCTCAAAAATGAAACGTAAGGATCGGAAGTATCGATACTTTGGATCGATCCGCACATCCCTATCAGGATTGAGATCTAGACAACGACCCTAGACAACAGGGGCGGGTTGTACTGACGGGATCCGATCTTGATCTTTATCTCAACTGTGTTGTACTAAACCGATCAGCGCTGAATCTGAGCTCAAATCCGAGATCAAATATGATCCTACTTTTGACGCGTCAAACACCAGTTAGTATCTGTAATTGACCAGGTCTGCGCTAAATATCGCCCCTACACTGCGCTGCTCACAGTGTGGGATGGACAGAGCTGTGTGTCTCTCAGTGCAGCTCTCTCTCTCGGCCGTGTCTTCACACTCATCCTCTTTTCTCTGCGCTGTTTGTGTTTGTCCGACACACGAACACGGACAGCAACATCAGTTTGTGGTCGTGCTCTTGTTGCGCAGATTTCCGCAGTTCTACACAGATCTGCAGAAATGCACTGATCCCATTGGTGGAGCAGCGCAGATCTGCGCATAACTGCGGACATCTGCACTTCACGAACGTGTCCTGTAAATGTGCAGTCCGTGTGGGTTTCTTCTCTCTGTGCGGATCACTGTGTTTCTGCGGGATGTGGGAGTGCGGAGGCTGTGACGCAGATGCACGACAGGGATGTCGGATCAGTCAGTGTGTCTGTACTGAAGGCTCGGCTGTGCGCGCTGCTTCAGCACGCAAAAGACATCAATTCGGTGCAAAATAGCGGTTAAGTGTGAGCTGCGCACTGTGCACAACATCGGGTCGGATTGTAGAAATCGTGTAGTGAGACCCACCGCACACGCTGTTTAGTAATCGGATCAAAAATCGGATCAGCGGAGCCGGATCTTGATCTGCTTCGCACAACGCCTTTTCATGATCCGGATCCAGTGAGCCCGGATGCGATACTGTTTTCTGATCCTGTTACAACCGGCCCCAGGAGATTGAAGTGCGAGCAGTGAGACACTGAGAGCAGGACCTGCGCTGCTCTGACACTGTCCTGTAGAGGGCAGCACCCAGCTGTGGGCAGGAGCAGAGTAACACACACTGGATACTTACTCAGCTGTGCCGAAAGCTCACCTGAGGGTGAAAGAGAAGAGAAGACAGTTCTCACATTAGCTCAGTGAACACTGTTCAGTGCTGTGGCCTCAGCAGCACTTCAGGGAATTGCAATGGTACATATTTGAACATATATATATATATATATATATATATATATATATATATATACACTCACCTAAAGGATTATTAGGAACACCATACTAATACTGTGTTTGACCCCCTTTCGCCTTCAGAACTGCCTTAATTCTACGTGGCATTGATTTGTTCAGATTCAACAAGGTGCTGAAAGCATTCTTTAGAAATGTTGGCCCATATTGATAGGATAGCATCTTGCAGTTGATGGAGATTTGTGGGATGCACATCCAGGGCACGAAGCTCCCGTTCCACCACATCCCAAAGATGCTCTATTGGATTCAGATCTGGTGACTGTGGGGGCCAGTTTAGTACAGTGAACTCATTGTCATGTTCAAGAAACCAATTTGAAATGATTCGACCTTTGTGACATGGTGCATTATCCTGCTGGAAGTAGCCATCAGAGGATGGGTACATGGTGGTCATAAAGGGATGGACATGGTCAGAAACAATGCTCAGGTAGGCTGTGGCATTTAAACGATGCCCAATTGGCACTAAGGGGCCTAAAGTGTGCCAAGAAAACATCCCCCACACCATTACACCACCACCACCAGCCTGCACAGTGGTAACAAGGCATGATGGATCCATGTTCTCATTCTGTTTACGCCAAATTCTGACTCTACCATCTGAATGTCTCAACAGAAATCGAGACACATCAGACCAGGCAACATTTTTCCAGTCTTCAACTGTCCAATTTTGGTGAGCTTGTGCAAATTGTAGCCTCTTTTTCCTATTTGTAGTGGAGATGAGTGGTACCCGGTGGGGTCTTCTGCTGTTGTAGCCCATCCGCCTCAAGGTTGTACGTGTTGTGGCTTCACAAATGCTTTGCTGCATACCTCGGTTGTAACGAGTGGTTATTTCAGTCAAAGTTGCTCTTCTATCAGCTTGAATCAGTCGGCCCATTCTCCTCTGACCTCTAGCATCAACAAGGCATTTTCGCCCACAGGACTGCCGCATACTGGATGTTTTTCCCTTTTCACACCATTCTTTGTAAACCCTAGAAATGGTTGTGCGTGAAAATCCCAGTAACTGAGCAGATTGTGAAATACTCAGACCGGCCCGTCTGGCACCAACAACCATGCCACGCTCAAAATTGCTTAAATCACCTTTCTTTCCCATTCAGACATTCAGTTTGGAGTTCAGGAGATTGTCTTGACCAGGACCACACCCCTAAATGCATTGAAGCAACTGCCATGTGATTGGTTGGTTAGATAATTGCATTAATGAGAAATTGTACAGGTGTTCCTAATAATCCTTTAGGTGAGTGTGTGTATATATATATATATATATATATAGAGAGAGAGAGAGAGAGAGAGAGAGAGAGAGAGAGAACATGCATGTCTCAGGAAATTCCAATGGCAAATACACACAGACATATAAATAGATAGATAGATAGATAGGTTTAGGTTTTAAAGTGAACTTTATTCCACAAAATACAGGATACAAATACACAGTATACTCCTGTCCACCAATCCACAAAACCTGCAAGCTCCCCAACCCACAAAAGACAAAACAAAAGATACAAAAACTAACAGACACAAACGAACAAGAACTGACAGACAGAAAACAATAGATTGGTACCGACAAACAAGGATAGTTACAAATAGATAGAAACAAAAAGGTTCTAAAGGAAACACGCAAGAAATTATGAAAAACATTGAAACCCAATAACAGTAAATAACATACTCCCCCTATGCTATAGACAATTCAACAAAAGAAACAAAACTAACAAGCAGTTAATTCCATGTCAAATTTGTCACTCATTTGGTTGTTGCATAAAAATGAAAACAACATGCCTGGAATCCAGGAAATAAATAAATAAATAACAGTATACTCCTGAATCACCATTCACAAAATCCAGCAAAAATGCCTGGCAGAATGACACATAAAAAAAGCGTTAGTAACAACAATGCTGTGCAGAACTCTCCACTGCAGGTCCTCCACTCTCTTCTGCATCGGTGGTCTATAGAGACCACACCAAGCAGGAGTGATAGAAGGCGCTACACCTAACTGTGCATGCCAGTGAGTGTCAGGCTGGTCCCGAAGCTCAGGGTAGTGCCGAATCTTGATGCATAAACAATAAAGTGCTTTTTTGTCTAATCCCTGAAATGGGATGTCATAGTTTTCCTTAAACTGCAGCAGCTTCCCCGGTGTATCCAGACACTGCGCCACTGCTGGTGTGATCAGAAAAAACACCACTGGGGGCTCAGTCTGCAGGTCCACTGCCCCCGAGAAAAAATTCCTCAGCAGCAACAAAGCCTCTCTGGAAAAAGCTGAGTGCAGCTGTTCTAAAAACACACCAATAACTCGTTGAGACCGCACCCCTAACACAGCAGCTAGGACAGCAGGGGTCTTCCACCTGCGCTGGTCCATATCAATAAAGTGACCAACTTTGAAACATCCCTTAGCCACCAACAGAGAAGTAAAACTCTCGGACTTTAAAAGTGAACACTTCAGGGACCGATTAAAAACTGTTCCAAAAGACCCCTCAACCCCAAAGACCCGAAATCATAGCGTACCTGAAACATCTGTAACGTAGTAACAAGTCGCTTTTCAGTCTCCAATAAAAACAGTTGCCTATCGCAGTGCAAACCCCCTACTCTGTGCAAGAATGCAAATGCCAGATCCCTCCAAGGGTGAGGCTCAGAGCACAAAAGCAGCCTCTGGAGAGAATGGAGTCTGAAAGCCACCACCTTACTACAGACATCCATCATCCCTTGCCCCCCTTCCTGCACAGGCAGGATCTGCTTGATCCAGTGCATGCCATCCCAAAAAAACTGCAGCAAAATCTTCTGAATGGCCTTCAGAAGTAAACCTGGGGGATCTGGGAAGTCTGTGCCATAACAAAGATGTGACCAAATTATTAATTACCAGCACTCTACCCCTAAAGGACAATTTAGTCACCAGCCAGCGCCAGCTCTGCAGCCTGCCCTGTACACGTTCCAGCACCCCATCCCAATTTTCTGTAAAGATGGCACACAGATCTTCTCCTATCTGTGGCCATACAGTGCGATAAAACTCCACTGGTAGGCCATCAATGCCTGGTGATTTCCCAGTGTTCAGTCCACTGAGGGCCTCGGAAAGTTCCAGCAGTGTCAGCTCCCCCTCACGCTTCTGCCTGTCCATCTCAGGAACTACAGGCAGGTCCATGAAAAAACGGCGAGCCTCCACCGACTCGTCCACAGCCTCAGCCGTGAACAGCTCTTTGTAAAACTGGACCGCCAGCCCACGAATCTCCCCAGGCTCCTGCAGCAGCTGGCCAGTTGCAGTCTGTAAACAGTGCATCATCTTATGCTGTGCCGTCTTCTTCTCCAAAGCAAAGAAGTACTGCGTGGGTCCATCCATCTGCGACAAACTCAGGAACCGGGAGCGAACCAACGCCCCATGTACCTGCGTGCCCAACAGATGCGCTAACCCTCTTCTTCAAAGTCAGGTCTTCAAACAGCCTAGTGCTGAAATCAGACTCCAAAGCTCTGTAGAGCTCGGAAATATCAGCCTCCAGTTCTCTCATCGCTGTGCTAATCCTCCGTGTAATGCTTTCAGTGTACTGCTGACAGAGCAGTTTTATCTGAATTTTACCCATGTCCCACCACTCCCTCAAGGAAGGAAAGGTATGTTTTTGCCTCTGCCACCTTTCCCAAAAAAAGGCAAAGCATTTCAAAAACTTAGTATCATGTAACAAATTAATGTTTAGATGCCAATGAGAGGACTGAGCCCGTGCAGAAGGAAAAACCACTTCTACTGCCTCTAAACTATGATCAGAAAACCCAGTAGGAGAGATTTTCGGTGAAATGAAGCTATTTAGTTGGTGTCTAAAAATATACAATCTATCCAGCCTGACCAAGGAGACCCTACACAGCATTTAGCCCACGTATACTGCCTGTCACTTGTATGTGTCATTCACTAAACGTCCACCAGATCATAAGCTGTCGACACTGATTTCAGCTCTCTATCCCACCCGGGGTTGGGCTCCACGGTATTATTGGGATCAAGCCTACAGTTTTCGGTGCAGTTAAAATCACCACCCAATAAAATAAAGTCAGCGGGCTCACACTGATCTAAAACACCAGGAAGACGTTTAAAAACAGCAATCCTCTCGTTACCGTCATTAGGGGCATAACTGTTAAATTAAAAGTCCTACTACCAATGACCGCTTTAACCATTAAGACGCGTCCCGGCACAATTTCAGCCACTGTAACTCTCTCAGGCTTACAGTCCAGAGCAAATCAAATGACCTCCCCCTTCCTCTCTGTAGACCAGTCCGATTGATTCAAGGCATCAGTGTGCGTCTCTTGCAGAAAAGCTACAGAGACACGTTTCTGCACCAAATAATCAAACACTATAGCTCTCTTCACAAGATCCCATTTATATTCAGTGAGCAAAATAGCAGCACACATTAAGGGAGGAAAGGGAAACAGTGGAAACACAGACTATGACAAACCACGACACAGCGCCAGGGAAACAAACGAGTGAGCTCATACATTGGTGCCTGTTTTAAGGGACAGACGGACTTCAGCCATCAGGTTTCTCAGGCGATCACTCTTTTTTTCCCATTCCCAGCCCTTTCGACTCCCGCAGCACCAACGCCGCTGAACTTAAAAACAGTTTCAAATCGGGAAAGTGATCAACAATGCTGATCCCACGTCTCCCCTTAACCGACTCCAAAAACTGCCGTATCCTGTGTGGTGTAATCCCTTTGAGCAGCGGACTGGCAGACAGACAGATCAGAGTCAGTCCCTCTCATCGCTCTCGCAGTCCGGCCTCAGCCAGCAGCTCCCACCTGCGATCCACGTCCTGCTTTTCTGCGACAAAACTGCGTTTCGCATCACTGTCAGCGGGTCTGCCCTTCTTCTCACGTTTGCGTTTAGGACGTTTAAACTCCCCTCTCAGCCGTCACCTCTCCCTCCATTGCCACCTCTGCTGCCATAGACCCCTCACCCTCACCCTCCTGCAGAGCAATCTCCCTCTCAGGCATCACAGTAGCAACCACAGCCGGAGCCACAGTGTCCCCCCTCTCATGTCCCGCACCCCCCAGTACAGCATGCACTACCTGTACCGGCACCGCGTCCCCACAAAGCACCCCGACACCAAACGATACGGCCCGCTCCCCGCCCTGCACACCCGCCGGTCCGGCCCGCTCCCCGTTTCAGCTCGGGACTTTTACACCCAGCGGTATCAGTGATATCTGACATAAGCTGCCGTGTCGGCTCAGCTCCGTGATCTAAATGGCATTGCAAATATATGGCAGCACATTGCAAATATATGGCGGCACATTGCAAATATATGGCGGCACATTGCAAATATATGGCGGCACATTGCAAATATATGGCGGCACATTGGAAATATATGGCGGCACACTGCAAATATATGGCGGCACATTGCAAATATATGGCGGCACATTGGAAATATATGGCAGCACATTGCAAATATATGGCGGCACATTGCAAATATATGGTGGCACATTGGAAATATATGGCGGCACATTGGAAATAGTGACCTTCCGAGCCGGGACTGCAAGCAGCAAGACAGACACCAGGACTCCATCGAGAACTAAGCCCTCCTGAACCTCTCCGCACTAACGCTTCATTAGCAAGAAAAACAACCACAGATTTATTCATCCGAGATGCAGATTTAATATTCCCACACTCCACCACTTTCCCCAATTCAATGACGCATCTTTCTACTGGGAGGATCGCATCCACAATAATTGTAATGCCGTGACGGCGAATCAGAGCCATAGCGATCGCTGACAAAAGTCAGCTTCCCTGCACAACCCCAAACAGTAATAAGCTTTTGTACCACCCAAAGAAAGAAAAGGAAAGAAGGAGAGAAGAAAAAAAAACCCTCACACTCACACTCACTCACTAAACAAGCTCCGCGCACTCCTCCACACTCCCGACAGACAGCAACAGACGATAGTCAATAGTCGATAGATAGATAGATAGATATGACATACTTGTACAGTTTTAAAGGTTTATATGTAATTAGAAATAAACAAGTGACAGAGCAGGTGACTTCAAACATTACTACTAAACTACTATTTTAATTTTATTAAATATAAAAGTAACAAAAAAACTGGTACTTTAAATATTAAAATACAATAAAACTGATTCAAACAATGACATCATTAGGACAAAAAGAACAATCTAGAATACTTACTCTTCTCGTCACAAAGTTTTCCTGTCATGGAAGAAGGAAAATGAGTCACACCAGTGATGTAAATTGGTTGCTACAGCAGCAATAACAGAGTTCTGCACTGAGTAACCAGACCCCACCATCCACCTCCTGACAATTACAAATTACTCCCTGTTCTGGGGAATCTGACCCCATAGCTATTGCCCTGTGAGCTGACAAACATGGAAATTGGAGATAATCTTGACAACTAAAACACAAGAAGTTATTTAGAGGAAACAAGTTGATGACTATAAGAAACACAAGAAGCACAAACACTGGCTGCTACTCACCCACTAGCTTAATAAGCTCAGCTGCATTGGAAGAAGAGAAAGAAGTGATTTAATTAAGAATATCTGTGATATATCTGTTTACTGTTGTGTTTTGAGAATAGTGTCTTAAGAATAAAACTGAATTATTTTATATTGCATAGGAAGTATTTTAAAATCAACTAAAGACTAAATAACAGAAGACCACAATCGAAACACAATGAACAAAAAAAATACATATCTACATAAAAAGCAAATTTAAAAAAAATAAACCTAAACTGAAATGACCCCCCCCCCCGACCAAAAAAAACCCCACAAAAAAAAACAACCCTAACAAATTACATACTAGCAAAATTAATAAGAATATTCAATACTTACGCTGGTCTTTAGAAAGGTTTCCTGTTAAAGAGAAAACAATGAAAATCAGTGTCACCAGTGATGCCCAGAGCCTACACTGCAATAACCAGCCTCCCTCAGAAATGCTGCCCTCTAGTGGGGAATCTGCTGCTCTCTCATCACTATTACCTCAGGAACTGTGCTCAGCTGAAAGGTCGATTCTCTCATTTATACTTTTGATTTCCTAATTGATCAAATAAGACATTATATATTTATAATAGTAATGAGGATGAAAGTCACATACTGTGAGAGATGCTTAACAATGTGGGAAACACTCAGATCAGTGGAGAACACCTAGGACAATGATTAATTCCTACAATTCTCATCTCCATGACTATCAGTGTGAGGATGTGCATGAGACACATTTAGAAGATTTATAATGACAACAAGCTGAAACACAACAGGAGATTGAAGTGAGAGCAATGAGACACTGAGAGCAGGACCTGCGCTGCTCCGACACAGTGCACTGCACTGCTCTGTCCTGTAGAGGGCAGCACCCAGCTGTGAGAGAGACACGTCACTGCACACAGCAGCACAGGGACACACTGGACACTTACCATACTGTTTATTAAGCTCATCTGCAGGTGAAAGTAAGTAGAAGACAGATTTAATTCTCAGTAGTTCAGTAATACTCCTGTGTTCACATCTCTGATATGAATTGTGCCATTTAGGAACAGTAATCAAAAACAAACATGTACCCTACAACAGGGTATATAAACTTAAAATTACAATGTCATTCAAAGATAAAACCATCATTACAAAAATAAAAAATGTCATTAAATGTTTGTGGTGGAGTAATTTATTATATAAATAATATAAATGTTTTCCATTGTTATCACAATTTAGATCAAAATAAATTAAACATATCAATAAACTTTTTTTACTAACACATATTCCAATATTTTAGCATAACAAGTAGGAATCAAAACAATGAAATTCAAACCATAGAAAACTTACTCTTCTGCTCAGTAAGAGACTCTATAAAGGAAGAAGACACACATTTAGTCACAGCAGTGATGCACAGAAGACTGTGGCCAAAGGAGGAAGATCTACAACAGTCAGACTCCTTCAGTCACCTCTCAGGGAAATGACTCTTTTACATCCTCTATGAATATTATCTTTGGGACAACTCCTACTTAAATATATTCATTATTGTGGAAAGATTATAGTGATATTAAGATCATTTAAGTCCTAGAGAGAGACAGCAGGATCAACACACAGTGTGCCATAAAATCTTATCAATGGTAAGAATGCTACTTTCCGATTCAACCACAGAACACCAATACAAATGTTCAGATGCTCCCAATTATGCTTAATAATAATTTTACTCAAATAAATACTAATACAAATAATTATACCTGGGAGGTGCTCAACATGGCAACCATCATTGGAAATTACATGGATTTAACCAAAACACAAGTACTAAAAACACCTGTGTTTCTGGATTCCCAGGAAGTGTGCAGGGGAAGCTAATTCCTGTTGCACAAAGCTACACCCCCATTGGTGAAACTGCACTCAGCTATAGCATCACTGACAGCATCTCTCCAGCACTGACTCTCTAATGAGGGAGAGTGTCATAAACAGGAAGTGAGATCTGGACAACGAGCTGAAGCCCAACAGGAGATTGAAGTGATAGCTTTGAGACGCTGAGAGCAGGACCTGCGCTGCTCTGACACAGTGCACCGCACTCCTCTGTCCTGTAGAGGGCAGCACCCAGCTGTGAGAAAGGACTGTCAGACATGTCACACACACAGCAGCACAGGGACACACTGGACACTTACCCAGCTGTGCAGTTAGCCGAACTGCAGGAGAAAAACCAAACAGACACTTAATTCACAGAAGTTCCATGATACTGGTCTGCTTACTGCAGTGCTTTTATTTATGTATTTCTTTAATTAGAATTTACATCAATTTACAGCATACTCTGTGTTTTATTTAAAACAATTGAAAATTATAATTTAAGGGTAGACATTTTCACAATTATAGTTTATAAACATGAAAGTCACAATTCTAAACCTGTTTAATGTGGTGATGTGTATTATTATTAAAACAGTAAGAAATGTCATGTTATTAAGAGAAAAAGCAGCACCAACAATGAAAATTGAATTTGTTGTATAATATTCCACGCCCCCTGGAATCCTACATCCCCTGACCGATTGCCACATGCACAGTTTCAAACATTGTAATCTTACTATTGTGAACAGTAATTAAAATCATATTTAAAATCATCTTCATTATTTACTGTTCGTTATGTCCTGCTGACTTGACATTTGCCTTTATAAAACAGTTTGCAATGAGAATCCTTTATTTAAAATCGACTGTAATTAATATCAAAATGTAGCTTTATTTTCAATGTATAACATTTTTTCATGATTTACATTTAAAATGTAATTAAAACAATGCAAATCACTTCAGTTTTTTTATGTAATTAAGATCACCTTGAACTAAACTCCTTCTCACACAAGTGTGCACTGTTGGGCAATAACTCATGTTGAGCAATCCTCCTGCAAATGTGCAGGTCACCATCATTCAGGGGATGCAGAATATTACACAACACATGAATCAATCAGGACTTATTATACTTGAAAACAATGATTGAAATAGTTAAAATATCAGAGAACTATGGAAATCTTAAAAACTTACCCTTGTCTTGTGAAAGTGTTTCTGTCAAGCAAAGAGAAGTCAAACCAGTCACACTGAACCACAGATCACACCAGCAACAGACAGCGATAATCACAGACATTACTGCCCTTAATGGGGAATCTGCACCCATGACTGATAGACTGGGATCGGCTCTCAGTAGAAATGCATTAACTAATTTATCCTCTTCTTTTCCTATTCTGTCACTTGAGATAAAATTCAGATTTTACAGCTGGCCATGTAGACAATCTGTCAAACACTGAGACAGAACAGATCCACAGCGGTGACAACACTGGACTCTACTCATCCAGAGAGCACAGAGGAGAAAGATGAATACTCACTGATCTCTTCAGCAGCAGAGCCTGTCAATGGAAAGAAAAGACATATAAATCACCACTGGGATGCACTACCCTGTCACTGCACAAGGAAGATATTATGAATGTAAAGAGGACGTTCACCTCTCCACCCAAATACACACACAGCTTCTGAAAGACCTGTGTTTCTGGATTCCCAGGAAGTGTGCAGGGGAAACCAAATCCTGTTGCACAAAGCTGCACCACCATTGGTGAAAGTGCACTCAGCTATAGCATCACTGACAGCACCTCTCCAGGGCACTGACTCTCTAATAAGGGTGTGCAGCAATGATGTGTAACTGCAGCAGTGAGTGAGCACTGAGGATCATCTCAACACACACAGAAGGTGAGCAAGTTGAAGCACAACAGGTGTGTGAAATGAGAACAATGAGACACTGAGAGCAGGACTAGTGCTGCTCTGAACGCACACTGGATACTAACTCAGCTATGCAGAAAGGTCAACTGCAGATGAAAAAGAAGAGAAGACGGTTGTAATTCTCATGATCTCAGTGATATATATAATTGGGCACATGGTGTATGAGCTCATTACAGTGATGTCAGTTAAATGCTCAGTACCCAACTGCCCAGACAGACTTACAACCACACCAATACATACAGCAAATATACACTGCATACTCACTCTTATCTTCTAGTAGTTTTTCTGCAGAAGAATGAGAAAACATATCAATCTTACTCCTAGCAACATTTTTAACTCAATCAAAAAAACAAATTAAATTAAAATAAAACCCAGAAAATGTTTTGAATACTTACGCTTCTCAGCACCTATAAATTAAAAAAACAAGTCAAAATTGGTCTCAACAAAGATTTAGTGACGACTGCATCAACAGACACACTTTAATACACTCGTGTTACAGGAATCTCCACCAGACATGACTAGTGTGAAGCAATATCCATTATACACTGCAGGACAACACAGGACACTGACATTCAAGGCCATGGAGGCTACCTGAACTACAATTATGTAAGTAAATTAAACCGCTCTGTAACCAGGGCGATTGTAGGATTTTGGAAATGGGTGGGCATAGGGCCATGATTATTACATATTGCCATTAACAGACTAGACAAAATACACACATTCTCCACTCGCCTCACCCCCAAAAGTACTTCAATATGGACACATCCCTGAGCATTTATTCAGTGCAAGAGGGAATGTATTAATGAACAAATTAGGGTCCCCTTAATATTTAAAAAATAAACAAAGAAAATGCCTGATTGGACAGAATGGGTACACAACCCCCCAAAATCACTGGACTGCATATTGAACATGTATATTAAGACCTTTTTAACCCATTAGCCAAAGTTACTGCCCCACTGATAATGAGCTCCCATATCTGAACTGTGAAAGTGTTATGACCTCAAACAAATATTTAAATGAAAAAAATGTCTAAAAATTAAGTTTAACATTCAATCCCATGTCCGTTTATGTAACATTATATGCAGTGCAAATATATATAAAATAAAACACAGCACTTATTCGTTCAATACATGGTTGTATGGTAAAAAGGTGAAAAAATGCTTTACCAAGAAAAAGCACAAACAATTGTGTGCTTAAACAATTTATAACATAAGTTATCAATAACATAAACAATAAATAACATGAACGATTAGTATTATTTTAAAATTATATATATTTGCATGTTTGTTTTAGTTAATAAATGTATATACAAAACATACAGAACCAAAACGTGATTATATGAAAATATATTTTAACACTATAACAAGGTAATATAGTACAAATATAAAACTATGAAGAAACAGCAACAGCTAAACACTAGTGATGTGCGCAGGTGTGAGAATATGCTGTCGCCGTTTCTTCAAAGACAATCTCTAAACGCCTTTTCTCTGCCTGTCAATCGTCCTCTCACTCACACTCTGCCTTCTCGTCTCAACTTAACTTTTCATTAGTAAATCGTTAACATCCCCAATGAAATGAAACCTTCCTGATTGGTTTTTGAAGTCTTTACAGACGTCAGTCAGTTATTAACATCAATAGTTGTTATACAGGCTTGACAGGTGAGCACTGTCTCCTCACACGCATGACTCCTGTCTGCAGCCAAATCTGACAATTTTACATATTTAAAAGACCGAAAAACCTGTAAATAATGTCCTGTAAAAATTGGATGTATGGTAACCCTAGTGTTGTAGCTGTCACCATTCATCAGATTGTCAGTGTCTTTGCAGAAATAAACTTCAGTGCAGCAACAGTATAAACCATCAATTCACCATAAACTGAGCTGCAGGGTGGAGATTAGTAACTGCTCTCTCTCGCTTGATTCCTGCCGGGTGTTATACACTCAAAAATTACAAATTTGTAAAAGAAACTAACGTACACCATTGTCCAGATTATGCACACGGGAAACTCACTATGAATTATATGAAGATTTTAGAGTGACTGGGAGGGGGCACTCCCTGCTTTATGTAAGTATTTATCACATAAACCACAGTGTATTTGGGCAAGACATTTGAGCACTATTCAAGTTTATTGATGACAAGCCTTTTCATAAATTACTTGCAATTAAAGTACTAGGATTAAGAGTCAACCACACTATATGAACATGGTCTTTAAATACAGCGAAATAATACTTACTTATCTTCTTAGCTGTGACAAAAAATAAAGACAAATCAAATCAGTCATACCAGAGTGAAGGCTACAGTTTCCTTATGATATTGAATAAGGCCATACGTCTGGATCTGGATTGTGTTTTTCTGGGTCTAGCCTTGAGCACAACAAGACAAACTCAGACTGAAATACTGAACACAGATGGAATCAAAGAATAATCAAGTAAACCCTGAATACTTACTCGCCTTTTCTGCAATTTCAGCTGTCAGGAAAGATAAGAAACAACCAATAATTCTGGGAATGTATTGAAGTCATACTGATAAAAAAACACCCCTCCTTCATGCAGACTAATATGTTACTCAAAGTACAGTAACCAGTGGACAGTGCTCCAGTAAGCCCTCATTGGCCTGTTCATGACAACAGCAACTGAGTAAATGACACTCAGTGGTTACATTCTCCATGTCAAATGCAGCACAACAGTCAATGAACAGTTTTAGTAATACAATAAGCTAAATAATAAAATACCTTTTTCTCTGCGCAGTTTAAAGTAGAAAAATACACCAACATTCAAAGCAATGAGAAAAAATGTGAAAAAAACAAAGAAGGCCTTCATCCAGGGAGAGACACGGGGGAACAATTCACCTGAAAAACACAAGGTCAGTTAATAACTGTGGATATTATTTGAGTGTGACAGTGTTTAATAAAATACATATGAACTAGTGTTACTTACTGGGAATGTACATTTTTGTGTCCTTCCCTTCATTGAGCTGCTGCTGTGTGACACTGCAGGTGTACCTGTTGATGTCTCTCTCCTGTACGATCACCTGTCCTCTCACAGTGAAGAGGTCCCGACTGTCTCTGACCGTCTCTGTACGTCCAGCAGTGAGACTCTGTCCTTCACTGTCCATCCAGACCAGCGCAGGCTCAGGGTACCAGCCTTTAGATTCACACACCAGGCCGATCCCCCCTTCCTGGTGTCCCTCTATAGAGATCACTGGCAGGGTGCCAGAGGCTACAATGAAGTAGAGAGATGAAGACTTTTGTATTATATTAAATATATTTTTTTATAAACATGTTTCAGCTTGGAGTTTTAGTAGCATATGCAGATTTTCAAATATGTATAACGCATTGCATTTTAGTGACTCTTTAAATTGGTAGCCAAATCAATACATAATATTAATAATATTGAACTTTATCTGGGTTTGCACAACATTTCCCTCTCACTGCTGTGACTTGAGTCTATTTTGTGTCTAAAAAATCAAATTCCCACACAATCAAACTAAAACATGATTGTTACAATAAGTTTTACTTTATTACATAACATACAAAGTCAACATGAGCCACTGTAAACACAAATAAGGACTTCTTGTCAAAACCTCAGTAAGGACTTCTCTATCTTACTGTTTTGCATTAATCATTCTAACTGTTCTGTCCCTGCACAGTAATACATTTAAACACAAAACGAACCTCTGACAGTTAGTTGAATGGCAGTCTCTCCAAACCA
Source organism: Amia ocellicauda (assembly GCF_036373705.1). Taxonomy (NCBI): domain Eukaryota; kingdom Metazoa; phylum Chordata; class Actinopteri; order Amiiformes; family Amiidae; genus Amia; species Amia ocellicauda. Next base: position 11,802,258 of record NC_089863.1, read on the forward strand.
CAACTTAGACCGAACAAAACACGTATACCGTCCTTCATCAGACCCTCGTACGTCATTCAGTCTTAAGGAGACGTTTCCTTTTCTGAGGTCTTCTAGGAGAAACGCAGCCCTTCCTTTGTAGGACAATATCTGATTTTCAAGACTAAGTCTGTGGTCCATGAATAAATACACAGGTGCAGCAAAATTCTCTCTGTACCACCTGATCTCAAAGTCCTCCACACTGATGGAGGGTGAGACGTGACAGGGCAGGACCACGGCCTCACCAGCTGCAGCAACCACAGGCTCAGATGTGCCGATAACCTTAAAGTTCTCTGGAAAGAGAAATAATGCAGATATTGATACATCTCATCGTTAAGATGACACACCGCTGTACAGCACCACCTGTGACTCACACAATCACACTTTCCTCTGAGAAATATACAGAAGAACTAATATATTGAATCAATGTTTTACTTAAATTAAGGATTACAAAAAATGAATAGAGCATACACATGTCTTTGACTTTCTGCAAAAAGAAACCTGAAGGGTCTGAATCTTGTAGTGAATGTCTTAGCGCTGTACCTGTCGTAGAGATGGAGATCAGCTGGAGAAGCAGCAGCACCAAACTCATCCACAATGTCATCATGACTGTAAGACACAAGCATCCACACTGCTGAGGATAACAGACAGCTGTGACACGACAATTAAATCTATCTTTTCAAATAGTGTTTGACTTTTTACGGATCACTGATAGCTCCAAATCAATTCCCATTTTTTCTCACATTATTAATATTCGTAAATAACACTAAACCTAATAAAAACAGAAGAGTAACACTGATCCCCATTAACATTCAACACTAACACCTATATCTCACCCTGTCTTGTGTCAAAAAGTCACATAATCTTTCATCTGTGATCCCAACATTGTTTCATTCTGTTCAAAAGTTAGCTTTTAAGGAAGTTGAATGCATTCCTTCCCACCCTCCTTTCCCTTTAAAAATGTATACAGTACAAACACATAGATGTGGAAACAATTATTATTATTATTATTTATGTATTAGCAGATGCCCTTGTCCAGGGCGACTTACAAAATATAAGAGCAATACACAGTGCAATACAGTGCAGTTCAAGGCATAATACATTTTACAAATTCAAAATGTATGCAAGTGTATATAAGATGTACAGTAAACAATATATGAGGTCTTATATCCTAGATTGTAAAAGCTGATATGTGCTACAATGATCGCAGAAGGGAAAATCATGTCATGTGCAGCCAGCAGCAAAATTTATTTTATTTTATAAATATTTTGAGCTTTCATATTCTAGACAGCAGAACCTTTATGAAAGTTTAAATTTGAATGTTAATTTCACAATTATTTATACCCCCCCCCCCCCACCCAGTTTGTAATGGTGCGTCTCCTGATGTACAAACCATCTCACATTTAATACAGTGGTTTCCAACCCTGGTGCTGGAGGACCCCCTGCCCTGTTGGTTCTGGTTCGAACAGAGCACTTAATTACATAATTGAGCCTTATATTGCATTGTTAGATTGTTTGGGAATCCCTGATCTATGTCAAAACATTAAAAGTTGCAAGAAGTTTAACATTTGTGTAAAGAATCCCCACAAATTACTTACTGACAGTGAAATCATAACTGATTAAATAGATGCACTTATGGAGATGTGTAGGCTAATAGCTATCATGAAGAGGCTGAGGTTAGATGTATCTCCTACATAGTTTCTGTATTTATTATTAAAGAAGGGACTACACATTAAACCCATGTATACATCAACATGCATTCCTTTTATTTCTCAAGCTCTTCATATTCTAGTTCTGGCCTTTCAGAACAGTCATTGTTTGCTTTCAATTTGATACAAATGGAAACAAAAGGAAAATCATATTAGTGTCGTATATTAGTGTCATGTTTTTATTCCATGTATTAAAATTGAATTATTGAAGAAGTAGGCACTATTACCATGTCAGGCTACATTTCCCGCCATGCAGCACAAAGGATATAACTGTCTTTGTTACATCGCTTTTATAATACAGCTTGATCATTTTAATTTCATCACTCCAAGCATCACGTTCAACAGAGTTTGCATATAATCACAGCGGAAGTTGCAGTGTAATAGTTTTGCAACCCTGTAGTGTTAATCATTATTTTCTTTAAAATAAAATTATATATTTTTTAAATCCCAGTTTTTCGAGTAATGTACGGTGCGGCCTACTTTCTGTCCATTACCTCCTTTCACTTTCACAGTAAGGTCCGCAGCTGCACTGCAGGTCTGTGCCATTTCTGCAGTCTCTTCTCTCACACAGATGGGCAATGACTTGTGATCAGTGCACTGGAGTCCAGACACAACAGCCCCTCTGAATGGACAGCTCAGACCCACAAGATGAAGATTATTACTCCGTTTAAACCTCCAGCTAGACACCGGTAGTCACAGTCAGTGCAAGGTGCAGAAAGAGGCCGTTCTTGGTTTCATTTTTACATGGCAGATACCTTGGACCTTGGTTAAAGATTAAACTACTATTACTGCAGACAATAAGCATGTGTTTAGATTGTAGCTGATAAGCCTCAACAGGTTTCACACAAGAAATCGTCAGTATTTATTACAGTCATTTTAATTTACACAAAATGTATATGTTTTGTTAATATCAATTTCAAACACCAATGCAATATATATATATATACTCAGCAAAAAAAGAAATATCCTCTCACTTTCAACTGCTTTTATGTGTAAATATTTGTATGAACATAAAAAGACATAAACTGAACAAGTTTCATAGACATGTGACTAACAGAAATGGAATAATGTGTCCCTGAACAAAGTGGGGGTCAAAATCAAAAGTAACAGTCAGTATCTGGTGCAGCTGCAGTCCTGCACCAGATTTGCCAGTTCTTGCTGTGAGATGTTACCCCACTCTTCCACCAAGGCACTTGCAAGTTCCCAGACTTTTCTGGGGGGAATGGCCCTAGCCCTCACCCTCCGATCCAACAGATCTCAGAAGTGCTCAATGGGATTGAGATCCAGGCTCTTCGCTGGCCATCGCAGAACACTGACATTCCTGTCTTGCAGGAAATCACGTCCAGCGAAGGTGGGTTTGTGCCCATAGGCGACGTTGTTGCTGGTGATGTCTGGTGAGGACCTGCCTTACAACTGGCCTACACTGAGCACTGATAGAGGGATTGTGCGTTCCTGGGGTAACTCAGGCAGTTGCCATCCTGTACCTGTCCCACAGGTGTGATATTCAGATGTACCGATCCTGTGCAGGTGTTGTTATACGTGGTCTGCCACTGCAAGGATGATCAGCTGGCCTTCCTGACTCCCTGTAGCGCTGTCTTAGGCGTCTCACAGTACGGACATTGCAATTTATTGCCCTGGCCACATCTGCAGTCCTCATGCCTCCTTGCCTAAGGCACGTTCACGCAGATGAGCAGGGACCCTGGGCATCTTTCTTTTGGTGTTTTTCAGTAGTAGAAAGGTCTCTTTAGAGTCCAACGTTTTTATAACTGTGACCTTAATTGCCTACCTTCTGTAAGCTTTGCCAGATGTGTCCCATAGTGATGTGTGGTTGTAAAGCAAAGATATTGTAGCGACCTAGCCTTTAAATGGTCGCTGTTGAAATAAAACGCAAAAGAAACAGAAGTCTTCCAAAACAACTGGCATTTATTAACCTTTCCAAAGAGGTACATCGACTTTCCCCCTTTTTCCCTTCAGGTTCCCATAAACCGCACACAGGTCAGACTTCCTAATTCGCTAACAGTATTTAGTTTAAAGTATCCTAGTGCTTGGGGTCTGATGGGATCATTATAGTTTAAAATCTGCTGCTATAGTTTAATGGTTGTTGCTATCAAATCTGCTGCAATAGGTAAAAGCTGTGATATTTTGTTTAAATATAAATATAAAAATGTTGTTTTTATACTTTGTTGTCCTTACTCACACACTGTGCTGTCTTGATTTTTAAAGGACCTGTTATTTATTTGGAGTTATATTAGCTTCACAGTGGCGTAGTCATTGATTCTGCTTAATTTGGTTATTCAAGATAGTCAATTTAATTATAGGGATAACCGAGGGGGTTATCCTTGGTTTACATCTGCCAGAAGGGATGTTTTAAAGGGGTGCGCTACAAAACCACACTGTAGAGTGAACAAAACATGTATACCGTCCTTCATCAGACCCTCGTACGTCATTCAGTCTTAAGGAGACGTTTCCTTTTCTGAGGTCTTCTAGGAGAAACGCAGCCCTTCCTTTGTAGGATGATTTCTGATTTTCAAGGTGAAGTCTGTGGTTCTTGTATAAATACACAGGTGCAGCAATATCATCTCTGTACCACCTGATCTCAATGTCCTCCACACTGATGCTGAGTGAGACATGACAGGGCAGAACAGCCTCACCAGCTACAGCAACCACAGGCTCCGCTGGACTGAGGACCTGAAACTGTGAAAGGTAAAGAAGGTAAGATTACTTAAGGAACAGACAGTACATAAGTAGAAAACAAGGATTTATGTATGATTTTAGAGAGAATTTTATGTTAAAGAAAAAGAAGTGATTAAATCTAACACACAGCAAGTTTGTCCACGATTCTACGAGAGTCTCTGTGACACCAAACATTGTGCTTTGAGTGATGACTATAAAGAGGTAACGCTGTATTACAACACTGACTTTACAAAGACATGTCCCTTTCGTTTTTGTCCTTTGTGCTGCAGAGGGGAAAATGTAACCTGATGTTCTTTTAACAATGCCCACTTTTGGATTAATATGGATTAAAAAGCCAGACACTAATAAGACATCTTTTTAGTTTTCTTTGAAATGAAAGGAGGTAAACAAACCATTCCTTTGGCTGTTCTGATAGGCTAGCCAGGCTCACTGTGAAGAACTAGAGAAATAAAAGGAAGAATACATGAGTTTAATGTGAAGTCACTTTTTTAAGGCTAGTATTAACCAGAACTCCTATACTCATATGCTCTTTGACTAAATCTTAAGACTAACTGAGTGTCACAATGGGGGCGTGACTGGCTTTTCATCACTTATCACATTATTATCGTCTTGGGCAGTTGAGGTGTGGGTTACAGCAGTGCTGCTGATACCAGAGAGCTGAGAGGCAAATATATGACATCTTTTAAAAGAGCAGACCGGTCAGGTGCAGAAAAAAGGACGAGGACAAGAGGTGCAAGGTAGAAGTATGTTGCAGACATTATTCATTATTTATTTCACCTCACCTGCCGAGTGATGCTTGTGTGTGACCTCATTCCATGCAACAAGCTAGATAATACTGAACTAGTTTTCAAACCGAATCAGTAGTTAGTTTTAAAATCAACATACCATAAGCAGATAACTAGCCAACCAAATTGTAGCGGTCTCAGGCCACTGCACGTTTTGCACTTTTATTTCAATTAAATACACGCATTTCACATCTGCATGTTTTAATTTGTGTTCTCCCCCTCAAGATATCTTCAAATATTTAGAGATATCTCTAAATGATTTAGAGATATCTCTAAATATTTGAAGATATCTTTAAATGAATTACAGATATCTCTAAATGAAAATTAGGCTTGCCATACAGACCAGCAGCGAAGCAGGAATGAGATGCAACAAAGCACCTTAACCTAAGCTTGTACTGGAGGAGAGAGTGGGGGATAAAAACAGCAAAGTTATAGTCTCTGGGGTCCTGGGTCAGAGGAAGAGCTGGGTGAGCCGACTACGAAGAAGATTAGGGAATAAAAGAGATAACGTTTGGAGACAATGGAAGAAATGCAGACCCTCCCTACATGGATAAGTACTTTGTTTCCCCGTTGATGGAATAGTGATTGTGAAAATAAGAGGCTTAAAAAACGGCATTTAGAGCACTTAATTTCAGACGCCACAGAGACTTACCTGAGCTTTAAATGTAACTTGCATTGTCAGATGGTCACTCTTCCCTCACTCTCCTCTGGTGGCTGTTGAGACATTAACATACAGCAAGGAGGAAAGAGACGCTTGCATTGCGTATTTGCACAGAGACTGTTTTCTAGAATCTGTTCTAGAATTTGGGCGATCGGTGTGGAGCCAGTCTGGGTTTTGCCTGGCTCTAGTCAAGACACCGACACCAGTGGAGACACCGAAGAGCAATTGCGTCCCAGACTAGACCGCTCACTTACCTGTGGGTGGTTAGTGGGGTGGCTACCTGACTAGACAGAAGTTAAATAACCATACCTCTGTTGTGAATCATTTGGCTTTGTATGTTGAGTATCTCCAGGAGAGCAAGACGCCCTTGAATCTGCTGCTTTATGTCTGTTAGGGTTTGCTGGCTACAGCTCCGGAGTGGCTCCAGAGGTTCAGCTCCAGCTCCAGGCCGGCTCCAGCATCCTCAGCTCCTGCTCTGGAGCGGCTCCGGTGCAGCTCCACACTGCAGCTCCAGCTCCGGCTGCTTGTAACCAGCTCCAGCTCTGGAGCCACAGAAAAACTGCAAACTATGGGATCATTATTTATAAATTATTACATTAAATTATTATTATCCAAATAAATATATATTTTTTTATTGTGTTGCTTTGCTATACATTTTCTAATTTGATAAGAGATTAGACTATAGAAACCTGGTATTAAAGCTTCAGTGTTTTATTTATTAGTTTTACTTTTTTATGTAAATAACTGTTTTAACAAAACCAAAATATTAATAACCTAAACATCTGTTTAACCATTCAAACATGAAAAAGTAGAAAATTGTACAATAAAGATGTTTGTGGCAATTAAGCTTGCTATCTGGCCAGTATTTTACCGGACTGTCCAGTATTTTGATGTAATTTGATCCAAGCCCACCATATTGTAGAGGGGGTTCAAGGACCGAAGGCCAGAGAACAAGTGCCACAGGGCTCGAGCCCGGGCGGGGGGTCTGGGGGGCTTCCCCGTGAACATTTTGAAAGTGAAACCTCTGGAAATTCGATCTGGAGCCATATCTGAGCAGGATTTAGGACTACATCAGAAACTAGCATGTTTGAGTGGAACGACCAGATTCAACAGGTCAACTGAAACGCACTGAAAAAGAAAACTGTACAGGAACTTTAAAAGGTAATGGAATATGGAATTAATGATTTTACTCAGCAGAACAAATCCGATATTTTTCGATGCTTAGGAATACGATCAGGATATTTCTATTTTTCCATTTTTCTTTTGCCCATCAATGAATCACTCACAATGACCAGCACACACATGTGGGAACTGATCTCTAATGAATGGCATGTGAGAGTGAATGATGTAATCGATCAATAAAGCAGCAGGCATATGTGTCAGCATCTCTATTGCATGTGCACCACAAACGATCCTTCCCTGAAAAATAAAGTATGAATATGTAACCACTATCACGTACGAATTTAAGTCTTCATAGTTTTGGGACTAAAACCCACACACTTTATACTATACAGCAGGTGTAATCTGACTGTGTGTATGAATTGGAGGACAGTGAAGACGTTATACCGAGATAAATCCAGTGTTTTTACGTATTGTATACACTCACCTAAAGGATTATTAGGAACACCATACTAATACTGTGTTTGACCCCCTTTCGCCTTCAGAACTGCCTTAATTCCACGTGGCATTGATTCAACAAGGTGCTGAAAGCATTCTTTAGAAATGTTGGCCCATTTTGATAGGATAGCATCTTGCAGTTGATGGAGATTTGTGGGATGCACATCCAGGGCACGAAGCTCCCGTTCCACCACATCCCAAAGATGCTCTATTGGGTTGAGATCTGGTGACTGTGGGGGCCAGTTTAGTACAGTGAACTCATTGTCATGTTCAAGAAACCAATTTGAAATGATTCGACCTTTGTGACATGGTGCATTATCCTGCTGGAAGTAGCCATCAGAGGATGGGTACATGGTGGTCATAAAGGGATGGACATGGTCAGAAACAATGCTCAGGTAGGCTGTGGCATTTAAACGATGCCCAATTGGCACTAAGGGGCCTAAAGTGTGCCAAGAAAACATCCCCCACACCATTACACCACCACCACCAGCCTGCACAGTGGTAACAAGGCATGATGGATCCATGTTCTCATTCTGTTTACGCCAAATTCTGACTCTACCATCTGAATGTCTCAACAGAAATCGAGACTCATCAGACCAGGCAACATTTTTCCAGTCTTCAACTGTCCAATTTTGGTGAGCTTGTGCAAATTGTAGCCTCTTTTTCCTATTTGTAGTGGAGATGAGTGGTACCCGGTGGGGTCTTCTGCTGTTGTAGCCCATCCGCCTCAAGGTTGTACGTGTTGTGGCTTCACAAATGCTTTGCTGCATACCTCGGTTGTAACGAGTGGTTATTTCAGTCAAAGTTGCTCTTCTATCAGCTTGAATCAGTCGGCCCATTCTCCTCTGACCTCTAGCATCAACAAGGCATTTTCGCCCACAGGACTGCCGCATACTGGATGTTTTTCCCTTTTCACACCATTCTTTGTAAACCCTAGAAATGGTTGTGTGTGAAAATCCCAGTAACTGAGCAGATTGTGAAATACTCAGACCGGCCCGTCTGGCACCAACAACCATGCCACGCTCAAAATTGCTTAAATCACCTTTCTTTCCCATTCAGACATTCAGTTTGGAGTTCAGGAGATTGTCTTGACCAGGACCACACCCCTAAATGCATTGAAGCAACTGCCATGTGATTGGTTGGTTAGATAATTGCATTAATGAGAAATTGAACAGGTGTTCCTAATAATCCTTTAGGTGAGTGTATTGTTTTGTACATCAAAAGAAGGTTTGTTTGTTTGACCCTTACCTTCAGACACTCGTCTCTCCATACATCCCCTCCAGACCACTGCGCTCCTCCAGTGCCAGAAGACTAACTCTGCCTCCTCTCCACTCTCCTTCCTCCAGAGCCGCTCCTTCTCATCCCTGAACCCTAAGTAGTGGAACGACCTGCCCACCGAAGTCAAAACAGCAGAGTCCTTGACCTCATTCCGTTGCTTACTCAAGATGCATCTTTCCAGACAGTACTTGTAATATTAGTCCTCTATCCCTTCTAGATAGCACTTCAGTTTTATTATGCTTCTTGTGTTTTCGATTTTGTTTTCCTCCTTGCTCCCTTTCCCGTAGCCCTTGACTGTGACCCTACATCTTGACAGCACTTAGCTTTCACCGTCCAGGATGTAGGACCTCACTTAAACTGAGAAAGTGAAGGTATCATAGAATTACAATTAATAAAATATAATGCATATGAGTAACAGTTCACAACACATCCCCAGTTCCCCACTAGATGTCGCTGTTGGACTTCCTTACCAGTCCCTTCCCCCAGCTCCCTTCATTCAGTCAATCAATCAACATTCCTAAACACCTTGTGCACTTGTTCAAGCACCCTCTGCTCCCATTCGCCCTGCACCTCCCAACTTGGTTCCTTGCTTCCCTCTGCTCCATAAACCCCTCACTCACTGTGAAGTTTTGTCAGTTTACTTCAGGGGTTTTCAAACCGGTCCTGGAGTACCCCCTACCCTACTGATTTTTGTTCCAACCTAGTTCTTAATTTCTTAATTGAATGGTATATTGCTTTGTTAGGTCAATTAAGGATTCAAGTAAGCAATTAAAACCTCGGTTGGAGCAAAAACCAGCTGGGCAGGGGGTACTCCAGGACCAGTTTGAAAACCACTGGTTTACCTGCATCTCTGAGCAGTCTCTCCCTGTGCCTTGTTATAGCCTCGATTCCTTGACCACTCGTGTTTCCTCCTGACCATGACTTTGGACTTCCCCTGTTTGCCGGACCCTTGCCTGTTACCACGACCATGTCTTTGCCCATCCCTTGTTTGCTCTGTCCTGCACCTCCATCACCGTTTCCCTGTCCTTGTGTGGCACAGTTCGTGACAATATGTACTGGAGCTGGAGTGAGAACAGGTATTGTTGTGCATCATAAAATAATATCAATGAAGTTACATATTCTGTTAATTCCAGAAAACTGGATTTAATACTTTTGAGAGCCACTGTAAAATCAAGCCACACAGCAATCTCCTTAGACAAGCATTGGCAGTAGAATGAACTTTACTGAAGAGCTCAATGACTTTCAACGTGGCACCGTCATAGGATGCCACCTTTCCAACAAGTCAGTTTGTTAAATTTCTGCCCTGGTGAGCTGTAAGTGCTGTTATTGTTAAGCGGAAACATCTAGGAGCAACAACAGCTCAGCCGTAAGTGGTGGGCCACAGAACAGGACTGTTGAGTGCTGAAGTACATAGCACATAAATAGTCTTTTGTTGGTTGCAACAATCACTTCCGAGTGCCTATGGAAGCAACATCAGCAGAAGAACTGTTTGTTCGGGAGCTTCATGAAATGGGCTTTCATGGCAGAGCAGCCGCACAAGCCTAAGATCTCCATGTGCAATTCCAAGCCTTGGCTGGAGTGGTGTTAAGCTTGTCATCATTTGACCTGAGAGCAGTGGAAATGCGATCTCTGGAGCGATGAATCACACTTCATACAGCGCCTTTTCATGATCTGGTGATCCCGGATCTGATCCTGTTTTCTGATCCTGTCGGCCCCAGAGGTTTCCTGTAAGATTGAGCAGAATCAGATAGGACATAGTGATGAAAGCTAATAACCCTGTTATGAATATTACTTAAACTATTTTGTGATTTCAGGTTAAACTGTTATATACCTCTTTCTGACTCTGTTGCACATGCTATTAAAAAACACTTATTTTGCCATTAGGTACATAACTAACTAACTAACTAACTAACTAACTAACTAACTAACTAATTAACTTACTCACCAAATACAAAATGCAACCGTAAATACATTAGCCTACAGATTTTAATTACAGCAATACCAATGTGCTTATATAGGTTAACAGAAGTGAAATGAACATAACCCTTTCTGTCAGATACAGTAATAAAAAGCATGACGTTCACTAAAGTTGAGACATTGAGACATTAATACATGGGTGTATATGGATATTTGTTTAATTAGAATAAATAAAATACAATCTTACAAATCTTCTTACAACACTACACACTAAGCGAGATATGTCACATGCTTACATTGTTCCCTCCTGCAAATGCTTTTACAGCACCATCAGATAAACAGCTCACATCAGTCTTAAAGTGTTATTTCCTCATTGAGATGTTCAATGCAAACAAATAATCAAATCATAAGACAACATACAGCTTCACTGAACTCAAACACGGTGTGACCCATTACACTTCACGAAGCACAGTTATATATATATTTCCAGTTCTTGTTTTTCACCCTGCGACTAACATGACTGCAGCTCACTTCACATTTCAAATATAAACCCTGACATTCTTGAACATGGTGTCATTTGTAATTGTGGAAGCCCTTTTGATTTACATCTCTATTTAATATGGTTACTTAATGCCTTGTACTATATCAGTGCTGGGAGACCCATCATTTTCCCAGCTGTGCATTGTAAAGTTGATCTCTATTAATTAAATTAACTGATCTATCTTGAAAGCTACTCAATTGGTTTACAATAATTTGTCACCAAAATCAAACTTATTGGTGTCTCATGGGTACTGGAAGCATTGTTGTCACTAAAATACTTCAAATTCCAACTCTCTGTTAGTGATGGTGGAGTTTTCCACCAGGAATCCGCTGTTTCACATGTGAATCCCGGTACAATCTATTAATGCTATGGTTTGCCAAGGACTACATTGAGTCAGAGTCAATTGCATGCTGTACCTATAGTATGTGTACAAAGAAGAACAAATATACATTAATATTGCATTTGCCATTTATTAATGATTAAAAACAAGGGAAATGTTAGTGAAGATTTAAAGATCATTAGTAGTACAATTTCCAGTAACGATTTGATAAAATAGACAGAATAACACAGAAGAGCTATATGGCTCAACACTAACAGTAGAGGTCAAAATTAGTTCATTTACACTTCCTGGTTTTTCACACTTGCTGGCTAAATACTCGATGCTTCCCCAAGAGATACCAAATCACAGGGGGAGGAGCCTAAAACAAAGTGAAACTTATGTACATAAAAACATTCTAAGAAGAAACACAAAGCCATAAAAGAAGAGTTGATTGTCTAAGAGAAATAAGCTACACATGCAAATCAATTCAAGATATATGTTATACAAGTATTTTAGAAAAATAAAAGAAAATCTGCAAAAGCCCATTCAATCCCCAAACAGAATTGTCCAGACACAAGACATTGACACAGGCAGTGGATATTCGGCCTAAGGGAGGGGTGCTGCAACAGAATGGAGGACAGACACTACTTATCATTTTGCAAAGGAAACCACTCTGTTAATATAAGCATTATACTATACAGCTCTGACATGTTCTGCTGCTGCAATTAATATTATGCTTGGACACAATGAGTGTTTGTATTATCCCACTTTTCTTGTTACAAAATCCCTCTTGTGATTTCCTTACAACAACTAACAGATTGCTATGGGACACATTTACACAGGCAGACTTTTATGAGCTCCAATTTCATTGTTTTGAAAGTTATACTAAAATAAGTCCTAATCAAAGTGAATCGCTACCCCAATACAAGGGACATACATGAAAATTTCTAACGGACAGACTGTAAAGCTTCTGCTCGGCTAATCACTCAATTAAATTATTGTGGCCAATTGCAGCTGCCAATGATGTGGATGAATCTGTTTTGGCATCATCTTTTTAACATTGATTCTTATCTGGTCGGAGAACAGAAACATATTTTCCTCTAATTTGCATGGTGTAAAATCAAATAACCTTCTTTTGTCTCAGAAGAAAACAATGACAGAGGATATTTTGTCTTCCTGAAGCTTAACCCTCACTCTAATGAAGGAGAGACAATGCTAATATTTTTGTAATCATTAGTATAGAACAGTGGGTAGAATGTCTCTGTGAAGCTCACATCGAAACTGTAAATTAATTCACGAGTCTCCACTTTGTAAAATGACAGCTGCTTCTCCTCACAGTTAACATACACCCCCACCCTATTGGGCAGCAGCCGCCACTCTATTGGGGTTCGGGGTGCAGTATTGGCGTTGTACTTTGTTCCATCCCACCTTTGTACAGCCCAAGCACCGTTCTCAGGCTTTAGGGAATTTCCACGATAAGCAGTCCCTTTGAAGATGCCGACTCCCCAGCTGTGATTGTCTCCCACTTCCACCTCCCAGTAGTGTGTACCTGAGCTGAATCCTGCTTTACCCAAGACACAGCGATTTCTAAGAAATCTTGATGGCAATGTTGGGCGATTAATATCATCAGACATCACATGCTTCCCATCATCGGAGACCTTTAAGTTGGTATGGGCTGATTCAGGGTCCAGTGTCACATCAACTGCAGCAATAGAGAGGACAGATCTGTTAAGAGATGTCCTTGAAACGAACTAATGTACCTTCCCTTGCATGTGTGTTGTCTGCGCTGGTTTGCATTCCAGCTCTGTTACTAACCTGCATGACGTCCACATGTTAACTGACAAGTTACTTAGAGAATAAGAGACAAGAAATAAGATATGATAGGGGTTCAACTTGGAATGGAAACCAGTGACTTTGCATTATTAACTCTGCATGGTTAGTATTACTGTTATTCATATGCAAGTACCTGATGCATTCTGGATCCATTTCCACACTAGAAAAAATGAATACAAAAATTCAAATTTCTTCATTTATCATTGACAACTATGCCTTTTATTAAAAAGTAGTAATCCATTTCACAAACAAAAACAAAGCATTAACAGAAAGGAGTTACTCCTGATCATGATACTGGTGTGTTAAGATTACTGAAAAAATAAATAAGCATAATAGGTTAAGAATTTGATTACCTGCCATTGGTACTTGTCCTTCTTGCTCTGTTAAAAGAATTACAGGGATTGCTGGTGAGGTATGGGATAGTATGTGCATTTTCATGAACACATACTTGTCTGATGCTCTAATGTTTTTAAATATTTTAATATACTATAGTGGACATAAGGGTTCCTCTCATACATGTTATCAACTACTTGACAATGACTTTGCTTCGGGTTAAATAAGAAAAACTGTGTGATAGGCTGGTAAACATTTTGACATGTTGAGGGACAAAGTGGATCTTTTGAGATATTAAAAGTAAAAATTTAATGTAATTCATATGTCTTCTCCAGTTAGACACAAGTGGACTATTTAATTGCACCTCAAACACCCTCGACCCCACCTCTCTTCAGAATCACCGTCCCGTCTAAAACCCTTGGGGGGGCTATTCACCATCAGCTCTCCATTTCTATTTCAGCACTCACTCCTTGACCCCCGGCAATCTGACTTTTGCACTGCTCACTCCACTGAAACCACTCACCTATCTGTCACTGACTCTCTTAACTCAGCTCATATAGCCTCCCTCTGTCCTGATCCTCCCTGACCTCTCTTCAGCTTGTGACACAGTCAGTCACTTCATTCTCCACTCCTCCCGAACTATGGTTCTCCTAATACCTCACCAGCTGCACCAACAGGTGACACGGTGTAGATTCTCATCCACATCGCAACCTCTTAACAGGTATGCCCCAATTATCTGTCCTGGGCCTCTTGTTGTCTTTCTGCACCCACTCTCGGGGCCACCTCAGCCCATGACTTCTCCTTCCCAGATAATACCCAGATCTTTTCCCTCTTCGAACTCTCTGATCCCCTTTCGCATCTCTTCCAGTCTCTCTGCTATCTCCTCCTGGATGCATTCACATCATATCAAGCTTAGGCTTTCCAAATCTGATCCTCTCTTTTTTCCCTTCCACTCATCACTTTCTTCTGATCTCTCCATTTAAATACCCCTGGATTCTACCACACTCTTCCCCTATTTAACAATGATGGACTGCGCAGCAATTCCAATATTTTTTCTTCTGTATTAAACAAGTTTTTCTCTCTGGCATTGGTTAGATGGAAGAGATTCATACTAAATTTATTATTTCAATTTAAACACAAAATTGGTAATTATAACTTTTGCTAAGTGTCACAGTTTAATTACATATTTTCCAGTTAAGTGATTGGGTACTGAACAGTGGGAGACAGAGTATAAGCACTGGGAAGATTTTTTTAATGAATGTCAAGTTTTGTCATGGCCAAATACTGCGCCTGCAGAGTATGATTAGGTGAAATGAACAGCAACAAAAATGACAATGATTCATGATATACTTACTGGACAGCTCCGTAACAATAGAGCAAACTGTAAATAAGAGGAGCAAGATAAAATCAGAGGTATCAAAAAGTTGAAATGCAGAAGTAGTTTGTGTGGTTAGACGCTGAGTGGCCATCTCAGGAACCCCTCAGTGTCTGATTTACACATCCCCACCAGCACAGTGACAAACCGCTACACCAAAAGACCCAGTGGAAATCCCCTTGAAATGTATGGTTTAATGTAATCCAATTAAATTGGTTAAATCAATGAATTAATTAATCAAATCAAAAGAGTTAATCTCAATCAATTAAGTCGTCATGCACTCTAGCTCAAACTAATGAACGAATGAACTAAATAATTAAAACGTTCTCTGGTTCTTTACAATTGCAGTACTGTACATTGACTGTAGAGGGACAGAAAATAAAGAATATAAGAAAAAAGTTCAATGGAATATATATACTGACCATCTGAAATTTTACTGTAGCATAGCTTTACCAGAAATTGTCTTTCTATTTCCTTGTTGCTGGTGCAGTTACAGACTGCATCATTAGAGGAATGCTCTTGCTGTCTGGAGCAGTTGGGTTGCATGTTCTCCGGTGTCTTCTGAAGAGCTAAACAAGATACAACAGAAAATGTGGCCAAAGTTTACATTATAAATGCCACAAACGGCTAAATAGTGAATGTTACAGGAAGATTGATACATTCTGGATGTGCTTGTAAATCATGAGTATAACAGGGTAGTGCACAAGGGTTATGCATGGGGTTTCCGACTGGGTTTGAGATCAGGGCTTGGAGAGCTCAGAGGGGTGTGAGATATTCACCAGAATGTTCTGGTGGACTCTTGGTGGGCTTCAAAAAGGGTGGAAAGAAAAAAAAACAGAATGAAGATGCTTTTGCTTCAGCATTTATGATATGAGTTTATGACCTCTCTTTATATATTTTATACTATAACGTATACTGTCTCTGTCAGAGTTCCGAACATGTTTGTCAAACTGAGTTAAACAGAGTTATTGTTTGCACCAATTATTTTCACAATCCTCTGTTACAATGTGATATACATTTGTTAAATACTTACAGTAACAACCGAGGAATATAGTTGCAGTCAGCAGCATGAAGCTCAGACATGTAAGGCAGATTGTAGCAGTCTTGTAGAAAAAGTCTTGCCATCTGGATTCCAGAGATTGTGAAACTGAAAATAAAATTATTCTCATTAATTCTCTTCACCCAACCAAACAGAAATACATTCGTTTTGGGACATTACTTCTTTCCTATCTGGAATTGGAAATTAAAATGTTTCTCATTGACTGGACTGATTGACACTACCACATAAGCATTTGATAAAGTAAGATACAATAAAAGTAGACAACATAAAGAAATAATGTGCACATCAAAGTTCAAATCATTAAAAAAAAGAAAGAAACTACAAAATGGAAGAATTCACAAATGTGTTTGTAAACCTGATGCCTTTAAAGTAAGTGGAACAGTATTCGTGTCAAATATTGTTTAATCAGACAGCAGTCAGCAACACTTGTTTTATCATAATTCATGATAACACATTAGTCAAGTGGAGAGCTGTTATATTGCTTCAGCAATATCTTCCGCCACGGTCAGGTTATATTTAATTTCCTGTAAAAAAAATGAATAAAAAACGAAACCACAAAAACAAATTAAAGTAAATTCATCAGACCCTCAAAATATCACTTTATCAGAGATTTGTGATGTAACTGAACATTACAGTATGTACAGTACATTTATGATACATTCTTCACATATTATAAGGTTTCCCATAAAACAATCATAGTATTATTAATAATAGATAAATGCATGTATACATACATATGTAAAGAGAAGGAAATAGTGAAATATTACCTCATGGTAATGCAATAATAGAAGATAATAGAAATATTGCTTTTTAATAAATGCAGTCTATCCTACTGCTGTGTGGCTCTGGAAAAATCATATTTAAAAATGAATTTGACCAATACCAATGTGAGCATGCTGGGTCAACTGGTTTGTAATCTTTCCACTATATTAAAATGACATATTACCTGCAAAATGTTTAATGTTCTGGCAATCGCCAGCTCCAACATCCTCCTCCTTTGTGTTTTCAATATTAGCGTATATCGCTTCCATATTTGCTCTCTGCTCTGTGTGTAGTTGTGAAAGGTGAAAGTGCTCACATCAAAACAGGTTTAGAAAATATCTAAAATATAACCCCCCCTGGACTGAGCTTACTCCTGACACTGTGCTGGTCTTATCATGAAGAGAAAATGACAAAAGTGTGAGGGGCTCACAGATCTGAATTCAATTTGCAGAAGTAGATATTCTGTGGTATTTTGGTAGCT
The DNA here is from genome assembly GCF_036373705.1 of Amia ocellicauda. Lineage (NCBI taxonomy): Eukaryota > Metazoa > Chordata > Actinopteri > Amiiformes > Amiidae > Amia > Amia ocellicauda. Next base: position 11,819,641 of record NC_089863.1, read on the forward strand.
CTGGTAGCTCAACTCAACAAGATATCTACATTAGACCATGTATACATGTGTGTATAAATATATACAGGTAGTGGATACAAATTTTAACAACAATGTAAAGTCACTTAATGAAGTGTTGAGCAGCCAGTATGTGCCGTGACATCGTCTACCAGCGTCTGGAGGTCTGCGGGGTGGATGCAGCACCATTCTTTCAAATCAATCAACTTACGCCTTGAAGGTGAAAAATGCTGTCAGGTGTCGTTCCAAAATATCCCATGAATGCTCATTTGGGTTCAGATCTGGTGACTCAGAAGGCCATGACATATGTATAACATCAGTGTCATGCTCATCCAGTCATTGGATTCTACACCGATGCCAGCCTGGATGGGCTAGGAGAAATGATCAGAACTATAATTAATTTTACCTTGAACTGTTGGCCCTCAAGTGGATCCATGACAGAAAAGTTCAAGGACTTTTTATGGTGGATGTCGTTTACAGTATTCATTGACAACAACCCATTGGTGCACCTCAGCACGATCCGGCTGGGGGCTGCAGGACAGTGGTGGGCAGCACAGTAAGGTGGCGGGGGGGGATTTTCCCTGTGCTCTCTGGCATGATGAAGAGCCAGCACTGTGCTTGGTGAGGCAATGGGTAGAGAAGCAGCTGTAATAATAATAATAATAATAATAATAATAATAATAATAATAATAATAATACAATTGTATTGTCAACCATTAAGACTAACATGCGTTATTTAGAAGTGAAATGACAAGCTCTCCAGAAGTGGAATACAGATTTGGGATCATTTAATAGAGCATATCTTTGGGTTACATATGTCATATACTGCTTTTTTGATATATTCTTAATTTATGAGTTCTAAAAACATGTTGTACCATTTATTCTGATTAAATTCTGACCAGAGGTGGCATGTGAGATGGTGAAAGATAGAAAATAGTGAAGAAAGCTAATAACACTGTTATGAACATTAATTCAAATATTTTGAGTAAAACTCTAATTTGCTTCTTTCTTCTTTTGCCATTTGGTACATAACTAACTATCAAAACAACTAACTAAATGACTAAATAACCAGATACAAAATGCAACAGTAAATGCATTACAGATTATAATTACAGCAATACCAATGTATTTATAGGTTAACGGAAGTAAAATGAACACAGTCTTAAAGTGTTATTTCCTCATCAGAACTTACAATGCAGACAAGGAATCAAATTATAATAAAAGTTTAATTTGAGTAAAACATACAAGGTGTGACCAGTGACACTGCACAAAGCATTGTCATTTACAGTGAGGGAAAAAAGTATTTGATCCCCTGCTGATTTTGTACGTTTGCCCACTGACAAAGAAATGATCAGTCTATAATTTTAATGGTAGGTGTATTTTAACAGTGAGAGACAGAATAACAACAAAAAAATCCAGAAAAACGCATTTCAAAAAAGTTATAAATTAATTTGCATGTTAATGAGGGAAATAAGTATTTGATCCCCTATCAATCAGCAAGATTTCTGGCTCCGTTTAAGAGAGTGCTCCTTATCTCAGCTTGTTACCTGTATAAAAGACACCTGTCCACAGAAGCAATCAATCAATCAGATTCCAAACTCTCCACCATGGCCAAGACCAAAGAGCTGTCCAAGGATGTCAGGGACAAGATTGTAGACCTACACAAGGCTGGAATGGGCTACAAGACCATCGCCAAGCAGCTCGGTGAGAAGGTGACAACAGTTTGTGCGATTATTCGCAAATGGAAGAAACACAACTGTCAGTCTCCCTCGGTCTGGGGCTCCATGCAAGATCTCACCTCCTGGAGTTTCAATGATCATGAGAACGGTGAGGAATCAGCCCAGAACTACATGGGAGGATCTTGTTAATGATCTCAAGGCAGCTGGGACCATAGTCACCAAGAAAACAATTGGTAACACACTACGCCGTGAAGGACTGAAATCCTGCAGCGCCCGCAAGGTCCCCCTGCTCATGTACAGGCCTGCCTGAAGTTTGCCAATGAACATCTGAATGATTCAGAGGAGAACTGGGTGAAAGTGTTGTGGTCAGATGAGACCAAAATCGAGCTCTTTGGCATCGACTCAACTCGCCGTGTTTGGAGGAGGAGGAATGACCCCAAGAACACCATCCCCACCGTCAAACATGGAGGTGGAAACATTATGCTTTGGGGGTGTTTTTCTGCTAAGGGGACAGGACAACTGCACCGCATCAAAGAGACGATGGACGGGGCCATGTACCGTCAAATCTTGGGTGAGTGGGTCGTGGATGGGTATTCCAGCATGACAATGACCCAAAACACACAGCCAAGGCAACAAAGGAGTGGCTCAAGACGAAGCACATTAAGGTCCTGGAGTGGCCTAGCCAGTCTCCAGACCTTAATCCCATAGAAAATCTGTGGAGGGAGCTGAAGGTATATATATATATATATATATATATATATATTCCCAGTAATTGTTTTTCACCCTGCAACACATATAAGCCCTAACAGTCTTAAACATGTCCTGACAATTCATTAATGGCTGCTACGGAGGGCCTGTGGTGTGTGCGTTGTGGCACACGACTTCGACCAGAAAGTGTGACACCGCTGAGAGGTGTGTGTCTGGAGTTGCATTAAGAGCTTCAGCAAGGCTGGCAAGATACAATATAAGCAGACTGCACCTTTGCCGCGCAGGCCCTGTGGTGGAGAGTCTCTAACTCTGCACTGCTGGTTAGAGCAGGAAAGGTCCTGGGGCTCAGCAGAGACAGGTGGGAGGTGGGAGGAAGACAATCGCTTCAGAGAGGAAGTCCAGTCACATGGGGAGGGGTCTGGGTGGATGCTGGGTGGGCTGCCTGTGCTTAAAGGGTCAGGCCAGGGGGTTTGTAAATGCTCCACGCTCCGCTGGACTACAGCCAGAAACTCTCTGGGTAGCTTTGGGGGGGCTGTCCTCTTCTGTTCTCTCATCACCCTCTAGGCCTGAACAGAGAGAACATCCTCAGCCCAAGAGGCTCCTTCGCTCTCACTTGTCAGGGGGCGAGGCACCAGGGGGAGCTTTACTGGCTCCAGCTCTGGAGGAGGTGGAAGTGGCTGTGGTGGAGATGCTAGGGATGCTGGGCTGTTGTCATCCCTGTGAGCCTGGTAGTGTTCAAACCCCCTGCATCAGTACTTGACAGTACTTGTAATATTAGTCCTTTCATCCCTGCTAGATAGCACTTCAGTTTTATTATGCCCCTTGTGCTTTTGATTGTTTTCCTGCTTGTTCCCTTTCCCGTTGCCCTTGACTGTGACCCTACATCTTGACAGCACTTAGCTTTCACCTTCCAGGATGTAGGACCTCACTTACTGTACTTTACTGTAAATTGTAAATTGGAATTTGTAAAATGTATTTTGTATTACTATGTTTTAGTTAACTTGAATTTATAATGATTGATGCCTTGTACTTAACTGTATTTTTGCACTTTGTTTTGCACTTATGTTGTAAGTCACCCTGGATAAGGGCGTCTGCCAACAAATAAAAATTAAATTTGTCTGTGGATGGTCTGATGGGCTCCTGCTTCAGCCCAACACTTTCTCTCTTCTCTCTTCTTTGTCTCCTGTTATATTCCAAGTACTTTTCTACCTTAACCAGGTTATTTTCCATATATCAATTAATATCCCTTCTCTATCCATATATAGTGTAGATGTATTCTGCAGTCTTTCTTTTGTCCTATATTCTATACTTCACTAATTTAGTGGCTTCTTTCCTATCTATCCTATTTCTGTTTCTGTCACACTGAATCCCCACAATAAACTGCATTGGTTAGACGTTGACACATCTGACATCCCTGCATTTGCTTTTTCTCACCCTTGCTGATATACTGTATATAAAGTGGGCCAGTAATGGCTCCATTTGGAGGACAGTGCGGCTGCTTATCAGTCGTGCCAGGTGATCGTTACAACATAATGTTTAATATAAGTGAGGCTCGTATGATGTATCGGGCCCAGATTGGTGGTTCAGGCTTTGTTGTTCTGGGTATCAGGGTTGAATTATAGCACCGTACCGCAGCAATACTGGAACTAATTACCCTTTTCCATTTTACTAATCTAAAACTGCAATTAACCAATCTGGTTTGACACAGTTTGTTTGCTTATTCAAAACATTTACACACTGAAACTGGTTCTATGAACACCATATCCCAATCCATTGTTTTAGAAATCAAAAGAGAGACTATTTCAACAATGAGAATTATTCACCAGTTTTCACACACAATTCAGAATTGTTTCACAGTTTTCGCTAATCCCATCACCCAGTTCTGTACTTAAAACAAAACCTTCACCAGTGACACCTCGTGTGTTCATGTAGAAAGCACTGCCATTCAATTACCAAACTCCAGTCACAAAACGTCAGCACTATTAACACATTGTCCTCTCGGTGCAAACACTATTAAACTGAATTATTAAATGGGCAATCGGAGGTTTGTCATGAATGAAAGTGTCACAGGTGAGCTCACCTGCGTTTTGCAGCATCGCTCTCTGCAGCCGTCAGCCACCCTGGGGTCCTGCACCACCATGCCACCCGTGGCCCATATAACACAAACCATCTGTTCACGTTCTTTGTTCCATAACTATGGAGTCCTGCCAGGGGTGGATAAGGCACATCCCCTGTGTAAGAGGAGGAAAAGAGCGAGAGAGAGAGACCAGGCTGCCGCTGCTGACCAGACTGACCACAACTGCTCTCTGTGAGGAGCAGTGAGAGAAATCGGGTATCGTCTGTTTCTTTCCTGTAACTCGGCACAAGCTTAATATTACCCTTTTCAGTAATATAATTAAATGATATTAGTTTTCTATTTTTGTCATAAATGAATGATTATTGAACGTCTTCCCTTTTAAAATCTTATTAAGTTATAAATGTTTTCAGTTAAACTATTTATTGGATTGAAAAACCAAGCATTAAAAAAAAATCCTCTTACAGCACTGTTTTGTTTCCAGACTTGTTTTGATTTTATTCACTCTTTGCCCCTTTGCGATTCTCTTTTTAAAGTTACGATGTGTTGCCTGGTGAACTAGAGTGTGGTTATATGTAAACTTGCGTGTAAAACGTCTTTGGTTGTGTTTCGTATTGAATGTGTTCACTGGTTAAAAGAAATTGCAAGTTTGAGGTTGACATGTAGGTATACTCTCTCGTGTGACTGCCCCTTTCTTTTGGTGTGGAATTTGTGATTACATTTATCAGAGTTAAAGATTGTTTATGCACTATTGATTTTATGTGTGAAGCACTTTATATACATACAGTATGTATTTATTGGCGTATGTGTAAAATATGTATTATTTATATATTATATAAATATTTATGGACCTAACTGTTTGTACAGTGAGGGAAAAAAGTATTTGATCCCCTGCTGATTTTTACGTTTGCCCACTGACAAAGAAATGATTAGTCTATAATTTTAATGGTAGGTGTGTTTTAACAGTGAGAGACAGAATAACAACAACAAAATCCAGAAAAACGCATTTCAAAAAGTTATAAATTGATTTGCATGTTAATGAGGGAAACAAGTATTTGACCCCTTCGACTTAGTACTTGGTGGCAAAACCCTTGTTGGCAATCACAGAGGTCAGACGTTTCTTGTAGTTGGCCACCAGGTTTGCACACATCTCAGGAGGGATTTTGTCCCACTCCTCTTTGCAGATCCTCTCCAAGTCATTAAGGTTTCGAGGCTGACGTTTGGCAACTCGAACCTTCAGCTCCCTCCACAGATTTTCTATGGGATTAAGGTCTGGAGACTCCAGGACCTTAATGTGCTTCTTCTTGAGCCACTCCTTTGTTGCCTTGGCTGTGTGTTTTGGGTCATTGTCATGCTGGAATACCCATCCACGACCCACTCACCCAAGATTTGATGGTACATGGCCCCGTCCATCGTCCCTTTGATGCGGTGCAGTTGTCCTGTCCCCTTAGCAGAAAAACACCCCCAAAGCATAATGTTTCCTCCTCCATGTTTGATGGTGGGGATGGTATTCTTGGGGTCATAGGCAGCATTCCTCCTCCTCCAAACACGGTGAGTTGAGTCGATGCCAAAGAGCTCGATTTTGGTCTCATCTGACCACAACACTTTCACCCAGTTCTCCTCTGAATCATTCAGATGTTCATTGGCAAACTTCAGACGGGCCTGTACATGTGCTTTCTTGAGCAGGGGGACCTTGCGGGCGCTGCAGGATTTCAGCCCTTCATGGCGTAGTGTGTTACCAATTGTTTTCTTGGTGACTATGGTCCCAGCTGCCTTGAGATCATTAACAAGATCCTCCCGTGTAGTTCTGGGCTGATTCCTCACCGTTCTCATGATCATTGAAACTCCACGAGGTGAGATTGTCACAGTTCCCTAGCCCTGACCCTCTTCCTCCACTAGAGGCCGCCAATGTTCTCTTGCTTTTCCTGCTCCCTTCACTGCTTTCCTTTTTTCATTCTATCAATTAACATTCCTCCTCACCCTTGTGCACTTCTGCTTCTGTCCTTTGTTCTCATTTGTCCTGCTCTTGTCTTCTTAGTGTCTGCTCTCCTTTATAAACCCCTCACTGCCCTCACTCTGGGCAAAGTGTTGTCAGCTCTACCTGCTTCACCTAGCCTTGTTATCCTTAGCTCCTTGTCCTGTAACCTTGTGTGTCTCTCTCTCGCTCTCTCGCTTTGTGTTCTGCATCTGTTTCTCTTGACCTCCTGGGTTTCGACCTTTTGTCTGTGACCTCGACCTCGCCTTTGGATTCTCCTTGGTTTCTGTCTGCTCATTGCAGTAGCTCTGCACTTGGGTCCTTTCTCTATCAGCTTAACGGTCCTCTCACGAGGTAACCGTGACAGAGATGTTGCATGGAGCCCCAGACCGAGGGAGTTATTTTGTGTTTCTTACAGGAATGCAGCCCCAAACTTGCAAGGAACCTCCTCCATGCTTCACTGTTGCCTGCAGACACTCATTCGTGTACCGCTCTCCAGCCCTTTAGCGAACAAACTGCCTTCTGCTACAGCCAGATTTCACATTTTGACTCATCAGTCCAGAGCACCTGCTGCTATTTTTCTGCAGCCCAGTTCCTGTGTTTTCATGCATTGTTGAGTTGCTTGGCCTTGTTGCCACGTTGGAGGTATGGCTTTTTGGCCGCAAGTCTTCCATGAAGGCCACTTCTGCTGCAGTAAGTTTCCTTGGCCAACCACTGCGTCTACAGTCCTCAATGTTGCCTGGTTCTTTGTACTTCTTCAAAAGAGCTTGGACAGCACATCTGGAAACCCGTCTGCTTTGAAGTTTCTGCCTGGGAGAGACCTTGCTGATGCAGTAGAACTACCTTGTGTCTTGTTGCTGTGCTCAGTCTTGCCATGGTGTAGGACTTTTGACAGTAAACTGTCTTCAGCAACCTCACCTTGTGAGCTTATTTGGGCTGTTCCTCACCCAGTTTTATTCCTCCTACACAGCTGTTTCTGTTTCAGTTAATGATTGTGATTCAACCTACATATTGAATTGATGATCATTAGCACCTGTATAGTATAATTGTTTAATCATACACCTGACTATATGCCTACAAGATCCCTGACTTTGTGCAAGTGTCCCTAGTAGAATTGATGCTGTTTTGAAGGCAAAGTGTGGTCACACCAAAAATGAATTTGATTTAGATTTTTCTTCTGTTCACTCACTTTGCATTTAGTTAATTGATAAATATAATCTATTAACGTCTATTTTTGAAAGCTGGAAACCATCTTTCTCTGCATCTGGTGATGTCTATGGGTTCCAGACTTCAGGCAGTCATTCACTGCAAATAATTTGCAACCAAGTGTTGAAACTCACAATTTAATTTACGATTATGTTAGTTTGCCCATATACTTTTGAGCCACTAAAATTGGGGGGAAACACATATAAAAATGTGTGTAATTCCTACACCATTCACCCAATTTAAGAACAAAAAGTTTACTAATGAGAGGAGGCCATTCGACCCATCATGCTCGTTTGGTGTCCATTAATAACTAAGTGATCCAAAGATCCTATCCAGTCTATTTTTAAATGTTCCCAAATTTTCAGCTTCAGCCACATCGCTGGGGAGTTTGTTCCAGATTTTGACAACTCTGTGTGAAGAAGTGTCTCCTGTTTTCTGTCTTGAATGCCTTGAAGCCCAATTTCCATTTGTGTCCCCGGGTGCGTCTGTCCCTGCTGATCTGGAAAAGCTCCTCTGGTTTGATGTGGTCCATGCCTTTCATGATTCTGAAGACTTGAATCAAGTCCCAATGTTTTTAATTCTACACTTTTGACAATATACCCTAACATTGTGCTTGCGTTTTTATTGCTTCCCCACATTGTTTGGATAGAGAAAGTGAGGAGTCCACATAGACTCCTAGGTCTTTCTCCTGTGTTTCTTCATCTAGTTATATTCCTCCCATAGTGTAATTATAGTGGACATGTTTGTTACCTGCATTTGTTCTCTTGTAATAAACATGTTACTACTCCATCGGTGTGTCCTGAGAATTCATGAAACCACTTCACAATTGTAGGGGGAAAATGGACCTTTATTATTTTAAAAATATTTTCAGGGCGTTGTCTGGATTTGATTGTGGGATACTCTATATGTTTGTTTACTTTAGTGGATAAAAGATTAAGCAAAATCCTATGGGGTCACACAGTATAGTGTATAGTATATCTCTTTACTGTTGGCTGCACTAAACAGCTAGTAATATAAGATCAAATCAAGATACAAGTGTTTCAAATGTGAAAACATATATAGGACACAAGAAAGAGCAGTACACACAAAGAATACCCTGTCTGTGGGCCAGAACTGTCACAGAGAGGCACATGAAGGAGAATGTCTCTGTCCCGGTGGGGAGAGAAGGACAGTGGGAAAGTGAAAATGGCAGTGGAGGGCAGCAGGCTTTTCCACTACAGTGACAATGACGGATCAGCCTATTACAAACCTTCCCTTACGAACTATGACACTAAATAATTTGTGGGTGGAGAATCAGTAAGAGCTCATGCAAATCAGTGGTCACAGAATAAGGAGACATACATATTGTGTGTACGTTTTATGTCTCCTTATTCTATTACCACTGATTGGATTGCATAAGCTATTTATGATTCTCCATGTGCCTCTCTGTGACAGTTTTGGCCCACAGACAAGGTATTCTTTGTGTGTACTGCTCCTTCCTGTGTCCTATATTTCTGTTTTTTGTGTCGGGACACTGCTATGTTGAGTGCAGCCAACTTAACACAATACACACTGTCGAGGGTAATATACGCACAGAGACCCACCGAGGGGCCGGGGGTGCAGTGGGGCTTCTGTGGGAGTATCAAAGCAGGGAAAAGGGATCAAAATATTACATAAAAAAGGTCCATAATAAAAACTAAAAGGAGTGAGAGAGAGGGTCTTCATTAAGTGGATCTTCACTGCAGGGATATCATTGCATCTGTCTCTCTCTCTCCATCACACTCTTCACTTGAAAGCCATTCTGCACAAACAGCTCATCGTTCACAATACAGAGCCTGAGAGACGAAGAGAGAGAGACCGAGAGCTCATCATTCACTATTCACAGCCTGGAGTGAAGGATGGGGGATGAGAGGCAGAGGTGAAGAGATGAGTGGAGCTCTTACCCAGAGTTTGCTGCAGGGACTGTGATGAACGTGCGCGAGAACATGCGCACTGAGTCTCCAGACTTCTCGTTCACTGAGAGAGGGAGAGGAGAGGAGAGAGAGAGAGAGTCAGTGCCAGACACTGTGGGATAGTAGAATCCTCCCATCTTCCTTCAAACGGTCTAGTCCACTATAGTCTAGTGCAATTTGCTGTAGTCTAGCTCAGCAGAATACTGTCCAGCCCCACCCCACTCACCTTCTTTAAACACTCCAGTGACAGTAAACGACAGAATCTTTTTCTGAAAGAGAGAGAGACACCTGTCAGTCAATCCATCAATCACTGAAACACTCCCTCTCTCTCACACACACTGTGACATCCAGAGAGAGAGCGAGAGAGACAGACAGGCAGAGAGAGACACGCAGACACATGGGTCAGTGGACACTCACAGTGCTGGTGTGGACGTCTACCACGAAGGAGCTGGGGTCGTGCTGCGTCTTGGGCAGCTCGCTCAGCAGGGCCACCACGCCCTGGCGTGTTTGCTTCTGCAGGTGGAACCACGAGGCTGTAGCAGGAGGGGCAGGAGGGACATGTTAGAGGGGCGCACAGGAGTCCACCTCACTGCGCACACCATTTGTACTATATCCACCATTCGCACTTGGCTTGCACTGCAGCAGATCAGCTTGTATTGTACATAACTTGCAAGCTGCCATTATGCTGTGTATATTATGTGGAATGCTGACATGAACTGTCTATTCTACTGAATACATTAGTCCTGTGAATTCGGACTGTGTCCATTTTACTGTATATACACACACACACTATATACAGCTTGCACTTACTGTAAATACTGTACATCTATTGTAGTGTATTTTGCTGGATTAGTGTGGTTGATGTTGAGGTGTGTGTGTGTGTGTGTGTTCAGTGGCTGTGTTTGTTCAGTGCCTGTGTGTGTGTGTGTGTGTGTGTGTGTGTTCAGTGCCTGTGTGTGTTCAGTGCCTGTGTGTGTGTGTGTGTGTGTGTTCAGTGCCTGTGTGTGTTCAGTGCCTGTGCACTTTCTGTGTTCCAGCACAATCACACTCACTGGGGTCTTTCGGTTCTTTGACGTTGGAACTGGTCTTGTAACCTTCCAGACTGCACCTGTACACAAGAGAGCAGGAGAGAGAGGGGTCAGCACTGTCACCCTGACCACAGTCAACTGACAGACAGACACACACAGAGGCACAAACACACTGACAGACACACAGAGGCACAAACACACTGACAGACACACACATACAGAGTCACACACACATGCTGACAGACACACACATACAGAGTCGCACACACACTCTTGTGGTACCTGTAGGGGTTCTGAGAGCAGAAGGGGTAGCTGAGGGAGAAGGTGGCCCCGTCCTGATACGCCTCAAGGAGAAGCCATCTGTTCCCCGAGTCATACACTTTGTAGTACCTGACAGAAAGACAGACAGACAGACAGATGCATTAACCCACTACAATAGTAGACAGACACATTAACACACTAAAACCAGACTGACAGACAGATTACACTCTAATAGCAGACAGACAGAGGACATTGATATAAAGACCGACAAAAACAGCTACACAAACACTATCTGACTGAGTCACTCACTCCTGCAGGAAGCGCTGAATCACTCTTTTCACCTTCCTACCAACAGAAGTACTGCCCTGTAGAGAGAAAGAGAAACAGAGAGAGGGAGAGGGAGAGTGTTAGGCAAACCTGTCCTCACTCGGGGACATCAGCTGTAATCTTTATAGGGGCATGGAAGTGTGGGGGGCTGTCACTCACCTTGCAGGCCGGGAGTGTGGTTGGGGGATCAATCTCAAATGTAATCAGTCTGGGGAGGACATGACCATCCTGACAGAGAGACAGAGAAGTTAGTGTGCATGTGGTTGGATGTGTGCGAGCGTCAGAGAAAGTGTGTGAGAAGTGCGTGTGGAAGTATATCTTACCAGCCTGAGCAGTCGGGGGAACTTCTCTCTGATGGCGCTGTCAAGAAAGGGAAGCAGAGGATAGCAGTGTGACTACAGAACCACAGAGCAACACTCTCTCTCTCTCACACGCATGCACACGCACACACAAACAGCCACAGAGCAACACACTTTCTCACACACCTGATGTAGGATGGCTGGTCTTTGAAGTTTTCGCACAGGGGGTTGTGCTCCAGCCACAGCTCCTCCAGCTTGAAGCCCTTCACCTTGTCCAGAACCCTCTCTGACTTCAGCTGGACACGGGGACAGACAGGACAGAGAGGGGCAGTATGTAGTCAGTGGGCAGGTGTGGACAAGTGCAGCTCGGGGTTGGACAGGTGCAGCTCAGGGGTGGGACTCTTACCTCATTGTGGGAGAGGTTGAGGATCTTCAGGTTGGGCACTTTTCTCACCAGAAATCAGAATCAGAAGTGTAATCATTGATCCACATGGATATATGTACATATCAAATATGCATATGTATGTACATATGTGCGTGAGATATGCATCAGTAAATATTGCTAATGCGACCACACGATTAGCAATGATAACAGCTGTTTTGTAAGCAAGTGCGCTGGTGTTTCAAAATACTTTTACTGTCTTCCTTGCTAATTATTGGGCAAATTAGTATTCAATTCTCTGCAGACTCACATTCGGCTCGGCAGTGCCTCTGGCGGTCTGCGTCACTCATTGCAGTCAAGCGCGACATGTTTGCAGCTCGTCGGTCGTCTGTTCTCTGCGCAGAATCAGATCCGCAGCCTCGGCGGCGCGGGTTGCCAGGTTACCGCGCAAGCGTCTTCCTTCATTATGACGTCATTCAGCTAAACAACTTCACACTCTGCTGTATTTCTGCACTGTGTCTAAACACAGTGTGACCTGATTTACAAAAGTACAAGCCAGGACATTCTGAAAAAATATGCATAAAACATATTACAGCACGTAGACATGGTATTTGTTAAAAAATACATAAAATACAAGTATTACTTTCCAGATGTCTGCTGCTGTTTCATCTAGTTGTCTTCCTTTATTGAGCATTGTGTTTGCAACAATAACAAGGGTTTTTCACAATCATTGCCATTGGTTTGGTGGGCACAATATCCCAAACCATTAGCTTAGGTCCCAAAAGAAAGACTTTCCACCCATCGTGCTCGTTTGGAGTCCATTAATAACTAAGTGATCCAAGGACCTCATGTGTTCATGCAGAAGGCACTGCAATATACCAAACTCCGATCACTAAAAATCAACACTATTAACACACTGTCCTCCAGATACAAACACTATTAAACTTAAATGTCCAATCAGCAACCAGAACTTCAGCATGAATGAAAGGGCCACAGACTCCATAATAAAATAATGTCAAACAAGTATTCACAGCTGTTTACATGCTTTTTCACAGTAATAATACAGTAATTAACAGGTCGACTTCCTAGTCATGAATGTGTTTCGGTGAGCTCACCTGTGTTTCAGCATCGCTCTCTGTGCAGCTGTCAGCCACCATGTGTCCTCCAGCAGCATGCCATCCTTGGCCCATATCACACCTTGCTGGTCCACTGCATGCTCTGTTCCCACAGGAGCGAAGGGAGCAGGGCTGTTCCTCTGCTTTTCAACATGTCCTGTGTTTGTTGCTCTTAAGGAGTTGGTTGCTGGGTGTCCTGCTCTCTGACACTGGTGTTATTTTCAGGGGTAAAGCACTGTAAGAAGAAGCCAAGCTGGCCATCCAGTCACCATACCAGCCATGACAGCAGCAGGCAGCGATGCTTCAGTGTGTGAAACTGAAACACATATGTGCTGCACTATGACAGGAGACGCACTGTATGGGCTGCTGTTCCTACATAAGGACTCACACTAATGTATGGAGATGTCACTGATCAAGAGACTTGTATTCACAGAAACTCACTCATCAGCAGAGGAAACAGCTCATTTCAATGAAACGCGCATTTCTAGGAGGGGCGCAAATCCTCCACCAGAAAGCGCATCTTTTGCCAGCATAGTGTCGGCGGAGTGATTTGTGTCCGGATGATTTATCACCATATGATGTTTTGGAGTCAAAATCTGAAGATTTCCGATGCGTATATTCCTGGCTGCGTCACTGCCTCTACAGTATATGATCGTCGATCTCACAGCAAAATAGCCAATAGTTTTCCAAAGGCGTAAGGATGGATACATACAGCAGTAAATACACATATACATCAGCACTAATACAGGTATTTTAGCACAAAGCGCGGGTGTTGTTTTCCAACATGTTACCATTTTACCTAACATTTATATATATATATATATATATATAATTGTACTTACTTACATTAAAACTAAAGTAGCTCATATTCCTTGTGTCTTATCTTCATCCAAAGTGAGAGATTTTAAAGCTGCACAAGGACTTTATGGATTGATACACATACAGGATCCTACTGCCGTATTAACTCGCTGTTTAGCCTGCAATGAACCCTAGACATGTCAGATCAAGTAAAAACTTGAAACAATATAAAGCATGAACAGTATAATACAGGAGAGCCGCTGGGCTGCAGATACACAGTATTACTGCAGGACTTACATTAACGTGTTGCTGAGAAAAATATTGAATCCGATATTGTAGCAGCAAAGACAGTGCAGCTCGGGCTGGTGTCCATAACAGCCATATATCCATATATATCCACACACACATACACTCACCTAAAGGATTATTAGGAACACCATACTAATACTGTGTTTGACCCCCTTTCGCCTTCAGAACTGCCTTAATTCTACGTGGCATTGATTCAACAAGGTGCTGAAAGCATTCTTTAGAAATGTTGGCCCATATTGATAGGATAGCATCTTGCAGTTGATGGAGATTTGTGGGATGCACATCCAGGGCACGAAGCTCCCGTTCCACCACATCCCAAAGATGCTCTATTGGGTTGAGATCTGGTGACTGTGGGGGCCAGTTTAGTACAGTGAACTCATTGTCATGTTCAAGAAACCAATTTGAAATGATTCGACCTTTGTGACATGGTGCATTATCCTGCTGGAAGTAGCCATCAGAGGATGGGTACATGGTGGTCATAAAGGGATGGACATGGTCAGAAACAATGCTCAGGTAGGCCGTGGCATTTAAACGATGCCCAATTGGCACTAAGGGGCCTAAAGTGTGCCAAGAAAACATCCCCCACACCATTACACCACCACCACCAGCCTGCACAGTGGTAACAAGGCATGATGGATCCATGTTCTCATTCTGTTTACGCCAAATTCTGACTCTACCATCTGAATGTCTCAACAGAAATCGAGACTCATCAGACCAGGCAACATTTTTCCAGTCTTCAACTGTCCAATTTTGGTGAGCTTGTGCAAATTGTAGCCTCTTTTTCCTATTTGTAGTGGAGATGAGTGGTACCCGGTGGGGTCTTCTGCTGTTGTAGCCCATCCGCCTCAAGGTTGTACGTGTTGTGGCTTCACAAATGCTTTGCTGCATACCTCGGTTGTAACGAGTGGTTATTTCAGTCAAAGTTGCTCTTCTATCAGCTTGAATCAGTCGGCCCATTCTCCTCTGACCTCTAGCATCAACAAGGCATTTTCGCCCACAGGACTGCCGCATACTGGATGTTTTTCCCTTTTCACACCATTCTTTGTAAACCCTAGAAATGGTTGTGTGTGAAAATCCCAGTAACTGAGCAGATTGTGAAATACTCAGACCGGCCCGTCTGGCACCAACAACCATGCCACGCTCAAAATTGCTTAAATCACCTTTCTTTCCCATTCAGACATTCAGTTTGGAGTTCAGGAGATTGTCTTGACCAGGACCACACCCCTAAATGCATTGAAGCAACTGCCATGTGATTGGTTGGTTAGATAATTGCATTAATGAGAAATTGAACAGGTGTTCCTAATAATCCTTTAGGTGAGTGTATATATATATATCGCTGATTTCCAGAAGCCATTTTGCCGTCACGCTTTACGCACAACTCACGTAATACGTCCGAGCCGGGTGAGCGAGTAAACGCGCAGTGCGCATGTGTGACGGGCCGATATGCGCAGAGAGAGTGAGTGTGTTTCAGTGGACGAGCCTGTGAGCAGCACAGTATTGCAGTGTGTAGTGGGCCTGTATATCGGTTCAGTGTATGGGTTTGTAATTTCAGTACAGCATATCTGTTTCAGTAAAGTATAGTGTACTCTCACAATAGAGATAGTATGTTTTATAGTGTATTAGAAATGTAAGTTCAGTGTTGAGTGTATCTTAGTTTCTATCACTGCTAAAAGTAGCTTACTAATTGAGAAAGTTGCACACTTTAAAGCTCCATTGTTGTAAAACTTTCCTGATGATGATGATGTTGATGTATTACTATTATTTAAAGTAGGGGTTTTCAAACTGGTCTTGGAGTACCCCCTGCCCAGCTGGTTTTTGTTCCAACTGAGGTCTTAATTGCTTAATTGAATCCTTAATTGACTTAAAGCATATACCATTCAATTCAATAATTAAGACCTTGGTTGGAACAAAAACCAGCAGGGCAGGGGGTACTCCAGGGCCGGTTTGAAAAATGTACAGTACATTTATGATACATTCATCACATATTATAAGGTTTCTCATAAAGAAAAGGAAATAGTGCAATATTACCTTATGGTAATGCAATAATAGAAATATTGCTTCTTAATAAATGCAGTGTATCCTATTGCTGTGTGGCTCTGCAAAATCACATTTAAAAATGAATTTGACCAATACCAATTTGAGCATGTTGTGTCAACTTGTTTGTAATCTTTCCACTCTCTAGAATATATTAAAATGACGTATTACCTGCAAAATATGTAATGTTCTGTGTGTCATTGACAACATGGCAATCGCCAGGATCCTCCTCCTTTGTGTTTTCAATATTAGCGTATATCGCTTCCATATTTTCTCTCTGCTCTGTGTGTAGTTGTACAAGGTGAAAGTGCTCACATCAAAACAGCTTTAGAAAATATCTAAAATATAAGCCCCCCTGGACTGAGCTTCCTCCTGACACTGTGCTGGTCTTATCATGAAGAGAAAATGACAAAAGTGTGAGGGGCTCACAGATCTGAATTCAATTTGCAGAAGTAGATATTCTGTGATATTTTGGTAGCTCTGGTAGCTCAACTCAACAAGATATCTACATTAGACCATGTATACACGTGTGTATAAATATATACAGGTAGTGGATACAAATTTTAACAACAATGTAAAGTCACTTAATGAAGTGTTGAGCAGCCAGTATGTGCCGTGACATCGTCTACCAGCGTCTGGAGGTCTGCGGGGTGGATGCAGCACCATTCTTTCAAATCAATCAACTTACGCCTTGAAGGTGAAAAATGCTGTCAGGTGTCATTCCAAAATATCCCATGAATGCTCATTTGGGTTCAGATCTGGTGACTCAGAAGGCCATGACATATGTATAACATCAGTGTCATGCTCATCCAGTTATTGGATTCTACACCGATGCCAGCCTGGATGGGCTAGGAGAAATGATCAGAACTATAATTAATTTTACCTTGAACTGTTGGCCCTCAAGTGGATCCATGACAGAAAAGTTCAAGGACTTTTTATGGGGGATGTTGTTTACAGTATTCACTGACAACAACCCATTGGTGCACCTCAGCACGATCCGGCTGGGGGCTGCAGGACAGTGGTGGGCAGCACAGTTAGCTATTTGTACTTTGGATATTAAGCATCGGCCTGGTAAGAGTGATCAGAATGCAGAGAGTTTATGCAGGCAATATGGGAGAGCACTCAGAGAGGTGTCGAACCCCTGGGGGGGGATTTTCCCTGTGCTCTCTGGCATGATGAAGACCCAGCACTGTGCTTGGTGAGGCAATGGGTAGAGAAGCAGATTTGGGGTCATTGAATAGATCATATCTTTCTAACTAAATGACTAAATAACCAAATACAAAATGCAACAGTAAATGCATTACAGATTTTAATTACAGCAATACCAATGTATTTATATAGGTTAACGGAAGTAAAATTAACACATTTTTTACAACTCACATCAGTCTTAAAGTGTTATTTCCTCATCAGAATTTCCAATGCAGACAAGGAATCAAATTATAATAAAACAGTTTAATTTGAGTAAAACATACAAGATGTGTCCAATGACACTTCACAAAGCACTGTCATTTATATATATATTCCCAGTAATTGTTTTTCACCCTGCAACACATAAGCCCTGACAGTCTTAAACATGTCCTGTCCTCTAGTGGTTACTTAATGCATTGCTAGTGCTGGGAGACTGAACGTTTCTGCATCTCTGCATTAAATTGAACTGATCACAGTCCATCCTATTGGGTACTAGAAGCCTTTCTGTCACTCAAATTCCATCTCTCCGTTAGTGATGGTGCAGTTTTTTACAGACACCTGTTGTTCCACCTGTGAATCTCTGCACAATCTCATGAATGATATTGTTTGCATTTAAACTATGAGGCTTGGTAAGTTTTTCTTCCTCAGCATTTCCACAAATATCTGGTCAATATGACCATAGCCAGGACACCTAACAAACCCCAAATATTAAAACTCTATACATCCCACTACATTATCAAAGCCACAAGGTCACATGCTAAATTAATAAGTTGTCCTGGACTAGCATAGATATATTGGAAAATCTAAGACTATTGTTAGTCTGTGAATGCAGCATTACATTCATTAAAGTTTTACTCTCATATGAGGATATATTAATTTAAGAATTACAAACATGCAGAAGTACAGTTAATTACATAAAATGTGATACAATACACCAGTCAGCTTCTGTAGTGTAATGATTTACAATAAATATACTACCATTAGTTGAAGAATAAAGACTACAGTTGTAATTTGGGTTCAGTTATCCAAAGCAGTTTATTATTCAAGCGATCGCAGGGAGACAAATCAGAAAGCAGTCTGACAGAGTTTTCCCTGGCAGCTTAAGATCTCTCTGCATGCAGGCAGGACCCAGCAGTTTATATAGACAGTCACACACAAAACAATAATTCAAAGAGATCTCTTATCACTGGGAGAACTTAGATTTGCAGATATATTGCCACACCCGTCTCACTCTCTTCTCCATCCCTTCCCTCTCATCTGCACATTCTTATCATAACTAGAAACATAGGAGGCCTATTCACTTTGCTTCAGCACATTTTACTAGAGTATTTTTACCCCTGGGCTGGTTTAGTAAATCACAATATAATAAAAGTCTCCACAAGAAATCTACAGTTAGCATCATAACAATGAGTGTTTGTATTATTCCACTTTTCTTGTCACAGATACCCTCTTGTGATTTCCTTACAACAACTAACAGGTTGCTATTGGACACATTTGCACACTCAGCTCATAAACACATATTAACACAAGCAGACTTAAGAGCTCCAATGTAATTGTGTTGGCTACCCCAATACAAGAGAAATGCATGCAGGGACATAGAGCTTTAATGGGCAGACTGCCTGTCTTGGCTGTATTTTGTCTTCCTGAAGCTTAACCCTCACTCTTATAAAGGGGAGACAATGGTAATACCATTCTCGTTTTCGGTATAGAACAGTGGGTAGAATGTCTCTGTGAAGCTCACATCGAAACTGTAAACTAATTCACGAGTCTCCACTTTGTAAAAGGACAGCTGCTGCTCCTCACAGTTAACATACACCCCCACCCTACTGGGCAGCAGCCTCCACTCTATTGGGGTTCGGGGTGCAGTAATGGCACTGAACTTTGTTACAAACCAGCGTTCTACAGCCCAAGCACCATTCTCAGGCCTTAGGTAATTTCCCCGAAGAGCAGATCCTTTGAAGATGCCGACTCCCCAGTTTTGATTGTCGTCCACTTCTGCCTCCCAGTAGTGTCTACCTGATCTAAATCCTGATTTACCCTAGACACAGCAATGAACAACAAATCTTGATGGCAGTGGCGGGCGATGAATATCATCACGCATCACATGCTTCCCATCATCGGAGACCTTTAATATGGCGTGGGCTGAATCATGGTCCAGTGTCACATCAACTGCAGGAATAGAGAGGACATATCTGTTGAGAGAGGAGTCCTTGAAACTAACGAATGTACCTTCTCTTGCATGTGTCTTGTCTGTGCTGGTTTGCATTCCAGCTCTGTTACTAACCTGCATGACATCCACATGTTTAACTGAGAAATTAAAAAAAAGGGGAGTACCTGCACACTCACCACAGCTCTAATGCAGACATACAAGTATTTAAGTATTTAATTATTAAGTATTTAATCCCATGCTTGGATTGGATTAACTTTTATTAACTGAGAAATTTGAAATAGGATGTGATAAGGGTTCAAGAAACTTGGATTGCAAACCAGCTCAGAGAGGTCCAGTTTTGGGAACCTCTGCTATAATGGACTGGAAGTGTTGCATTACCATTTGATTGCTGCACACAACTGAGAGTGTGTAAGTGCAACTGTGGATTAAGAGACAGAGGTTGAGTGATGTAGTGACTGAAGGATCAAAATGACCTCACAAACAGTACCCCTCTGTATGATTGTGTGTGTGAGAGAGAAGGATTTCACAACGATTTATTCTGCCTATTACTGTTTATAATATGCATGTACCTGATGCACTCTGGATCCATTTCCACACTAGGAAAAACAAAAACAAAAACAAAAACATTTAATTTTTTTAATTGACACCCGTCTTCTATTAAACAGCAGTAATGCAATTGACAAACAGATAAACAATGAACAGAAAGGTGTTACTCTTGAGGCATTAGGTAATTAAAACTTCAGATCATTAATGCTAACAGTGTGTTAAGATCTCTGAAAAAAAAAATATATATATATACAGTGAAGGAAAAAAGTATTTGATCCCCTGCTGATTTTGTACGTTTTCCCACTGACAAAGAAATGATCAGTCTATAATTTTAATGGTAGGTGTATTTTAACAGTGAGAGACAGAATAACAACAACAAAATCTAGAAAAACTCATTTCAAAAAGTTATAAATTGATTTGCATGTTAATGAGGGAAATAAGTATTTGATCCCCTATCAATCAGCAAGATTTCTGGCTCCCAAGTGTCTTTTATACAGATAATGAGCTGAGATTAGGAGCACTCTCTTAAATATCAGCTTGTTACCTGTATAAAAGACACCTGTCCACAGAAGCAATCAATCAATCAGATTCCAAACTCTCCACCATGGCCAAGACCAAAGAGCTGTCCAAGGATGTCAGGGACAAGATTGTAGACCTACACAAGGCTGGAATGGGCTACAAGACCATCGCCAAGCAGCTTGGTGAGAAGGTGACAACAGTTGGTGCGATTATTCGCAAATGGAAGAAACACAAAATAACTGTCAGTCTCCCTCGGTCTGAGGCTCCATGCAAGATCTCACCTCGTGAAGTTTCAATGATCATGAGACCGGTGAGGAATCAGCCCAGAACTACATGGGAGGATCTTGTTAATGATCTCAAGGCAGCTGGTACCATAGTCACCAAGAAAACAATTGGTAACACACTACGCCGTGAAGGACTGAAATCCTGCAGCGCCCGCAAGGTCCCCCTGCTCAAGAAAGCACATGTACAGGCCCGTATGAAGTTTGCCAATGAACATCTGAATGATTCAGAGACCAAAATCGAGCTCTTTGGCATCAACTCAACTCACCGTGTTTGGAGGAGGAGGAATGACCCCAAGAACACCATCCCCACCGTCAAACATGGAGGTGGAAACATTATGCTTTGGGGGTGTTTTTCTGCTAAGGGGACAGGACAACTGCACCGTATCAAAGGGACGATGGACGGGGCCATGTACCATCAAATCTTGGGTGAGAACCTCCTTCCCTCAGCCAGGGGATTGAAAATGGGTCGTGGATGGGTATTCCAGCATGACAATGACCCAAACACAGAGCCAAGGCAACAAAGGAGTGGCTAAAGAAGAAGCACATTAAGGTCCTGGAGTGGCCTAGCCAGTCTCCAGACCTTAATCCCATAGAAAATCTGTGGAGGGAGCTGAAGGTTCGAGTTGCCAAACGTCAGCCTCGAAACCTTAATGACTTGGAGAGGATCTGCAAAGAGGAGTGGGACAAAATCCATCCTGAGATGTGTGCAAACCTGGTGGCCAACTACAAGAAACGTCTGACCTCTGTGATTGCCAACAAGGGTTTTGCCACCAAGTACTAAGTCGAAGGGGTCAAATACTTATTTCCCTCATTAACATGCAAATCAATTTATAACTTTTTTGAAATGCTTTTTTCTGGATTTTTTTGTTGTTATTCTGTCCCTCACTGTTAAAATACACCTACCATTAAAATTATAGACTGATCATTTCTTTGTCAGTGGGCAAACGTACAAAATCAGCAGGGGATCAAATACTTTTTTCCCTCACTGTATATACATGATATTGGTGCTGCCATCAGAAACTACAATGTACATTTCTATGCTGATAATACTGTACTGTATTCCTCTGCACCCTCCATTAAGCAAGTTATCTCACAAATAAACATTCGCTCTTTGATTTAAAATTGACAAAACAACATATATGCAAATTGTAATACATTTTTACAATGATCCCACTGAAACTTGTGTTAGTACATTACAAGATACTCATTAACAGAGTTTCCACATACAAAAAATTGGCTTTGGGATTTGGCTTGATGAAACACTGTAATTTAAAACACACTTAGTAGAACTTACAAAGAAACTCTACAGAAATAAGGCATGTTTTACTTCACTTGCAAAGAAAATTGTCCAGTCAACTTTTTTGTCTGTTCTTCACTACAGTGACACTATTAATATAAATTGAGCTGTACGTATTTTAAAACCCTTGAAAGCAATTTACCATAGTGCCTTAAGCTTATAACTGGAAACAGATATTGAACACTCAGTTCGCTCAGTTAGGAGAAAGCAGCATCAACTTTTATTTATCTATAAAGCCCTGTTGTGCAAATTACCTTACTATCTTTTGGCACTATTAACATTCAAAATAACACAGTATGACACTCATTCACGGATGGTTTATTCTGGAAACTCCTTTTGTTTCCACTCCTCTTGGAAGTACAGCCTTTAGTTTATGGAACGCTTTTCACAATCCAGAACTCAGGTTAGACTCTCTGGTTTCACTTGGTCACTTTAAATACCCGATTAAGGATCTGTTTTTAGAGGAGTGTGTGTGTGTTTTTCTTGAATTGTAATTTTATCTTGTAGGTTTTTGTTTATGTTAATTGTTGATTTTGAGATCATGTATTGTATGATAGGCTTTTACATTATTTTTTATTTTTATTCGGAATATTGTACACTGGCTTTTTATGACTTCCTTTGTAACAGGGCACCCTTGAAAAAGAGACCTAGTTCTCAATGGGTTTTCACTAGTTAAATAATGGTTAATAAATTAAATAAATAAATAAGACTTAGCAGTGTCCTGCCCTCCGAAGATGAATGACGCTAGGAGGAAATACAAAGGATGAAAAGACTGTGCCAAAAATAAAATAGGAAATACATGAATAAATAAAACACAGAAATAAAACATGAAATAAATACATACATAACTATATATATTTCGATGTATTTCCTTTTTATATTTATTTATATATATATATATATTTCCTGTTTTATTAATTTATGTATTTATTTATTTATACACTGCTCAAAACGAATTAAGGGAACACTCCAAGTTCAGAAATCAGTGTTAAGTGTTCCCTTAATTTTCTTGAGCAGTATATTTTAATTTTGGCATGGATTACCCTCCATCCTTTTATCTGTGTTCCATCTTTACTTTAAAATTGACATCCATTGTTGTTATCGCCTGATATTAATTAATATGTTCCTGTTTAATCCCTTTTGATTCATATTGGGTGACAAAATGTTAGATTATGGTAAAAATAAAAATTATACACACACACACACACACACACGCAGACACGCACACTTGGGTTATGACACAGTGACTTGGGTAGGAAGGTATTGGTGATTTGTGTGTAGACTTGAATATTGAGCATTTTTATTTTATTTCGAAAGATCAATTTTAAATGCAACAATTTTTATTATTATTATTATTATTATTATTATTATTATTGTCTGTTGCATAAACCAATGATTTGTTCATGTTGTGGATGTGTCTGGATGTGACTGCATGAACCGAACGAAAGACAGACAAAACTGTGATTGATCACCTGCAAAATCTAAATTGTTTATTTCTATTAATTTGTCAAACAAAATATAAAAACACAATACAAAGTCATTCACTCCTACAACGCTCTGTAGGGCAACACAGCCATCCTGACCGATCTGACTTCTGCATGACTGTAAGAGACCAACATCCACACAGGGAATTACAATGTAAGAAATACTACATTACTTATATTACCCTTTAAAATCAAAAGTGTAATTTACATGTGAGTTTCAGCAGTGCCCATGCTGCAAGTGAAACATTTAAACGTTCCCATGTCATCACATCCAAAGTTGCTGTGTTTCAAATTTTTTTTTTTAAATAAAATGTTATTATACAAACAAACATGTTGTCTAGTTATATAGTGTGCGGATAGGAAGATACTGAGTCAGTTATGTCTTCCGATGCCAAAGTGCACTTGGTATTTGTTACGGATAACTACTTTTTTCTCAAAAGTTTATTCTGACTTTCTTCTCAGACTATAACCCCCCGGCACGCAGCCTCATTGAAACAATGACAATTTGTGGAGCTCATTTCGCTTTTTTTTTTCCTTTTTCTTTTCTGCCTATATCAGCTGCGTATTGTGTTCCTTTATTTCTCTTCCCCTGCGTTTTACTAAGAAGTCAGGTTGAGATTAAAACATTAGCACTGGAGATTTAGGCTAGACCCGCGATTGTGTTTCTTGTGACAGTCGTCTGAAGTTTGCAGGGACTTTATAGCCAATTCACTTTCTCTGGTTCCCAACATGCTGGGGCAGTGGCCGTTTTGGAGACATGCATGTGAACAGAATCAGAATAATGGAGAATTAAGGAGCGCAGCTGCACTGCAGCTCTGTGGCATTTCTGCAGTCTCTTCTCTCACACAGATGGGCAATGACTTGTGATCAGTGCACTGGAGTCCAGACACAACAGCCCCTCTGAACGGACAGCTCAGACCCACAAGATGAAGATTATTACTCCGTTTAAACCTCCAGCTAGACACCGGTAGTCACAGTCAGTGCATCATAGACTGACTGCCAGTCAACACATAACCTTACTTATATTTATTACACACTATGCAGGTTTAAATAAGTCTATCTAGACCATGGGTTCTCAAACTTTATCAAAACGAGCCTCCCTGAGCAATGACAAAAAATACTGCCCGTCCTCATAGTTTACTAAAACAATACAACAATCCCATCTGCTCCCGTTAAGACGTCCAATTAAGCTTACCTAGGGTCAATTCATCAGTGACTGAGCTGACTGGCTCACCACGGTACTTTTGTTTGTGTGAGAAAGTGTCAGAAATAACAAATTGCTGTAAAAACCCATGATGAATGCACCCCATTATGTTTAATGTATTGCGTAAAGTAGCACTATAATTTAAAGGTTTGGCAGTAGCAGTAAAATGGTCCTAGATGGATATTTAGGGGACGTCACACTACTGTATTGTATATGTTTAAATACAACAATCACCATTTGGCAGCGCAACAATAATTATTCAGTATGTTTACATACTGGATGCAGATGTTCGTCAATGATTGTAAAAATTAAATGCTTTGCTGGTCAGATCTGCGCAGACTGATGACATCCTGCACAGTATGAACGCACCCGTACATTATTTGGTTGTATCAGAAGTAGACTGTCCAATGTATTTGGTGGACTAAATGTAGTTACTTTGTTTGCATCATATGTATTTGTTATTGTACGTGTTATGCTGCCATTTCTTATATGCACTAATCATGTAAATATCCGGTGTTTTATTAACCGAGCTCAATTGATTATTGCATCCACGTATGTGAGTTTCAGTTCTAGAATGTATTTGTATTTTTTAAGGTCACTGTGTCCAATTAGATCAGCGGGATTTGTTTGATCGCAACCTGGTGCGTATTTCTGAAGCTGGGATGCATATGCACAGAGTTTTACATTTGTAATTGAGCACAGGTGTGAGTAGGTTGCCGCATTGAGTGTGGCCTGGTTAAAAGGACCGGTGAAGAGTGAAAGGGAGACAGAAGAAATAACATGAAGTACAACGAAGCCGTCTTGGGCTGAGGTAAACTGAGGAATAATAATAATAATAATAATAATAATAATAATAATAATAATAATAATAATAATAATGGACAATGGACAATGGACAATGGACAATGGCGTGGCTGGAGTAAATACAAGGCTGAGGTTTAGGCTGCAGCTGCTCTCCTGCAGATCCAGCAGGTGGACCAGCTTGTTGAGCCGGCTGCCAACCAGCATGCGGATGAAGGCGGGGGAGCGGGTGCAGGGCGTGTCAAGCCAGGGGTTGTACATGATCGGCTCTTCCAGGAGCCCCTGCAGCACCCGAGGCCCCCCTCCTCCCGGGGCCGGTACAGCACTCCTCTCCTCAGCCAGTGCAAACCGTCCCAGAGAAATCCAGGACAGCTCTCTGCAGCTCCCCCAGCATCCCGGGCGGTGTCTCTACACACACTAACCGGTGCCACAGTGTGGAGGCCACTAAGTTGTTGACGAAAAGTGTCCTGCCTCTGTAGGAGAGCTGGGGGAGCAGCCAGGGCAAGCAACCCAGCTGTCCTTGCACCTCCTCCAGCACCCCCTCCCAGTTATTCCTTTCACTGGCCTTGTCTCCCATGTGCACCCCCAGGTACTTAAAACCTCCCCTGCTCCAGGTGAGCCTGTCTGGTAGTGCTGGGGGGCTGCAGCCTTCCCACTGCCCCAGGAACAGGGCACAGCTCTTAGCCCAGTTCACCTTGGCTGAGAACAGAGTCAAAGTCTGTGAAGGTGGTGTCCCACTCCCCCATAACCACCAGGTCGTCAGCATATGCTGACACACGGACAGGGGGGCTGGGGCAGTGTGGCAGGGACAGTCCGCTGATGACATTGCGCAGTTCATGGAGCAGGGGTTCGATGGCTAAAGAATAGAACATGCCTGAAAGCACAGCCTTGCCTGACACCCCTCTTCACAGGGAAGGGAGCACTCCATTGATCAAAAATTGACCTGCCGGTTACTCTGGTCAGAGTGTACCACAGACCCCATGACCTCCCTCAGTCTGTTGACCAGAGCTTTGGAGAGCAGCTTATAGTCCACACACAGCAAGGTCTCCAGTTCTTTGTCATACAGATCCCCTTTCTTGGGCAGCAGTGTGATCACTGCCCTTCTGCAGCTGAGCGGCAGCTCACCCTGAGCCAGACTCTCCGTCTACACGGCCAGCAAGTCCTCCCCCAGCTGTGGCCAAAAGGCTCGGTAGAACTCTGCGGGGAGTCCCTCTATGCCAGGGGACTTAGCATTGTGCAGCCCACTGGGAGCAATGGAGAGCTCCTCCAGTGTGAGCTCCCCTCCAAACCCCTTTTCCACTCTTTGGGGACCTGTGGAAGAGGTTGGATGAACCTGCATGTGTGGGGCGTGTCTCCGCCTCCTGTCTCACTGGAGAAGAGCTGCGTATAGAACTGCACAGCCCTCCCTCGGATCTCCTCTGGCTCGCGCAGCTCATGCCCGGATGTCGTGCAGAGACAGTGGACCAGTTTACTCTGGCCGTTCTTCTTCTCCAGACTGAAGAAGTAGCGGGTCGGAGCATCCACCTGTGACCTCAATCTCGTCAGTGCTCCCTGTACCTTTGTATCCAGCAGGTCAATGAGCGATGCTTTTTTGCTCTTGAGGTCCGCAACAAGCCTGCTATTGGGAGTGGACTCCACAGCCCATAGGAGCTCCAGGATGTCGGTCTTCAAAGCCCTCATAGACTCATAGACTCTTAATGACACTTGCAGTGTACTGCTGACAAAAACTGGTGAATCTGCACCTTCCCCACATCCTACCACTGTCCCAAGGAAGTAAAACCATGCTTTTGCACTCACCATTCCTGCCAGAAAAAAATTAAATGTTCTAAAATGCTTGTCATTAGTTAAAAGGGTGTTAAAATGCCAGTAGGCACCACTGGTCTTAACTGAGGGGATTAAAACAGGTCAGATGACAATACAGTGATCAGACAAACCAGTAGGAGTGATAAAACAAGACTTAAAAGTGCTAAGATGATGTTTAAAACAATAAAAGCACAATCCCGTACATTGATCCAGGTGTACTGTCTTTTATTCTGATTAAAATTCCTCCAAACATCCTTTAGCTCACACTTCTGTATAATCCTGTGCATCTCAATGCCATCCATTAATGCCTAGACTCCCAGTTGTAAATTCATCAATATGAAAAATGTAAAGTACAGGAAAAACAAGAGGTAACAGAGAAACAAAGACGAGTAAAAAGGAAAAACGTATTATTCATTGTCGGTTCCAAGGAGGAGGCTGGCCCGTAATGTACTAATCAGCGCTTTCAGTCTCCATCTCTCCAGATCAGTGAAACCGTCAGTGCCAGAGCCCTTTGCCATGAGATGCTTAATAGACCCAGATAGCACAAGACGTTGGGCCAATGTCGGCATATGGTTGGCATGGTCGGACAGCAGTATGGTCGGGGGGGTGACGTATAGCCGACGTCGGCATATGGTTGGCACGATCGGACTGCAGTTACGGTCGGCGAGATGGATCATGTCCGACTAAATGCCGACAGACAAGATATCAGTGCAACTTGTTTTAATGGATTGACCTATATAGCTTTAAAATATAATACGTATGAATAATGATAGTAAATATATTTGACACTGTGAATAATAATGATAGTAAATATATTTGATGCTGTGAATAATAATCAGTAAATATATTTGATTCTGTCAGAAAGAGCAGCTGCAGTATTTTAAATATTAAAATGTACTGTTTAAATGTACTGAAATGTAGAATATATCATTGTCTGAAGTACCGGGTTATATGTATGACACATTAACTGTTGTTTTCAAAGTAACATTTTTAAACTATCTAATTTTCTGTATCGCGGAATGGCTTATGTAAATGGCAATATAGCCAGTTGAGTAATGAATTATGTAGCGAATGTATTTCAATTTGTAACTAATTTGTCAGAAGTGAAAAACACCAGTTTTCACATTTTCTTGGCATTGTATTTTTCTTCAGTGAGCCGGTTTCATTCCTATATATAGGCATTGTGTGTGAAGATGCCACAGAAACGAGTTGTTTGTTTGTATTAGAGGACACTGAATTAGCCACACATGTAACTTAATGCCTTCAGGACAGAAGGGAACTTTCACATAACTCTTTTAAAAGTTGTCAGTACTGACAATTACAGTTATAAGAATGATGGTTTATTAAATGCCTTGTAGTTTAGTTATATTTTGTTTATCTGTTTATCTAGAATTGAGCCAGATGTGTCCAGATGATTCAGGAACTCAGTCACTGAGAAGCAAGACCAGACGTGTGTCGTTTATTCTTTTATTTTATCTACTATTTGTGAATAAAATTGGTGCTCATTATTCCTTAATGCCTCTGCTGGCTACTGCATATTTACTTATTTAATATTAAATGTGTTATTTAATTGGGCTTGGTTCTGTTGAGCATGTATAAGACATCAGCTTTTTAAATAACTATGTGAATTGGATAATACAAAATGTACTCTCTCAAGCTTCCTGCATCCTTACCTCACAGGGAGAGAGAAAACAAAGCATTGACACAGTGACAGTAGTGGCTCCGAAAACATTGCAGGCTACAGGACGAGCACAGCGAAGCAACGAGCAACACTGGATACAGGAGAAGAGCAAAGGATACTTTTGAGGATGAACATTGGCAGGTCAAAACACGGATGTACCGACCGTTGTTGGACCGACGTAGGCACTATGACGTTGGCCCAACGCTGCTGTGCTATCTGGGGAAGCAAAAAGTCGTGCATGATCTGGGAAAAAAATCCTACACTACTACCGACCTCTTTCCCTTAATTTTCTCAAAAAAACTCCTGATGCAAAGAAAGCTGTATCCTTCACTGTAACTCTGACTCGCCGTGGACGTGGAGGCAAGAGAGGAATCCGTGAAGCCACCCTCAGTCACTCTCCGAGCCCGAGTCGTCCCCGGTGGCTGCCACGATGCTCCAGCGTGTAGCCAAACCTTTTCCCACCAAGCCACTCGGTACCCCAGCTTTACTATCTTACCCACCAGGTCTCTTACTGCCACTACTTATCCCAACACCGTCCATGCTCCGCTTTTTTGCAGCTACCCCTCCCAGCACCTTCTTAGCGTGTTTTTTCCTCAGTGTTTTAAATTCTACCTTGTATTGTCCTTCTCCACTTCCATCTCTACAGTCCCCACACACTCTACAATGGATGTTAGATAGCGTTACCCTCCGGGCAGGAGCTGTAGGTGGTAGCACTAGTGTGAAAGTGCTGTCTAGCACTATACCATTCACTACAAGCTGATTGACCAAATCAGTGGTTTTTAAGAAAATAACAACTCATCCGGGAGGCTTGATCACATCCTACTACCTCCCCAACCACTAACACACACCTCTCTAGGGGACAGAACTGCACCGGGGCAATCTTGACTCCATGGCGTCGAGTCAGTTTCTCAACAGACGCATTCAGGGGGCCTGACCCCCCCCCCCCCGAAACGGGAAAAACTACCACTACTGCCCCTTCCACTCGCCTGTTTCGCTACAATCAGAAAAAAGTGAAAACTCTACAAAAAGACAATATAAACAAATTGGAAAAAGTAAAACATGAAAAAAAGAAACAGAAAAAGGACAGAGCTCTCAGCAGCACTCCAGCTCACTCCAGGCCCCTCCCACACAGTGACAGCATGCACCAGAGAGAGAGAGAGAGAGAGAGAGGGAGGACAAGAAAGCAGGCAGGCAGGTAGGTAGGTAAAGGGCTCAACTGGAGCTGGGCTTCTACTGTCTGCAACTTCAGGACTGAAAAGGTAAAAACAAAAATCTGATGAGCTGCTCAAATTATATACAGATCTGTTCTTTAAAAAAACCTGCCAATTCTCAAATTTTTTGCCGACTGAATGAGCTGTTCTCACACATAGTTGTCTCTTACATAACACTGAGGTGGACTTATGCCTTGATGTTTAATACTACAGGAAAATGTGATTACTCTTATAAATGAATACTTATTTTAAAATTAAAACAGATGACCAAGTTAAAATTCACGTCCGTTGTTATCTTGCAGTTTTTGAAACCTGTAGTATGTGTAACCTGAACTGCTGCATTCTTTTGCACATGCACAAACACACACCTAGTACGTAATGCATTTCAGCCTTGTTCCATGTTCCCGGTCACTTACGTTTCCCATTCACTCCCTCTCTTTTTATAGAGTTTTTTGTATATGAAATATTATTTAAGGAAAACTATACAGCTGAAAAAACTAATTAATGAGACAAGACCTAACTAGTTTTTGGTCTCAAATTGCACATTTCCTCTGTGTTTGTGGTAGATGAATAACACAAGGCATAAGGTCATTTTTTTACCTCTGGAAGTTAGTCAGATCCTGGTATTCACACCATCCGATCTATATTTTAAACCAAATTTAAATCTGGATTGGTTGTCATTAATTAACCTACCACAACATATATGATTTATTTAGTTATTGTACACTATGTGAAAGCAAATAGTATTAGGTTTTTGCGATAGCTTTAATACCTCCTGGTTAAATAAATATAATAAAAATTAAGTTTGGCCATTAGGGAAAAAAGGAAATAAACCTTAGCAACTTATTTATCTTCCTTCCTTTATTGTATCTTTGTCCCAGCCATGGCATCCGCCATGAGCCTCCTGTCGGAAAAGCAGTTCCTGTGCTCCCTGTGCCGGGATGTGTTCTCCAAGCCCGTGACGGTGCCGTGTGGGCACAGCTTCTGCATGGCCTGCATCGAGAGGCACTGGAAGAGCAGCGGTGCCTACCAGTGCCCTCTCTGCAAGAAGAGGTTCAAGGAGAAGCCGGACCTCAGCGTGAACCGGCTTCTGGCGGAAATCACAGAGGAGTTCAAGAAAACCAGGATGGTCAAGAGTGTCGCTGCGTCTGAGAAAGACCCCCCGGTCCCCCAGATAAAGAAGGTATCGCCGTCCATTACTAGGGCACAGTTGGTCCGCAGCTCTGGTCCTGGGGAGCTTCACGGTCTTCTGGTTTTCATTGGAGCCTAGCTTTCCATTGCAATTACTTCAGATCGATGTAGTCAAGATGAATGTGAACTGTGGCCACCGATTAAGGAGACCAGTTAGACTTGGGAGAAAGCAACTAGCCCCCCTGTTGTAAAATTAGCAGCGGTCATGTATCAATTGCAAACCCAATCCGTGTGTTCTCTGCCGCCCGTGTTTTGCTCGGGACAACATGGCGCACCACTCCAGGTGCTTACTCTCCCTCCGTTTGTCCACAGGCACAGCTGGGGAAGATTCTTGCAGAACATCAACAGAAGGTCCAGGACAGAATGAAGAAGCTGGAGGAGATCAGCCAATGCAGGAAGCTTATGAAAGTGAGTCCCATTGTAAGCATCATACTGAGGAGAGTTACTGAAGGGCACTAGTGAGAACTGATGGATTTTTTTTTCATCCAAGGAACGACCTAAACTAGAGAGTGAGCTTCCATATTTTACAAGTCTATCATCATCATCATCCAAAGTGCCTTTCTTTATATTTTTATGCCTTTTCCCCTTCCTCTTTCAGGACTCCGCAGAGAGAGAGATCGAGGAGAGCAAGCAGGTGTTCGCAGCGCTGTTGTGCTCCCTGGAGAGGAGCCAGGCCGAGCTGATCGAGCTAATCGAGCAGAAGAGGCGAGAGGCGGAGTGGAAGGCCGAGGGGCTCATCGCGGAGCTGGAGAAGGAAATCTGGGAGCTGCAGAGTAGAAGCGTGGAGCTGGAGCAGCTCGTCCAGACTGAGGACCAGACAGAATTTCTACAGGTTCACTCCCATGCCTTCTCAGTTGGCGTATATAATGTTTAACTTGCAGTGCCAAAAAAAACAACACAACAACATTTTGACAAGCGTGTTTTAATTCAATCACAAAGGAAATGCTGACCTTCTTTCGTGGGCAAAGTAAAACCTTATGACTATTCATTTCCTCTGGTCTTCCTCTAGCGTTCAGCATCTCTGTCCAGCCCTCCCTACATTAAGAACTGGTCAGACATCACGGTCCTTGCTGACCCAAGTTTAGGGGCTGGTAGGAAAGCTGTAACCAACCTTGTGAAAAAATGTCAGGAAGAAGTGCAGAAACTCACAGATATTGGTTAGTATTATTGTATTTATTTTTGTATTTATATTAATATATACACACACATTACGATAATAAATAGTCTCAGTGTTTCCTTATGTATAATAAAAGGTTTAGTAATCATTATTATTAGCTTATCTGTTATCAGTCAATAAATCAGACCTTTCAGCACTGTCTTCCCTGAGTATTGCATTGGAAAACAAAGTAAAGAAAATACAGAATTATTACTTTTTTAATTGATGGTTCTTGTACCACTGTCATCTTCTTTACAGAGCTGAAGAGGATCCAGCAATATTCAGGTATGGGATTCTGCTCCGACTGATCAATCATGTAGACAGTAAGAGATTTACAATGAAACGTCTAGCTCCCTTGTTATTTTACTCATATTACTTGTTTTCGCATCCACAGATGGCGTGACACTGGACCCCAATACGGCGCACCCCTACCTGATCATATCTCAGGATGGCAAAAAAGTCCGCCTGGGAACCAAGCGGCAGGCAGTTCCTGACAATTCGAAGAGATTTGACCATGTTGCCAACGTGCTGGGCAAACAATTTTTCACCTCGGGAAGACACTACTGGGAGGTGGACGTGGGGGAGAAGACTGAGTGGGATTTGGGTGTGGCCAAACAGTCGATTGACAGGAAAGGGAAGATTACCGTGAGCCCGGAGAATGGATACTGGTCAATGTGTCTGAGGAATGGGAACCAATACACAGCCAACAATGCCACCTCCACACCTCTCCTCCTGCAACCCAAGCCTTGGAAGGTGGGGGTATATGTGGATTATGAGGAAGGGCAGGTATCCTTCTACAATGTGGAGACCCGGACACACATCTACACTTTCATGGATACCTTCACTGAGAAACTACGGGCTTTCTTTGGCCCAGGTCTGCATCATGATGGGAAAAACTCTGCCCCACTGATCATCTCTCCTGCCATTCACAAGAGCTGGGAGACCGAGTTGGTGTGAGTGTGGTGTGGATGGCAGCTAGGAGCCAGGGGGTTTCAGTCACTGTTAGTTTCCCATGGGGAAGAGAAATACATCAGAAGAAAACTGACTGTGTGTTTGGGTTATCATTTCAAAACTAATCTAGATTTCTAGTCTTTTCCATAAAAAACTAAAACAAACAAACACATACACAAACAAAATCTTTGATGTTGTTTTGTTTTATATTCACCAATTGCGATAGTATTCTGGGGTCAAATGCAGGGGCACTCTCCCTCCCCGCATCCCCCGCCACGTTAAATCAGGAAGCAAATGGCTTCCTGTGGTGTAGTGGAGAGGCAGCAGGAGCGCCCGGAGAGAAGAATCGACTATGGTAATGGATTGTGTTTATGGACTTTGATTTGCCATTTGATGTCATTTTTGATTTCATGTGGGTTGTGAGGGAACTGTGTTTATGTATGTAGGTACACTCAAATACATTTTTCTTTCTGGGGTTTTGTATGTCTGTTGTGTTTGATCCTTGCAGGCACTGTACAAAATAAATTCCCCCACAGTGCCACGCAATATAAAGAGATTTGTATGGTTCATGTTCTGAATAAAGAAGTGCAAGTCACATTGTGTCTTCATAATGAATACATGTGTGTACACTGGGCCTCTTGTGCATTCCTTCTCTCCCAGCTGTGCAGAATTGATAGGATGTAGAAGACATGGGGAAATACGATGCTGTTCACATGTTGGCATTAATGAGTGTAATGGTATACTTTCATGCCTTAATCTTTTGCCATTATTTCACCTTGATTTACATCCATGCTGTACCTCAGACCAGAGGTTGAGAGATTAACTACACAACCTCCACAGTGCCAGTTACAGGCTGACATAACTCCCACTCCTCCAACTGGGCAGGAAGCCAGAAAGCATCCAAGAGCTCAGTACCATCGCCAGGGACAGTGCTGTTGTGTGCAACTGGCAGATGCCCCCCAAAGTTTTTTCAGTCATGACAAATCACTGAAATTGATGGAAATTTTAATTCATTTAAAATTCGAACTGGTGTGCTTAATTTCTGAATGAATAATCAGTTGCTCCTGAGTATCATAAGAGTTGTAATCCATTCACAATTGAATAAACAAATGCAACAAAAAAGAGATGTTCCCTTTTTTGTTAACTTCTGTCTTTGGGTACCTATGATTCCAACATTCTTCCACTTCCAACCAAAAATAAAAATCCCAGGCTGCACGTCTTTCCACACAGGCACATAAAAACAAACAGCGTCAAGCCTGGGCCCGCCCCCTCCCTCCATCAAGTGCTGCTCATTTCAGAGCAGCGGGCGGAGCTACACTAAACAGGCATGGGCAGCTTTTCAGTTAACACTAGAGAGCACTGCTGGAGTCTGCTGACTACCTGCACTGCTCACCTGGCTGTGCAGAGGCAGAAAGACACAGAGACTTGACACGAGACTCACTCAGGGCCTGAGATAAGAGAGAGAATCCAGGCAGACAGGGTGTTGACTGTGGAGCTATTTTTGGGGGGCTGTGGGAGGACTGAGTGGGCAGCACCAGGACAGTAACTGTGGGAGAGGGGGCTCACCTGGACCCAGGCTTCTCTTCTGCCACCTGTGGCTACAGCACTGAAAATGCAGAGTGAGTGTTTTCCGATTCTGTTAACATTTTCTAACATTCAAATGAATCTATTCAAAGCACTGAAACTTTAAAAGCAACCAAGGCTCCACTACAGGCAAAGAGTTTTCATTAAGCTAAACTGTCAAAAGAGCTATTTACACTTTTTTAGGGCCAAAGCATGGGATTCTGTTTACCTGAGAAGAAGGACCCAGATCGGATTCAGATTCCCTTATTATTTAGTCAGAAAAATAAAGCATTCTACAGAAATTCTCCCTGGGACTTGGTGTAACATAGCAGTCTGGGTGTTTCCTGTAGGGCTGCATTCCATTCGAGGCATCCAGTGTCACATGGAAATGTACAGACAATGTTGTTATTTAAAATAGGCTTCTTTATTTCTGTGTAAATAACTTGGGAGTAGGCCGCTGGTAAATGATCAATGTATTAAACTCTGCACACACACTAGCTAGCTCTACCGTTTTCCATGAGAACTGAGATTACTGGTTAGAATCATTTTAAGTTCTGGAATAGAGCTTTAGTGGCCCCACAATGCCTTCTAATTATAATAATAATGAATGGAACTTAGCGCTTTTCAAGCACCCAAAGTCGCTTCTATCAGGAAATGGAGACCACGCTCAAGACAGCAGATCGATAAAACTAGTGAGAAGGCTCAAACTGACATACGTGGTGCATCTCTGTATTGTTTTCCAACAGACTGTAAACAACCATACCTCATTTTTTAATAATGTATTGATAAGTAATTGTTTAACATGGTAGAAAAGGGGGAAAAAACAATACAACTTTCAGAGTCTCTGACTTCACAAACTGACAAACTGAAACTGGCATAAGACTGCTTTGGTTTCCAGTTTGAATGTGCTAAATTGGAATGAAATTGCAACCAAATAACATTAATTCAGCCCCGTTCAGAAAAATTGAAACAAGGAATGATTTATTAGCCATCATTTGGAGATGAAGTGGGGAATGCTGAAAACATTTATAGTGCCTAAAGGCACCATTAGGTGTCAACTTGCCTACTTTGTGAATGTTAATCTACACTTCATTGAATGCCACAATTCAATTTGGAAGCAAACAAAAACTTGCAGCTATACTGGTTTTATCAAGTATCTTCCCAAGTCTAAAAATAGACTTACACAACACAACATGAGCAAAGCACAAGATATAACATTTGTATCCAGCACAGTATTAGCATTGGTTGTCAACAAACCAAATCAACAGTATAACTAGATTCCCTTTTTCTGTCGTAGATCCGACGTCCCCTGGTGGCACTCTCTCTGAGGAGCAGTTCCAGTGCTCCATATGTCTGGACATATTTACCGAACCAGTCTCCACTCCCTGTGGGCACAGCTTCTGCATGGCCTGCCTCCGAGGCTACTGGGACCACAGCAAGGTGTGCCAGTGTCCCATGTGCAAGAAAGTGTTTCCCGTGCGCCCCGACCTCAGCATCAACCGGGTCCTGGCGGAGATCGCCGAGCAGTTTCAGAATGTGAGCGTGGGCGGTCCGGCGGGCAGCTTCGCCCGGGCAGGGGATGTGCCCTGCGACGCCTGCATCGGGCGGAAGGTGAGGGCGGTGAAGTCCTGCATGTCCTGCCAGGCATCCTTCTGCGAGAGCCACATCCGAAACCACCGCAAGGTCCAGGCACTCCTGAGCCACAAGCTGGTGGAGCCCATCTACAAGCTGCAGGAGAAGATTTGCCAGAAGCACCAGAGGCTGATGGAGGTGTACTGCCGCAGTGACCACACCTGCGTCTGCGCACTGTGCGTGGAGTCGGGCCACAAGATGCATGACATCGTCTCCACAGACAGAGAGTGGAAGAAGAAGATGGTAGGCATCTTCCCAGTCTCCTCATCATGTAGTACGGGGGTTTCATTCTGCAGGGTACTCTAAGAATGTCTCACCTTCCAGAGTTATTCTCCGTAGATCTTTTAATGAAACGAAGTGTTAGTGAAATGTAATTGGCCTCTTTGTTTTGCCATTTAGCAGATGTACTTAGGTCCCAGTTCACCAGAATTGGTAACATCAGGTGTTTAACAGTCTGGTTCTACCACTCAGAACTGACTAGATTGCATTGTGTCCCCACAGGGTCAGCTGGGAAAGAGAAAGTCAGAGGTGAGACAGCTGATCAAGGACAGAGTGAAGAAGCTGGAGGAGATCAGGTACTCCATGAAGATCATCAAAGTGAGTCTTGTCAAATGTCTTGTCAATAAGGAGTGTCCTTTTATTAAAAAGTGGGCTTCATGTGTTCAGAACAATTACATCATACAAGCGCAGCGTGTCATGAACAGAAGTGATCCACACAGCCCCCACTTCCCTGCAGTAACAGGAGCTTGAAGCTCGGTCGTCACATGAACCTGGACCAACTGGTCCTTCCTGTTCAGCAACTGACGCGAACAGTAGCCATAACATTCTTTTTAACAGAGCGGGTGTTAACTGATCCAAAAAATGTAAAATGGATGCAAAAAGGGATTTTGCAGGGGGAATCGAGTTGAGCTAGTGAAAGTTAGGAGCTAGTTCTCAGCACTCAGCTGAGACAATGTGTAGTGGACTGCCTACTAAGATCAACCTCATTTAAAATCAACTGACCTAATTCCATTGGCTGAGATGATGTGGGAGTGTCTGATAGTCTGAACCAGGTTACAGGTAGTTATAGGATGTCTGAAGAAAAAGTTGATAGATCGAGGAGAAAACTGCTATATAAAGTAACATGTTACTATTCCAGTGTAAGATGGCTATTGCATTACTGCTGTACACTTTAGTGAGGTATTTGTGTTTACAGAAAGAATATTCCAAAGGCACAACAGAACAGGTTACAGATAAGAATCGTGGCATGTTTTTCTTTTGTTATAAACTCCCTGGGTCACACAAAGTATCTTTTGTTCTAGAATCCACCTTTTCACAGCAAGTCAGCAAATAAATAGCAACACGAGTATGATTTTCACATATTTATAGCATTAGTTTATTAGTTTTATTATCTGAAAAGCCCATCTGAAAAGTTACATATTGCATTGGTTCTGAATGTTTATTTATCTTCCATGAAAGATATTAAAATGTGCCTATTCATCTTGCTTTTGTTGTAAACTTGCTGTAATGGCCTCTTCATAACCACCATGGACCAGTACACACATTCTGCCATGATTTGTTTTCCCATTTCTCATGCTTTAGTTTATTTGTGGCCTAGAGACTGAAGCAAAAAAAAAAAGTAGCTGGTACAATAAAAACAGAAAATGAGATGACAATATGATTTTTTCCTTCTAACAGTTAATCATTACGAAATGTAGTCCCAAATTGAATGGGGTTTTCAAGGCTTGGAAATACCTCGAACTAATGGGCAAATGAGAAACAAGACAACTAAATATTTACTTGGCTAAATGGAAAAAGCTCTCCGACCAGTTTTGCTAGGCATTGCCTGCATGCCTCTAGAGGTAGATATACATGATAGGAGACCATTTAGTCCATTTCATCACAGCCTCACTTGTGTCACTGCAAACGTCATAAAAATGACGACAATCATCAATAAATGGCATCTGAAGGTGATGAGACACAGGTGAGCCATCATGTTAGTTTACCACATGTGCACGTTTTTGTTCCACATGCCTTTGAACTTGGGGGGTCCACACAAGTCCCAGTATAAATCCACAATGCTAATTCTGCCATCTTCTGTCCCCCCTACAGAGCTCTGCCCAGAAGGAGATGGAAGAGAGCTGGCAGGTGTACGAGGAGCTGATGCGGGCCTTCGAGAGGAGCCAGGCCGAGGTGATCGTGGCCATCGAGACAAGGCAGAAGGTGGCGGAGAGGCAGGCCCAGGGGCTGATCAAGAAGCTGGAGCAGGAGATCTCTGCGCTGAAGAAGAGGAACGCCAAGCTGGAGGAGCTTTCACACACCCAGGACCAGGTCGTCTTTCTCCAGGTGACTCTCTGCTTCCATCTGGCCAACTAAGACACCACCACCAGAGAAAGGAGTTTATTGATGGCGGATGGCTGTGATGGAAATGGCTGAGCATGAAGAACGGGTTGGAAAATTGCCACTTTCACAGGATGAGTTTCACACTTTCTTTGTAGAAGCCAGAGAGAAATCTAACAGAACAGATCCATTACCTGCTGCACGTGAGGGTAATCAGTCAATTGATATCATGATTTTTATCCCTGTTTCCTGCTTTTTAGAGAAACAGATCCTAGTACTTGGCTACAATCCATTACGTTTCCCTCCATCAACCACAAGTAAAAGGAGAGAGAACAGGATCACTGCATTGGTATAAAAATGTATTCCATCATAAAGGTTAAACTAATAATAAAGTATTTTCTCTCACTTTCTGCTGCAGGGATTCCCAACCCTCTGTGTTCCTCCAGAGCACACAGACTGGTCCAACACCCGGGTCCAAACAGACCTCTACGTGGGGACGGTAAGGAAGTCCGTGTCTCAGCTCGTGGACAGATGCCAGGAGATACTGAAGAAGCTGTATGGAAGAGGTATCAGCACTGAGCAATACAATATTGGCCATTTGGTCATTTAGGATTACACAAAATACTGCTAGCACAGGAATTGTGGTAGTCAAATTTTTGTCATTGCAATTTGATTAAAATTGTGTCTCTATTCTCTGCAAACTAACTGAAATTTGATTAACTGATATCTGACCTGTTTTTCCCCCCCAGAGCTGAAGATGATACAGAAATATGAAGGTATGTATCTGAACCTCTATACAGCTTAAAACTGTAGCTGGGTAAAGCTCTTGACATTTAAATTCATACTACTGATGTCAGTAGTAGAGCAACCTATTTAAATACAATTTGAATTTTAGAAGGGGGTTTCTAGAAGTGTATTGGGATAATTGATTTTACAACATCTCCTCCTTTGCTCCATAGTCGAGGTGATTCTGGACCCCATCACGGCGCAACGCAATCTCGTCCTGTCCGAAGATGGGAAGCAAGTGAAATATGATGCCAGGAGACAGGCGGCCATCGAGAACAACGAGAGCTTCCACCCGGCTCTCTTCGTCCTGGGCAGAGAGGGCTTCAGTTCGGGGAGACAGTACTGGGAGGTGGAGGTCGGGAAGAAGACATCTTGGACATTGGGGGTGGCCAAACAATCAGTCCCCAGGAAGGGAGACATTAAACTGAGCCCGGAGAAGGGCTTCTGGTGCCTGTGGCTGAAGAACGGTGACGATTACAAGGCACTCTCGTCCATCCGGGTCCCCCTGCACCTGACCTCCAAGCCCCAGTTCGTTGGAATCTTTGTGGACTATGAGGAGGGGCAGATTTCCTTTTATGACCCCAGGACACAGACTCACATCTACACTTTCAATGACGCCTTCACAGAGAAACTCTACCCACTCTTCAGCCCCTGCCTCAATCACGACGGTAAAAACTCTGCCCCACTCATAATCTCCTCGGCAAGCTGAAAGCGGAGAAACAAATAACAGGGTTGAAGACAAACACAGCGTATACTGCCCCTTGTGTTGCTAACGAGGTTTAATTACATGCACTTTATTTGTATATTTAACATCCTGATGTTTTGTATTTGCATTTCTTAATGTGTATTATTTGTTTTTCACAGCCAAAAGGTAAAAGTTTTTCTAATGTTTCCAAAATGTGCACCATGTTTCTGGCGAACATGAACCTTCTAGATGTAGAAAAAAGCTGATCCTTTGGTTTGTGTTCCCTAGATTCCCAACTGCGTTACCAGCCACAGCTATGCAGTTGCATCCCCATTCTTAACATTTTATAAAGTCAGGAAAAAAATACAAAAATATATGTTACAACAGGTGAAGTTTAGGTTTTCAAAACCTTACTACATACCCTTTAAGAAACTTCTCAACAGCCTCTCGGATTGTTTTACTTCACAGATAAAATCATCATATCGAGATCTGCACTTTCAGTATTGTTAAATTGTGCTTTATGTTTTAACTAACTCATACTTAGTGACCTTTTAACAATATGGGATGGGTTTTGTAGACTGTAGTCCTGTAAGGAAATTACATCTACTAAAATGTGATTACATTCATATTTGTAAAATTATTTTTGTATTATGTATATGTACAGAACAACTAGTGTATTAAAGCTATAATTTAGAATTTCTCCCAAGGACAACAAACCCTGATACAAAGTGTAACGTACAATTGTTTTGTGATTTCTGATTACTGACAATAAACACTGGTTTCTTTGAAAATGTGTGGGTCTGGTGGATTCTTTCCTTTTCCCATTAAGATGGATAAAATAAACAATAGGAGGACTCAATAAGAAGAAATGCAGCCGTCTCAGGGAGCAAAGTTAATAGAAAAGTATCATTCCTTTAGAGTTGAGGATCTTGTTGCCCTGTCTTTCTACACATAACCTACATAATTTTATCTATACAAACCGCCTACAGAAAACGGGTGTGTCCATAGTCTGAATTGCTTAGTATCTTAAAAGTGTCCCAATACAGAATTATGTAACACAGTACATCCTGTGACTGTGACTTTACTGGCACCTTGTGGTCACTCTCAGCACTTGCAATTAAAAAATTTTTTGTTCCTGGGTAGTAAGTGTTATTTCCTAATTGCTTATGCCTCCAAGTATAGAAAAAGGCTATTATTCCCCACAAACTTTGCTTTTGTGACCAGGACAGTGATATTTTGAAATTTAACAATTAGGAAATAACACTTACTACCCTGGAACATTAAAAAAAAGTGACACGGCGTTATTAGCAACATGGTTTGCTACAGGCCACTTTAACACACTCACATGCTTTAATTAGTTCTCTTTTTAGTAGGAAAAATTCCCAGACAGTAGCTCAAAATGAAAGGAGTTCATTGTAAGGTTTTGAGCTCATCCCTGATATTCCAGTCCTATTATACTATAGATGAAGAGGCATTTGGTATCATCAGGTGATTTCCCCCCCTGTCACATTTGAAGACACCTTTCGCAACATGCAGGCAATCACAGAGCAACTATAGAGAACTGAGTTTAGTCATGCTCAGTTTAGGTCATGCCTCCAAGTTTAATACCCACTCTAGGATGCTCAAACGTCTAATGTCAAGAATCTGGTCCATCCTGTTTCTTTAAGAGCAGCCGCCTCGCACAAGAGTGCGGGAAAGGGAGAGGCCAGGCAGGGTCAGTGTACTGAACTGACAGCCAGCTGGAGGGGTGGAAATGCTGCCGGTACCTGAGCAGTGTGATCCCTCTTCAGATCACTGGAAGCAGACAAATGGACACCCACCGCTGATCCCCGAATGAATCAAGAGTGAGCGGTGATTCTGCCCATTCTTAGTGCAGCAAAACGACTGAAGGAATTCAACCTTGTTTACACAAGACGGGGAATCTCTTCACCTGTGGCTTCAGCACTGAATACACAAAGTTGACTCTGGTGTGGGACAGGACCATTAAAGGGCTGAGGACGAAGACTGCAGACAGCCATGTGAAAACATTGAAGATTGTGCCCTTTTCCAGCTCCTTAAGACAGGGAGCTCACGACAAGATCGGTCAGTTCAGTTAATTTAATTGGTAATACAGGGTTTGAAATGAAGTAAACAGCTAGGGGTAAGCTAATATATACTATTTTTAGTTTTGTTTTAGTTTTTTTGTGAAATAAGAACCGATTTTATACGTTACTTTTTGTTTTGCAATAACATTTATGCGTTAGCTCAGGAATAAAGGTTTGATCAATTCAATGTTTCCAGAATTGCAAAAGCATGATTCTAAAGGTCACTGTTAATGGGTGTGTGTGTCGTTATGCATGTCATAGGTAGGAGTGTTCTCATATAGCTTATTTTTTGTATGTGCTTATGTACATTGTCACTTTTCTCCATCGTTTTCAATCAGTATCCAGACAGAAATTTTAATTCACATTTAAAACTACAATTCACGAATAACTATTTTCAAGAAAGTCAGTAGATAGTTGCCAGCAAATTATACATCCTTTTCATTTACATGCTTTGCCTGCTGAGAAGTGTCATGGATGAATGCACTGTTATATACAATGTGAACCAAACTAAAAAGTGATGTAGAATTGTGTAACTAATCAGTATTGCCATAGTCAAATTTTACAAGATGCCAGGTTTATAATTTGAATTTGCTCTAGTCTATGAGCATGGAGATCCCACGACTAGATTGCATTTAAGGATGAATTAACATTTATGTAAAATGACTATCTTCCTCTTTCCAGATGGATCAAATTTCAGGTTGTGAATGGCTTGCCATTTGTTTTTTTATTTCGGATAAACCACCTTGTGTAATTGGTTGTGCTCTCCCCCAGCATTCCTGATGGCTCACGGCTCTTCTCTTCTTCTCAGGAATGTCAGTTCCCAGGAACCTCCAGTCCCCAGAGCATCTTATATGTTGTATATGCCTGGATGTTTTCACCAACCCAGTGTCCACCCCATGTGGGCACCACTTCTGCATGGCCTGTATTGCAGAGTACTGGAGTCAAAGCGATGTGCGTCAGTGCCCACTGTGTAAGATGTCATACCCCGTAAGGCCGGACCTCCATGTCAACAAAACCTTAGAAGAAAGTGCCCG
Source organism: Amia ocellicauda (assembly GCF_036373705.1). NCBI lineage: Eukaryota > Metazoa > Chordata > Actinopteri > Amiiformes > Amiidae > Amia > Amia ocellicauda. Next base: position 11,863,353 of record NC_089863.1, read on the forward strand.
TGATGTCAAGGAGACCAGTCCCTGCCAGGCCGAGGGATGCTTTGCCAGGCCTGGGGAGGTGCCCTGTGCTGCCTGCACTGGGGAAAAGCTCAAGGCAGTGAAGTCCTGCTTGGTGTGTCTGAAATCATTCTGTGAAACTCATGTCCAGCCTCACTATCAAACAGCCGACTTCGAGAAACACCAGCTGATCGACCTTGTGAAAAACCTGGACGACAAGATGTGCAAGCAGCACGGCCGGCGCCTGGAGAAGTTCTGTGTCAGCGACCAGACCTGCATCTGCACCATGTGCACAGAGGCGGACCACTGGTCACACAAAATAGTGCCGGCATCCAGAGAATCTAAAAAAAAGAAGGTAATACTGTATATAAATATTAAGAAAAGTGGAAGTACACCAATGTAAAGAGAGAGGAAGAAAATTAGAGATTCAAAATGTTCACAGTCAAATCTGGAAACATTGTGTTTGGAGCATTCTCTGCAACCAAAACTGAAAGAAAATAAAATGTGGCATGGAATGGATATAACTCTCATTTTTAGCTCTCATTAATATTTTTACATGTCTTCACACATGGAATTTGTTTTAATATTAATGATTAAATTCAGTTAAGGATATAATCTGTGGTCGTATTCTCACCATTTGGTGTGATTAAAGGTGCTCTTTCCCTGGTTTGTCCGCAGCCTCAGCTGGAGAAGACAATGGCAGAAGTGCAACAGATGATCCAGGACAGACTGAGGAAGGTTCAGGAGATCAGACAGTCAGTGAAGCTCAGCAAAGTGCGTCCTGTCAATATAAATCCTACAGGGTTGAGTACTGCAGTGCTCCATGATCAAGCCGTTGCTCTGTGTGAATTATAATCTACTACATGTAGGCTTTCATCAAGGTATTTTAGACACAGGATAGGTTTCTGTAGACTTTAGGGTTAAAAACAAACCTAGGCAGGTCTCTCTACCAAATTGCATCCGATTCCAGTGTCCCTGTCTTCTGCATCTCGTCTCTCATCTCTTCAGGGCCACACACGAAGTGAGATCGAAGACAGCAAACAAGTCTTCTCCGATCTAGCGCACATCTCTGAGAGGAGCCAGGCTGAACTGACCAAGGCGATCGAGGAGAAGCAGAGAGCAGCGGAGAGGCAGGCTGAGGGGCTCATTGAGGAGCTGGAGCAGGAAATCACCAAGCTGGGGATGAGACGCAATGAGCTGGAGCAGCTGCTGCAGACGAAGGACCACATCCACTTTCTACAGGTCAGCACGTCTTGCCTCTAATGACCCAATCTGCAGAAGGGCAAAATAAACGTATTCTGTTTACACAAAAGGTGATTAAAGTCTTCCAGGTGATGCTGAGCGTTTCCGTTCTCCCACTGCAGAGGTTCCCCTCGCTGTGCATCCCGCCACACACCAGGGACTGGTCTGAAATCACTGTTCACACAAATGCCGCTCTGGGAACCGTGGGCAGAGCGGTCTCATGGCTGGAGGAGAGCAAGCAAGAAGAGGCGGAGAGACTCTCTGAAGCTGGTTGGTGCCATAATATCTCACATGTTTTAAAAGGAGCAACTGCAAAATTCTCCAAAGTTATGTTATTCTCCAAAAAATGTTTTCTCTTTCCTAATATAGTTGATGTGATTCTGGATGCCAGAACAGCACACCCCGATCTAAACCTCTCTAAGGATGGAAAAATGGTAAACCATGCTGCTGAAAAAGGAATGGTTTGGCAAGGGGGAGAAGAGTAATATTCCCCAGAAATCTGCAAAGCTCTGTGGTATCCCGAGAAAGAAAGGCTTCAGCTGCAGGAGACATTACTGGGAGGTGAGGGTGTGGAAGAAGACATGCTGGGCTTTTGGGAATCTCCACACAATGGACCAAGGGGAAGGAACTCTCTAACCTGTGGGGTGACAGAATTGGGGCGATACAAAGGAACTCCAGAACAGGGTTCATGGCCCACGATTATGATCAGATGCCCATCTCCCTTATTAACCTGGAAACCCAGATGGTGGGTGTGGACTATGAGGAGGGGCAGGTCTCCTTCTACAATGTGAAAACCAGGTTTCATCCAGGTCTCATCTGTACATTTTCACTGACACCTTCATGAGAGTGTCCATCTGTGCTTACACCTGTATGATGGTTCCCCTCATGGTGACCCACATTAGCTGGTCATCTGCCCAGTTTTTGAAAAGTGAAAACAATTGGTTAGCACTCCAAACCATCTGCAGGAAATATCTGCTGCCTCTCTGCTACCTCCTCATCTGTCTAATCAAAGCTCTGTTTTATTGAAGGTCAAACAGTTTTGCAACTCTTCTCTGGTCTGGCTGAGCACCAGATGTGAGCTGTGTTGTAAGTCTGAGGTCATGGTCTCCTTATTTGGGAAGTTAGGAAGTTCCTCAAAACAAAATGGGCTGCACTAGAATTGCACTGTCAACCACACCACAAATAGGTTGGCATCTTCTTTCATTGACATAGAATGTAAAAAACAAACCAAACACTTTATCTCCAATTCTACAGATGAAATAACCTGATTGACAGCATTCCATTCAATGAAGTTGTAAAAATGTATAAAAAAAACCTTAATATATATATATATATATATACTTATATGCAAAACGTTAAACCGGCCCAGTGTTTCACAACTCAAAACCTCAGATTTCTTTGAATACACCTGCCAAATACAGTTTAAATACAACCAAAATTGCATACGAGTTTTGTGTACAATTGCAAAACAAGACAATGTAAAGATTGAAAAAAATAAACACAGCATTTCCGGGCAACCGTTGCCTTCTGCAATTACACCAGTCCTGAATTACCATGCAACTTACACAAGCAACAGGCAACGCTGCCTCAAAGATGTATTTATGCTATTCCCTGGGATGTAATAAAATCTGATTTATAAAATGCTGTTGTCCAAGTTGCTTTTCCTGCAAAGGCTTGTGGATGTGAAACTCGAGTGCTCGTGCACCATGGCTCACTTCCTCATATTTGCCATCACACTCTTTTCAATGGGTCTGCAAAGAGCATTGGGGTGTGTCTACGCAAAACAGCCGAGTCCGGAGGCTGGGGCTCTCACCTCACTTCACAGAAACGAAACTCAGCAGGCACACAGTTCCCTGCAGCTGAGAAGGTAATGCAAACTGTGTACTGTTTACCCAATCTTAAATATATATGCTGAATGTAGGTTGTTTTATTTCCAAACAACGCCTCACTACTAAAGATAAAAAGGTTTTAAGTTGACATAAACAAAAGACATGATAGGATATTGCTTATTATTTTGTTGCTTTGTTCACATAGCCTTCTTTTCGGTTGGATTTATTTCTTCTCTCTTCATCTTTTTAAGAGAAAGGAATCCAAAAGCACGGGTAGAGTATATTCATATAATTGAATTAAACACCATGACTTTGGCAGAGGGAAATTATTGCATCACAAACAGAGTGACTGCTGTGATCGAATGAGATTCCAGACCAGGGTTTGTAAAGAGAGCAGATCTCTGGAGGGGTTGTCAGAGACTGTGTAATGACCCAAGTGAAACATGATACAAAAAAGCAATGGCTTTGTAAAAATACAATTTAAAATATATTTATCAATATATTTATATTTTTTAGCTCAAATACATGTTGTGGGTAAAGAGTTAATATGTTAATCTGGGTGTTGCCTGCCAATATTAATTGAACTCTTTGCTGTCTTTATGTGATCACTTAAATTGCAGACTGCTGTCATGAAACATCTCCTGGTAGCCTCAGTGCATACCTCTTAAACACACTTCAATAAGGCATCTATATTCAATCCCTTGCCAGGAAAGATGTACACTGGTTAAGGAAAAAAAAAGGACTATTCTGTCTGCAAATGTCTTGCTTTGGAGTAAAGATGTGAAGAAGAAAAAAAAGTGGAACATGTTCCCACACATTAAAGGTCTGTGTGATGTACAGTCTCTTAATGAACAGCACAGCACTTTACCGGACTCAGATCTCAGCAGAAGACAAACACTTTATATAAACACCCATCGCCATTGAATGTTCCTCCACCTCAGGGGAAGATAAACTACAAAGCGATAATTAATTTGATACATGCTCACGACTTGTGTGGACTTATCCGGTCTGACAGAGGCAGTTTGTATTGGTATCATTTTCTTGCCAATTTATTTTTTAATTTTATTTTTTTCCTGTTTCAGACAGGACAGTAGCCAACACCTTCAGAGCCACGCCTCTTCTGCAAACCTGTGACACCATGGTTGCGTTCCCATGATAGAGACTGAGTCCCGTACAAGGCAAAGGAAACTAGGTAAGGGTCACATTAATATCAAACTTTTTCTTCAGATTTGTGGTCTTAGAGGTAAACTATTATCAGAGTAGCTTAAAGCAGTGGTTCTCAAATCTGTACCACCTACCCTGCTGGTTTGTTTCAACTGAGCTCTCAATTACTTAATTGAACACAAAATGTCCTAAATTAGAGCCTTTTATTTATTTTTAACAGTAGGTGTTTTAAGTTAAGTATAACACTGTGGAAATTACATTATTAAAGGAACCAACTTTTTGTCAGTTACACAATTTAAAGAGTCAAATGTAATCAAATTACTTCAAATGAGGGTTCAAGTAAGTAATTGAGAGTTCTTGTTGGAACAAAAAACTAAACAGCAGGGTAGGTGGTACTCCAGGACAGGTTTGAGAACCACTGGCTTAAACCAAATGCTCAATTTTAATTTCCGTTCGTCTTTATCATGTTACAGGGATGGCGTCCCCAACCAACATCTTAACGGAAAGCCTCCTGAAATGCTCCATTTGCTTGGATGTATTTGACAAACCCGTCTCCACATTGTGCGGCCACAACTTCTGCCGGAAGTGCATCCAGCTACACTTGAACTACAACGAGGTGTGCCCTTTGTGCAAGACATTTTTAATACAGAGGTCTGATCTTCGCATTAATACCACGCTGTCCGAGATTGCGGAGAATTTCAAGAAAAGTATTGAGAATTGTACTGACGAATGCTCTGGCGAGCTTGGAAAAGTGGCCTGTGATGTCTGCACTAGTGGGAAGCTCAATGCTGTGAAAACCTGCCTAATGTGCCTGACTTCGTACTGCAAAAAGCACCTGAAACCCCACACTCAGTTCAAAAGGTTCAGGAAACACAAGCTTGTTGATCCTGTGGAGGATCTGGAGGACAGGTTATGCCAGACCCACGAGCGTCCCCTGGAGCTTTTTTGCAGAGATGAGCAGATCTGCATCTGCCTGATGTGTGTCGAGAAGGACCACAACACCCACAAGATTGTGACTGCTGAGACTGAGTGCAAAAATAAAAAGGTAGGAAAACTGCAATAACATTTGATGAATTCCTACACATTGGGAATAAGAATCACTATATTATCCAACGGGCACAATCACATTAACAGGCACGGTCACAATAGATAGGAAAAGCAGATGGATTGAGAGCTGCTGATTATAGTTTGGAGGAGGGGTAGACTGGCAGGGGTAAAAGCAAGATGCTCAAATCTCAGGGGCCTATTTACCTGACCCTTTCCAGTTTCAATTTTGTATAGTAACTCCTGTGTAGCTTTCTAATCAAAAGACATCAGTAGTGGTCCAAGTGTCATCTCTGCTGTAGCTGGACCAGATATGCCACTAGAGGGTGTCATTGATCTTCATATTGCCGATTATTTTTGACTTGCAGAATAATGTTAATTTTCAATGTTGCAAGAAGAAATGCAAAAACTCATTCTGCTTTTGCTCCACAGGAAAAGCTAGGGGACACGAAAGCTGAAATGCAGACGATGATCCGGGACAGACGGAAGAAGGTGGAGGAGATCAAACAGTCAGTGGAGCTCAGCGAAGTGAGACCAGTTGAACAGTCTTTTCAAATCCTGTGGAGTAGGGTAGTGCATGGATCAGTGCTTGGGACAGTTACAGTTAACTGTTCTAAGTTATAGAAATAATGAAGATTGATGCTTTCTTTGGTAGTGAGAAATTATGAGTCTTTTAGCATAAATTAAGGAGAACTGAAGTGGGAGTTAACTTCAGACAAAGAACAATAATCTAATAATCTTTCTCACAGTACAGAGTGAGAGATTACGGAGATTAAAAGGCAAGTTGAGGATTCATTATTCTTGTAAATAACCTTAACTCTGTTTTGTCATGCTCTAGACATCCACCCAGAAAGAAAGCAATGATATTAAGGCAGTATTTCAGGCAGTGATGTGTGCTGCCCAGAAAGCCCAGGATGAGATCATTACACCCATTGAGGAGAAGCAGAGAGAAGTTGGGATGGAGGCTGAGGTGTTCATGAAAAAGCTGGAGGAAGAAATCGCAGAGCTCATGAAGAGAATATCTGCGGTGGAGCAGTTCTCCAGCAACGAGGATCACATTAACTTCTTGCAGGTGACTAGATGACCGGACACCGTGAGCAGTGATGCGGGATCGCACAACAAAGTGTCCTAGAAGGAAGTCTAGTGTCTCGGCTCCGCTGGTTTGAGCGCCGCAGTCCAGAGCTGTTTGTAAAGCAGCCGCTGAGATCCGTCCTGATGAGCAGCAGCGACTGCGGGTTTGAGACAGAAACACTGCGAGCGACTCACCTGACCAGAGAGGACTGTGTGTCTGTTTTATTATTTGTGCTTTACAGGACTGGAAACAGCGAATAAATACACGTTTCTGTTAGAGATACTAGAAGAGCTGGACGTGTAGAGACAACATTATATTCACACAAGCATGTTCCCATAAGAATACGTTTCATGTGCAACAATAATACTAAATAGCGAATATGTATTGATATTATTATCGTCATCATTTGTGCTGGTATATATGTATTTTAAACGCACAGCGTGACTCCCTTCACTTATTACTCTTACTACAGATTTGTAACTGCAAACGATACTATTTGCCGTATTATTTATAATGTACTTATCAGATCCTTAACCAGGGCAAGTTACACTTGAAACACAATACACACGTTTCACATTAATCATCCGGATACAATAGAGCAGCTTTAATTGAACTAAAGTGCGCGTCTCAGTCATGGCGTTTATGGACGCATTTATTAAACCCGTCCTTAATGTTTTAGAGGAAACCCAGATCTGCTGTATGTATTTATTCATTAATTTAATTGTAAATGGACACGTTAATGACTCGTGTTCATTCACACTGACTGTGTCTGGATTGTCCTGCACACATTCACACACACAGCCTGAACACCGGCCAGCTGTCATACTGTTTAATACATTATTATCCTTCAGTTTATTGTCACTAGTCTGTGAATCACAGTGTTTAATGCACTGATATGAACTGTATCAGTCATTGTCTCTGTACTGGATTTCACTCCATGCTGCCAATACAACTGTAATTTCTTCGTGATCGCTCGGCTCTTGAGATTATATTTCCGACACAATGTGTCTGCTGTCCTCCTGTGTCTCAGTCAGACTCACTCCTCTGATAGAGACTCGTGTCCTCAGTGGACGGACGTCACGGCGCGTCCAGCAGCGGCCAGTTAACCGGCTCTGAACCGGCGCGTCCGGACGCTCAGCCAGTGGAAACGGGACGTAACCGTACCTATGATCCGTCACAAGAGACAATGGTCAGCTAATGAGTATTAAAAAGCTGTGAATGGCAATTCAATGAATGTAATGGACCTTTTGTTTAGACACTTTGAAATGCTGTATATTAAACATGTATTAAAAGTATTATTAATTTGTCATTAATAAATGCTATGCAATCCAAGCTTGTTGCCATTTGATTCATGAATATTGAATCATCTTTCCCTCTCCCTTAGAATTTGTCCTCCCTGCAGCCCCCTCCAGACCTGAAGGAACTGGATGACATCACTGTCAACACTGACCTCTGTCTGGGCACTGTGAGGAGGCATGTGTCCAGGATGCTGCAGAGCATTCACAGAGAGCTTGAGGAACTGCCCTCCATTGGTAAGATTCAGAACTACAGCATACTACCTCATATCTGTATCCCTCAAGGTAACAAGAGCTATTCACATGGTTGTCCCATACATATTCAGGCAACAAAATTACATTATGAAGGACGGATTTTATGCTGGTCAAAATCAGAATCAAAAATGATCTTTCTGAGTAATACAGGAGCCAAAACCAGCTATTCCTGAATTTAAGATCTGTAATATTGTGAAGCAGACAAGTAGGACGGATCCCCAAATTGTCACCTTTCATGAAACCATTAGCATCAGGAGTGCGTTGGGTGTTAGATGCTGTGATACCTTCTTCCATAACTTACAATATGAGCAATTATGCTTGAGGGAGCTTATACATAAACAGATTTATATGTAGACCTGGTAGCACATTTTTGATTATCACTATTTTTTCTCCCCCCCACCAGAGCTTAAGAGGATCCAGAAATATTCAGGTACATATTTATGAGATTTTGGTATTGTAATATTATTAAATCTTAACTGACATGCTCATTGTCTCTATTAAATATTCATGTCTGTTGTTCACAGAGGATGTGACGCTGGACCCAAAAACCGCACATCCCAGCCTGGTCATGTCCTGGGACAGGAAACAAGTCAAGGACGGAGACCAGAGACAGGACTGCCCTGATGACCCAGAGCGGTTTGATCATTTCGGGAGTGTGATGGGCAGCGAGGGCTTCACTTCAGGGAGACGCTACTGGGAGGTGGGGGTTGTGGGCAAGACTGGCTGGGATATAGGAGTGGCCAGAGAGTCCATCAGCAGGAAAGGGCAGCTCAAACTCTGCCCCGAGAAAGGCTTCTGGGCCTTGATGTTGTGCAATGGAAGCAGCTACAACGCGCTAACTGACCCCCCGACCCCTCTTCGCCTGGATCCACTGCCCCAGAAGGTGGGGGTGTTTGTGGACTATGAGGAGGGGCAGGTCTCCTTCTACAATGTGGAGGAGAGGTCTCATATCTACACTTTCACTGACACCTTCACAGAGAAACTGTACCCATACTTCAGTCCTCATCTTATCGACGGTGGCAAAAATGTAGACCCACTGATCATCTCTAGCACTGATAGATATAAATAGTAGATGCATAGCATAAATACTCCTTCTGTGGCATAGCAGATTGACAGGTGTGATTAGAGGATCTGCACTGAAAACATGAACCACTGGGAGGCAGCATTCCCTCGGGATAAGACAGTTTGCAGCCAATTCCCCACCTGCTACCACACAGGAACTGCACTATTCAAGGTGTTTCAGATGGGTTATTAAACACAAAGTCCTCACCAATTTGATTATATAATTTTTGTGTGGATCTAAATTGTTGTATTTTTTATTTATTTTAATTTTAATTCCTGGGCCAAAATCAGGTTTTCTACTGGACGGGTTTTTAATTGTACAGGAATTGAACACTTGCTAATAAAGATAAGTTTAAAATTGCTCCAGTGGTCTTTTCAATTAAATTTCAAAGGCTTGGATCTTGGTCAGGTACAGATGTCCTCATGTCAAATCAAATACAAATATTTGGTGAGGTATTTTCAACATATACAGTAAATATACAGATGAAAATATAGCCGATATATTTGAAATATACTAACAAATGGGACAGTTTTGGCATGTATATGAAATGTGTAAGAAAATATTTGATCCATATGGGAAAACACTTTTTCAAAACATAAGAAAGTAAACCTTTACAAAATACAGACTGTCAAGCACCCTGGCAGCTTATCTCAGTGCAGTAAACCAAATACAAAGGTGACCAACGGACACTTAATAGCACCTCATTCTGTTTTTTATTGCTGACTAAAACAAATAAAAGCCAGCAGTAAAAGCACAGCACAGACCGCCATTTTGTCAGGCTCACCTGAACAGTCTCAATAGTGTGCAGCACAGCAGGTTGCCCATTTGTGTGGAAGAACAAAATGGCTGGCGTTATTGGCACAACACTAGCAAATCATTCCAGATAATGAAACACCGTAAAGCATCTGTTGGTCAATCAACTAATTGAAAAGGTACAACACAAGACTGTACACCCCTGCAGCAGTACAAAGCACAGCAATATTAATGGCATGACTAACAAAGCCTTTTAACAAGGAGTAATTGTAAAACACAAACTATTACAGCAGTAAAGTAACACAAAACAAGCATGAGGTACAACACACAACCCATCACAGCAGTATAGATCAACACCACATTTAACATAGTAAGTGCATTAAACCCAGGTCTTACCTGTTGCTGAAGTCTTTGCTGATGGTTGGACGCTGGCACAGTTCAAGTTGGGTAGCAAACGTATCTGCAACATAGCGGAGTATGAAGACATGCCAACGCTATACAGTAATACAGCCAAGTCTGAAGTGCAGTACAGTAACACAAAGCACTGCATCGGTACAGTCACACAGAGCAAGGCTTACATACAACACAGCAACACAAACCATTAGGCCCCCACAGCACGGTAACTGAAAGCACTGCAGCAGTAGTCACACAAATTAAGCATGAGGTACAACACAGTAACAGTAACCAGTACAACAATATACTACAGTAACCCAAACCACCAGTCCAGCATACAAAATGCTGCAGAAGTATACAACCTCCTTATGAGCAATATAGTATGTAAATAAACTCAGTTCTTACTTGTTGCAGAAGTATTTGTAAAATGGTCAAATGCTGGGACAGTAGAGGAAGAAGGGGTTTCTTCCTCAATGGAAGTCATGTTTATGAAATTGTGATAAAAAAAAAGCACCACACATTTTAGTTTTACATACAATGACTATTAATATAATATATAGCCTATGTAGCCTATAATTCAGTTCTGCTGAAATGGGAGTACATTCAGTATAGCGTAGTAACACAGACCATCATGGTCAACACAATTACAACTGGTTACAGCAAGAGAATAAAACAAGCCATTTAATAGTACAACAAAAAACTAAAGTTGTTGCATTTATCAAGTCAGTTGAAGTTAAGGGTCTACTGAGAAAAAGATTCTACATATTACACTATGAAAAGGAAAACCCCTTTGAGTTTTCAATGGTTGGAAAAAATCTTGAAGTTTCATTGGCGAGAATTAATTGCAGAAATATTCTATTGCATCATGTGAACCACTGGGAGGCACCATTCCCTCGGGATAAGACATTTCAAACCAATTTCCCATCTGCTACCACATAAGAACACAATTTGATTATGGTTGTATAAATTGTATTTTATGATACATTTGTTATTTAAAATCAGGTCTAAATCAAGTGGGATTTACAATTAAATGTATCTTACATCTACTTTAGTTTTCTACTGGACAGGTTTTAAATTGTACAGGAAATAAACACTGGATAATTACAAAATGTTAACATTATCCCAGTGGTCTTTTCAATTAAATGTCAAGGTTTGGATCTTGTCAGGTACAGATGTCCTTTTGTTAAATCACAGAGAAAACTATAGGGAGAGGTACTTTCAAATATACTGTAAATATTACAGGCTAAAATGTATTTAAAACAGATCCCATATATTGGAAATATAGGGTACTAACAAACAGTTTGACAAATTAAAAATATGGATCACACATTTTCAAAACATAACAAAGCCATTTATAAAGACACTATTTCGAGCCATTCAACTTGTCAAAGCAGACCCTGCGAGTTGATCTCAGTGTAGTAGGCCTAAGACAAATACAAAGGTGACCAACGGACACAGAACAGCAGCTCAATCAGGTATTTATGGCCGACTAAAATAAACAAAACACAGCAGTAAAAGCACAGCACAGACCGCCATTTTGGCAGGTCAATAGATGTGCAGTGCAGCAAGGTGCTCATTTGAATGGAAAAACAAAATGTCTGCTGTGATTGACACAACACCAGCAAATCATTCCAGGTATTGCCACCCGTCAGTAAATCGACCAATTGAAAAGGTACAACGCATGACTGTACACCCCTGCAGCAGTACAAAGTACAGTAATAAAAATCACATGACTAACAAAGAGGCATTGTAAAACAAACACGTGTGTTACATTTAGCATACAAATGCTGCATCCAAGGCACAAGAAAGCAAACCTTTTAAAATACCCGATGCATTTTAGGCCCTGACAACAACCTGAACCCCAACCCCAGCCCACATCAAACATGTAAGCTGGAACCACACAAATCTACACCTGATTCAGTTAACTCTGAAAAAACACAATCCCAAGCTGAACAAAAGCATAGGATTATGGAGAACTAATTTAGCTTTCATTTAAATGCAAATGTACCTAAATAACAACATAATTTACTCTAAGCATTGCAAATGCAACAGTTAGACCACCTTTAACTGGATCTGCCAACTTTAAAATGTGCCATTGCCACATTGCCTGATATTGCAAAACCATAATAACATATGCATCACATTTACAGAGAGATCTATCCAATGCAATACAATACCATTTATTTCCATCCCTCAGCATACCGCAGTAAATCAAGCCATCAGCACAGCAGCACAAACCATTGATGCAGAATAGTAATAAAATGAAACCTTGCTGTCGTAGAAGTCTTCAACTGTGCTCGAGCCATCCATGACATTGACATAGCAAAGCATCTCCGCAGCACAGCAACACACGCCATGTCCACAGAACAGCACAGTAACACAAAGCACCACAGCAGTGCACCATGATATACACCACACAAACAATCAATCAATCAGAACAGCACAAACTGTGTCATCCATATAGTACCCACAGAGATGCACTCATGTCCAGGTCTTGGGCAGGCTGCTGGACGTGCGTCACACCTCAGACAGTCCTGAAGGGTGGGGCTGTGCTTACCTGAAGGGGAACCCAATGCTCCATGTGATGGAGAGTCTTTTATCAGGGCATTCCATGTTGAAGCTGGAGCTGCCAGAAAATCTCACCACCAGCAGAAATGAAAGGATGGAGCAGATCTCCCAAAAAACAGTCCAGCTCTTTCCTCTCGCAGCGGCTCCAGAACAGTACAGTGTTAAGCCCTCTACGCTAAAAGGCCAGGCCTCCTACCACGGGAAGCTCAACACTGTACTACTTTTACTGAGGGGTTACGTCACTTTGCAATGGGCTCATTATGCACGAATGAGCCCCGTTACACACTGTTGCAGCAGTACAGACCAATAGCACAAATCATTGCTTTACATTAATATATTAAATAAGGGCCTACCATTTCAGACCCTAATAGTAGCCTGGACCACATACCCTAGCCAACATCAAACCTTAAAGCTAGGCCCATAGAAATATACAGATGATTCCATGAACTTGGTTAACTGGGGACTGTGTAACCCTTCAATAATTAAAACTGACAATTGCCAAATATTCTAATTTTGTCACCGCAGCTGCACCCAAGCAGAGTGACATCTGGTGCAGCACAGTAACACAAACCATTGCATCAGTACAACACAGAAACTCTTGCAGCAGCAAAGTAACACATAACAAGCATGATGTACAACACAGTAACCCAAACCAATGTGTCAGCACAACACTGAGCAGTAGAGATCAACACCACTGTTAACAGCACATTAAGTACATTAAACCCAGATCTTACCTGTTGCAGAACAACTCCTTATCCGCAAATCAAAAAGCTCTGAAAATCGAAGGTGTGTGGTTGTCAGTAGAAACAAGGTCGTATTCGTGCAGCGCAGATGTCCGCAGTTCTTCACAGATCTGCAGAATTCCAGTTTCCCCATTGTTCGAGCAGCGCAGATCTTCACAGATCTGTGGAAATCTGTGGTACAAGAACGCAACCCAAGAGTTTTGAGAGTGCGATCATTTCCTCTAAAATAAATACAAATATTTGATTAAAAAGTGTGTTTCATAAAAGCTAGTTATGTTATCTATAATGTTACAGTTATTATCATTAGCTATTATATGCAGACTGATTAAAAATAAAAAAATAATAATGAGTAGCTTGGCTACCGAGCATGGTCGATTCAACTGGTTAGTTCCTAAACTGCAAGTAACCGTTCATTCAGTACTTGAAAGTAAGAAACCTGCAATCTGGCATCTTGCAAGATATTAACTGCAGGAAACTAAACTGAATGGTGCTACAATATGACTGGAACAAATACAATAACTGAAGTGACATCTGAATTGTGAAATAAAATCCATTTGTAAGATTGTTGTGTTTATTTCTTTCTTTGGTTTTGGAGGTACAATACTTATTTTGAATGTAAGTTAGTCTGTGATTCTTATATATATTTACAGTAAAATTTAAATGTAATATACATTTAGGTCAATATGCCAAATGTAATTAGCATGTCTAAAATGTGACTAAAACTAATGCAATTTTAGTTGACTAAAACTAACACAGACTTTAGTCCATTTTAGTCCCGTTTACTAAAATTCAAGAAAAGTGCATGAATAAAATGTGACTATATCTCATATTTATAAACATTTTGGTCTATGACTGAATTAATATTGGTTGTCTGAGTGCTCTGATATTGTTTTCTTTTTTGTTTGAAGTTTTATGTTTTATTGAATGTATATGTCTGAAGTTTTATTGAACATTCACAGCAAAAAAAATATAAATGTGTTTGCATAAGGGGTTCTGCCACAGACCGTGCTGGGGTGTTACCGTAATATACAGTACATATACTGTACTACCTTTCTGAAATGCGAATCCGAATTCCGAAACACATCTGTCCCCAAGGGTTTTGGATAAGGGATTGTGAACCTGTAATTGAAAAATCAAACCCACAATAACACTAATAATCAAAAGAAAAACCCACCAACAAGTCATAATAATAAAATAAATGAGCTGCCAGCACCCCTCGTAACATAAAAATAATAGCCTATGTCTGAAATGACCTCACACACAATGCTAATATAAAACTTTGCTTACTAAAAAATACAGAAATGAAATAACTAAACAGTTTTGGTCACACGCTAAGGTTGGAGATTGAGTGAACAATCGCTACACTACCACTGTTAGCCCAGGCGTAATCACTATAAAAACCCTAGCCAAACGAAACACAGGAATATATAAACAAGGAAATCAATAAAAAGGATCCTAACTAAAATTGGCAATACAAAGATCTAAGACTTTCCCCTGTTGATTTCAGGAGCATAAAGTGCAAAGCCCGCAACACCGAACCTTGGCTTGTCTCCACAGACAGCAACACCACACACCACCACCACAAGGTGAGTATGGTATCGGGCCCTGTGGGATTTGTTCTTCGCATGCCTATTACCTTTAACCCCGATGTTTTTCTCTTTCAGATGCTTTCAAACCACACCACCACAGGTAAGTGCCTCCGCCTGATGCCGCGATCCAGGTACTGTACTGTTTCTGGTTGTGTGTGTCTCTATCTCTCTAGAAGCACACCACTTGGAGGAGGGCAGAACTACAACGTCTGCAGGTCAGGGGCGCAGGTGAAGCAATCAGCTGTGGAATGCGCGTGGATCCAGGGGGGAATGCACTTCTGTCTATGCAACTCGGCAAAAAGAATAAAAAAAAACAAGTGATAATGAAGTGTGAAAGAATCAAAACCACACAACCAATAATTTAATAAAGATCCATAATCAAAAGCAATAAAGAAAACCACACAGTGGTAAAAGTCATAGAAAAGTAATTAGTGAATAATGAAGAAAAACAAAACATAAAGGGATTATAGTCAAGTCACGACACACATAAATAAGCACAGATTTGTCAGCGACACACAATGCTCTGGCTCAGGGCCGTCCCAACGTCCAGGGCCCCTAAAATATGACAAATATAAAACAAACAAAAAAGGGAAGGGTGGGGGGGTAGTTACAGCGGCATGGTGGAGAGAGAGATGGCATCTTTTAAAAGAGCAAACCCGTAGGGTGGAGAAAAGAGGATGAGGACAAGGTAGAAGTATTCTACAGATGTTATTCATTATTTATTTCACCTCACCTGTTGTGTCAGAGAAGGACAGGCTCAATCCTACTCCAGCAAATGGCATAACAATTACAAAACCATTCAGACGGTCACAGATCACTCAGTTTAAGAACAACCTAATGATTAATCCAGTATATTATTTGAGGAGTTCAGATCCAATTATGTAAAATCGTTGTGTATTAGTACACTGTGAACAGAGTTTTCCATCTTGACATTTTGAGCTCTCTATGGGTGTGTGTTGCTTCCACCAAAACATGGATGGTCTTGTTTTGATCAGTAGACTCTGTCTGGTTCCAGAATATGTCATAATTGTCAATATTTTCTGAGATTTTGTATTCCTACAAAAACCCACATTTTTCACATAAGAGAATGCAGCACAACAGTGAAGAGTACACATGGGATTAAAGAGAAGCACACAGATTTGGTGCCCTTTTAAGGGTACCAGAGGGGTTTGTCAGATTAAGGGGTTAAATATTAAACCAAAACGATTCAATTTTTTTATCTCCAATTGCTTTTTGTTCTATGCTATAATTTCAGAGAACACTGAGACATTAAACTGCATACATTTCAATCAAAACTGGAAAAATGTAGGTGTTCTAAACCTTTTGTCTAGTAGTGTAGTTATTTTGCTAAGGAGTTTTTGAAGAGAATGTCAGCGGAACTTTCTCGCTTTTGTAAATTCCAGGTAGTGGGACCTTATCATGTCATAACTTTGTGAGGAATTAACATATCTTCACAAACTATATATAAAGCAATAATCCAGCTCAATCAGACGAAGTAATCTCATTTTTGAAAATGTTGGTGATGTGACTGGTTTGGTGGTGGAGGGTCACATCACTTTGATAACAAATAATTAGCTAGTAGTTAACTACTACAGTTTGCCAGTTGTCAACTAATGATTTTTGATAGTATTGTATGTATTATTTAATTTTGTTTTTTAATGTGCGCTGTGCAATATAGTGCATGTACAATATAGTATTTTTGGTGGGGGTGTTTTTTACCTACACTGTTTCTTAGTTATTGCTTAGTTATTGCTATTATTTCAATGTGCACAGTACACTATTTACATTTGTATTTATTAGTAAATATATATATATATATGTCTTCATCATGTACATGTTAAAGTGCAATAAATGTTCTGTGATTCAGTGACTATTTAATTATTTCTTTGTCTTTTAGTTTTACCTAAACATTTTTGTTGAAATCTCCTAAGGGCCATTAAAAATGAATCAACATCAATACTGGTCAGGAGATCCAAGTGTACACCCCTGGCACTTTAATATTATCCCAAATCTCTTCTCAGTCCACCACCAAACTTTGACTTGAAAGGGTCCAAAGCAGTCCGTGTCTGTAAAGTGAAAAAATGACTTGTTGAAACACAGGCTTGCGGCTGGCAGGTCAGCAATCTTGGGGACAACCAGTCTGGCTTTCCACCTTTGGCATTTTGTTCAAGTGTGCTGGAAGCCATGGATCGCATCCCGTCCTCGCAGGATCCAGAACATGTGGTTGATCTCAGCAAACACCCTCTCATCGATGGCACAGGTGGCTGTCGATGTCTTGGATCAGGAGTTTAGTAAATGGGTGTCTAGGTTCTAAAACGAAGAGGTGCACTGAAGAGTGTTCCATAACTTCGGTGTGATGGAGCTCTATGTACTCATCCAGCTCAGGGGACAGAGTAAGAAAGCGACTGCTTGTGGGGATGGGTATACCTGCCTTCAGGAGACATGGCTCATCTGGGAAGCTGTCTTAATTAACTCTCCTGAAGATGAGGTTCTCTGCTTCTTGATAAACCTTTGCCGTAAGGACCCCATCTTGTTCTGCCACTCCATGTAGCTCCTGAGCCATCACTTCTAATAGTCCCTTCCAGGTGTTGCACTTGCTTGCATCTGAGGCTTGGGGACTGGACACTACAGATATGACACCACAAAAGGTATGTTTGCAGAGCTTTGACGTGTCCTCTTCAGGTTTGGTAGTCGGGATTCCCTGGCCACTCTGCTGGAATTTGATGGAAAACCGGTGGTCTGTGGCTTCATCTGTTGGCCTCGGCAAGCTCTCTCATGATGCCTCTCTCATTTACCCTACACCACTCAAGCACCTTGGCTCGAGTGGTGTAGTGTAAAAATTATTCTAAATTGATTAGTAAAAAATCACAATCTCCAATTATACTAGTCAAGCCAATCAGGGGGACGTCATCAGGTATAAATCACTCATGGGTTGCATTTTGTTTGTCAACCAATCAGAAGCATTCATTTTACATTCGGCCTTTGTACATACCAAAATGGCTGACCAGGTCTCGAAATCTTGATGTTAACACTGAAAATGGCGATATTTCTAGCACAATTGAACATTATAGTGCCTTGGCAATCAAGCTTTTTGAATTATAGCGCCTGGGCACCGAGGTGCTTAAACAGCCTGGGCAAGACTATGACATACTGGGTCATGATGAGGAGAAACGTCAGGGTAAACACCTTTGAGTTTTCATTGGACAAAAATAAACTTTACAATTTAATTGTGAAATTGGTGAGAATTAAGTGCACAGTTTCAGCCCTCAAGAACCACAGACTCTTATTGTGTCTCATTCATGTGAACCACTGGAAGGCAGCATTCCCTTTGGACGTTTCAAACCAATTCCCACCTGCCATCCTACAGGAACTGCAGTATTCAAGGTGTTGAATTTCAAATGGGATATTGGTGACAACCTTGTGTTTAATATGGTTAGAGCCACAACTATGGTTTAATTAATTGTATTTTATAATAAATGTGTTTATAAAATCCAGGC